>NC_090318.1:13520069-13831017 GCF_039906515.1 Pseudorca crassidens
GCTGGTACAGCCTGCTCATTGAGTCATATTGAGTTTTTTGTGTGTGTGTGTGCAGGTAGAGGCAGCACATTGAGTCACAGTGAGGTGTATGTGTGTGATGTTATATGCTATGCACTGATTCATAGGGAGGTTTGTGTCTGTGTGTGTGCACTTTCTAGTTTAGGATTTGCATTGAATCACACTGAGCTGTGTTTTTGAGTGTCAGTATGTGTGCGTGTGTGGAGGTATGGGCTGTGGATTGACTCACATTTTGCCGTATGTGCTTCTCTGTGTGTGTATGTCTGCTAGCATATCCTGTGCAGTAAGTCACAGGGAGCCATGTGTGTGTGTGTGTGTGTGTCCTGGTACAGAGTGTGCATTGATTCACAGTCAGCCATGTGTGTGTGTGTGAGTGCACTGGTATAGGATGTGCAGTGAGTCAGAGTGATGTGTGTGTGTGTCTGCATGTTCTGATATAGGCTGCCCATTGTGTAACATTGAGGGTGTGTGTGTGTGTGTGCTGGTATAGGCTGCATATTTTGTCACAGTGAGCTGTGTGTGTGTGTATGTGTAGGTACAGGCTGTGCATTGAGTCACAGTGTGGGGGGTGTGTGTGATGTTATATTCTGTGCACTAGGACAGAGTGAGCCGTGTGTGTGTGCTGGTATAATCTGAACATTGAGTCACAGTGTGGTGTGGTGTGTGTGCCTTTGCTGGTATGGACTGTGCATTGAATCCCAGCCCTGTGTTAGTGTTTGTGTATTTGGTGCTGTAGAGTCTGCATGAGTCACAGTAAGATGTGTGTGTGTGTACTGCTATAGGCTGTACACTGAGCCATATTAAGGTGTGTTTCTGTGTGTGTGTGTGCGGGTATAGGCTATACATTGACTCACATTGAGCCATGTGTTTTTATGTGCTACTATACGCTATTCATTGAGTCTCAGTGAGCCATTGTTGTGTGTGTCTGTTTACTTGTATGGGCTTGGCATTGAGTCACAGAGAGGTGTTTGTGTGTGTTTGTGTGTCTGTGTGGTGGTATCATCTGCATTGAGTCACACGGCGGTGTGTGTGAGAGTGTGTGTGTGTGCAGGTACAGGCTGGTATTGAACCACAGTGAGCCGTGTGTGTGTGTGCTGGAATAGGCAGAGCATTGAGTCTCCGGTGTGTGTATGTGTGTGTGTATGCTGGTATGGTCTCTGCATTGATTCACTAAGGTGTGTTGTGTGTGTATGTACATGGAGCTGAAGACTGTACACTGATTCACAGTGAGCTGTGTGTGTATGTGTGTGTGCGTGTGATGGTATGGGCTTTGCATTGAGTCACTGAGGTGTGTGTCTGTGTGTGTATACCTGGAACTACAGACTGTGCACTGATTCACAATGAGCCATGTGTGAATGTGTGTATGTGATAGTATAGGGTGTTCATAGAGTCACAATGAGCCGTGCATATGTGTCTTTGCATGGGTGTTGTGGTATAGGCTGTGCATTGTGTCACAGTGACTGTGCGTGTGTGTGTGTGTGTGTTTGTGATGGTATAGTACATGCATTGTATCAGAGAGAGCCATGCATGCGTCTCTGTGTGTGTGTGCTGGCATAGGCATTACATTGTGTCACAGTGAGCCATGTGTTTGTATGCTGGTGGAGACTCTGCATTGAGTCACAGTAAGACTTGTGTGTGTGCCAGTACAGGCTGTGCAAGGAGTCAGTGAGTCATATATGTGTGTGTGTGTGTGTGCTGATATATGAAGTGCATTGAGTCCAAGTGAATCATGTATGTTTGTGTGTGTTTGTGGGTGCTGCTATAGGTGGTTCACTGAGTCACAGTCAGGTATGTGTGAGTGTTTGTGTGTTCTTGTATAGGCTGTGCATTGATTCACAGTGAGGTATGTGTGTAAGCTGGTACAGGAGGTGCATTGAGTCACAGTGATGGTTGTGTTTGTGTGTGTGTGTGTGCTGCAGTAGGCTGTGTATTGAGTCACAGAAAGTGGGTCTTTGTGTGTGTATGTGCATGTACAGGCTGTGATTTGAGTCACAGTGATGGGTGTCTCTGTGTGGTGTTATAGGCTGTGCATTGAATCACAGCCCTGTGTTAGTGTTGTGTATTTGGTGCTGTAGAGTCTGCATGAGTCAAAGTAAGGTGTGTGTGTGTGCTGCTATATGCTGAGAATTGAGTCACACCTAGGTGAGTGTATGTGTATGTGTATGCTGATATGGGATTTGCATTGAATCACTGAGCGGTGTGTGTTTGTGTGTGTGTGTACTGCTATAGTCTGTACACTGAGACATGTTAAGGTGTGTTTCTGTGTGTGCGTGTGCGGGTATAGGCTATGCATTGACTCACATTGAGCCATGTGTTTGTATGTGCTAGTATACACTGTTCATTGAGTCTCAGTGAGCCTTTGTTTTGTGTGTCTGTTTACTTGTATGGGCTTGGCATTGAGTCTCAGACAGGTGTGTGTGTGTGTCTGTGTGTCTGTGTGGTGGTATCATCTACATTGAGTCACACGGCAGTGTGTGTGAGAGTGTGTGTGTGTGCAGGTACAGGCTGGTATTGAATGACAGTGAGCCGTGTGTGTGTCTGTGTGTGTGTGTGTGCTGGAATAGGCAGAGCATTGAGTCTCAGGTGTGTGTATGTGTGTGTGTATGCTGGTATGGTCTCTGCATTGATTCACTAAGGTGTGTTGTGTGTGTATGTACATGGAGCTGAAGACTGTACACAGATTCACAGTGAGCTGTGTGTGTATGTGTGTGTGTGTGTGATGGTATGGGCTTTGCATTGAGTCACTGAGGTGTGTGTCTGTGTGTGTATACCTGGAACTACAGACTGTGCACTGATTCACAATGAGCCATGTGTGAATGTGTGTATGTGATAGTATAGGGTGTGCATAGAGTCACAAAGAGCCGTGCATATGTGTCTTTGCATGGGTGTTGTGGTATAGGGTCTGCGTTGTGTCACAGTGACTGTGCGTGTGTGTGTGTTTGTGATGGTATAGTACGTGCATTGAATCAGAGAGAGCCATGCATGTGTCTCTGTGTGTGTGTGCTGGCATAGGCGTTACATTGAGTCACAGTGAGCCATGTGTTTGTATGCTGGTGTAGACTCTGCATTGAGTCACAGTAAGCCTTGTGTGTGTGCCAGTACAGGCTGTGCATTGAGTCAGTGAGTCATATGTGTGTGTGTGTTTGTGTGTGTGTGTGCTGGTTTAGGCAGTGCATTGAGTCCAATGAGCAGTGTATGTTTGTGTGTGTGTGTGTGTGCTGCTATAGGTGGTTCACTGAGTCACAGTCAGGTATGTGTGAGTGAGTGTTTGTGTGTTCTTCTATAGGCTGTGCATTGATTCACAGTGAGCTCTGTGTGTATGGTGGTATAGGCGGTGCATTGAATCACAGTGATGGTTGTTTTTCTGTGTGTATGCTGCAGTAGGCTGTGAATTGAGTCACAGAAGGTGGGTCTTTGTGTGTGTATGTGCAGGTACAAGCTGCAGTTCGAGTCACAGTGATGGGTGTCTCTGTGTGATGTTATAGGCTGTGCATTGAATCACAGCGAGCCGTATTAGTGTGTGTACGTGTATTTGTGTATGCGTGTGTGTGTGTGATGGTACAGGCTGAACATTGAGTCACTGAGGTGTGCATGTGTGTATGTGGTGTTACAGACTGTTCGTTAGGTCAAACTGAGCAATATGTGTGTGTAGGGGTGTGTGTGTACAGTTATTTGCTGTGCACTGAGTCACAGTGAACCATGTGTGTGTGGGGAGCTGGTATAGTCAGAGCACTGAGTCACAGTTGAATGTGTGGGAGTTGTTTGTGTATGTGTGTGTGTATTTGCTGGTGTAGACTGTGCATTGAGTCACAGTGAGTAGTGCGGTGTGTGTGTGCTGTGATGGTGTGGACTGTGGTTTTATCCACTTTGACCTGAACGGCTGTGTGTGTTTGTGTGTTTGTGTGTGTGTGTGTGCTGGCACTAGATGACAGTTGAGACAGAGTGGGCTGTGTGTCTGTGTGTGCGCTGGTATAGACTCTGTATTGAGTCACTGTGAGCTGTGTGTGTATGTGTGTGCTCGTATAGGCTGTGCATTGAGTCACAGTGAGGTGTTTGTGTGTGTGTGTGCTGGTACAGGAAGCGTTTTGAGTCACAGTCTCGTGTGTGTGTGTGTGCATGTGAGTTTGTGTGCTGGTATGGGCTTTATTGTGCTGGTATGGGCTTTATTGACTCATGGGTGTGTGTGTGAGTGTGGGTGATACAGACTGCATTGAGTCACAGTGCGCTGTGTGTGTGTGTGCTGGTATAGGCGATTTATTGAGTACCAGTGAGCCATGTGTGAGTGCGTGTTGGTGTGTGTGTGTGTGTACTGGTATAGGCTGTGCATTGAGTCACAGTGAGGCCTGCATCTGTGCATGTCTGTGTTTGTGTGTGTGTGTTTGCTGGTATAGGCTGAGCTTTGAATCACTCTGAGGTGTGTGTGCATGTGCTGGTAAAATTGTGCCTTGATTCACTGTGCCATGTGAGTGTGTGTGCACGCTGGTATAGGTTGTGCATTGAGTCAGAGTGGGAGGTGTGTGTGTCTGTGTGTTCTGGTATAGGCTGACAATTGAGGCACACTGAGGTCTGTGTGCACATGTGTGTATATGTGTGCTGGTACAGCCTGCTCATTGAGTCATATTGAGTTTTTTGTGTGTGTGTGTGCAGGTAGAGGCAGCACATTGAGTCACAGTGAGGTGTATGTGTGTGATGTTATATGCTATGCACTGATTCATAGGGAGGTTTGTGTCTGTGTGTGTGCACTTTCTAGTTTAGGATTTGCATTGAATCACACTGAGCTGTGTTTTTGAGTGTCAGTATGTGTGCGTGTGTGGAGGTATGGGCTGTGGATTGACTCACATTTTGCCGTATGTGCTTCTCTGTGTGTGTATGTCTGCTAGCATATCCTGTGCAGTAAGTCACAGGGAGCCATGTGTGTGTGTGTGTGTGTGTCCTGGTACAGAGTGTGCATTGATTCACAGTCAGCCATGTGTGTGTGTGTGAGTGCACTGGTATAGGATGTGCAGTGAGTCAGAGTGATGTGTGTGTGTGTCTGCATGTTCTGATATAGGCTGCCCATTGTGTAACATTGAGGGTGTGTGTGTGTGTGTGCTGGTATAGGCTGCATATTTTGTCACAGTGAGCTGTGTGTGTGTGTATGTGTAGGTACAGGCTGTGCATTGAGTCACAGTGTGGGGGGTGTGTGTGATGTTATATTCTGTGCACTAGGACAGAGTGAGCCGTGTGTGTGTGCTGGTATAATCTGAACATTGAGTCACAGTGTGGTGTGGTGTGTGTGCCTTTGCTGGTATGGACTGTGCATTGAATCCCAGCCCTGTGTTAGTGTTTGTGTATTTGGTGCTGTAGAGTCTGCATGAGTCACAGTAAGATGTGTGTGTGTGTACTGCTATAGGCTGTACACTGAGCCATATTAAGGTGTGTTTCTGTGTGTGTGTGTGCGGGTATAGGCTATACATTGACTCACATTGAGCCATGTGTTTTTATGTGCTACTATACGCTATTCATTGAGTCTCAGTGAGCCATTGTTGTGTGTGTCTGTTTACTTGTATGGGCTTGGCATTGAGTCACAGAGAGGTGTTTGTGTGTGTTTGTGTGTCTGTGTGGTGGTATCATCTGCATTGAGTCACACGGCGGTGTGTGTGAGAGTGTGTGTGTGTGCAGGTACAGGCTGGTATTGAACCACAGTGAGCCGTGTGTGTGTGTGCTGGAATAGGCAGAGCATTGAGTCTCCGGTGTGTGTATGTGTGTGTGTATGCTGGTATGGTCTCTGCATTGATTCACTAAGGTGTGTTGTGTGTGTATGTACATGGAGCTGAAGACTGTACACTGATTCACAGTGAGCTGTGTGTGTATGTGTGTGTGCGTGTGATGGTATGGGCTTTGCATTGAGTCACTGAGGTGTGTGTCTGTGTGTGTATACCTGGAACTACAGACTGTGCACTGATTCACAATGAGCCATGTGTGAATGTGTGTATGTGATAGTATAGGGTGTTCATAGAGTCACAATGAGCCGTGCATATGTGTCTTTGCATGGGTGTTGTGGTATAGGCTGTGCATTGTGTCACAGTGACTGTGCGTGTGTGTGTGTGTGTGTTTGTGATGGTATAGTACATGCATTGTATCAGAGAGAGCCATGCATGCGTCTCTGTGTGTGTGTGCTGGCATAGGCATTACATTGTGTCACAGTGAGCCATGTGTTTGTATGCTGGTGGAGACTCTGCATTGAGTCACAGTAAGACTTGTGTGTGTGCCAGTACAGGCTGTGCAAGGAGTCAGTGAGTCATATATGTGTGTGTGTGTGTGTGCTGATATATGAAGTGCATTGAGTCCAAGTGAATCATGTATGTTTGTGTGTGTTTGTGGGTGCTGCTATAGGTGGTTCACTGAGTCACAGTCAGGTATGTGTGAGTGTTTGTGTGTTCTTGTATAGGCTGTGCATTGATTCACAGTGAGGTATGTGTGTAAGCTGGTACAGGAGGTGCATTGAGTCACAGTGATGGTTGTGTTTGTGTGTGTGTGTGTGCTGCAGTAGGCTGTGTATTGAGTCACAGAAAGTGTGTCTTTGTGTGTGTATGTGCATGTACAGGCTGTGATTTGAGTCACAGTGATGGGTGTCTCTGTGTGGTGTTATAGGCTGTGCATTGAATCACAGCCCTGTGTTAGTGTTGTGTATTTGGTGCTGTAGAGTCTGCATGAGTCAAAGTAAGGTGTGTGTGTGTGCTGCTATATGCTGAGAATTGAGTCACACCTAGGTGAGTGTATGTGTATGTGTATGCTGATATGGGATTTGCATTGAATCACTGAACGGTGTGTGTTTGTGTGTGTGTGTACTGCTATAGTCTGTACACTGAGACATGTTAAGGTGTGTTTCTGTGTGTGCGTGTGCGGGTATAGGCTATGCATTGACTCACATTGAGCCATGTGTTTGTATGTGCTAATATACACTGTTCATTGAGTCTCAGTGAGCCTTTGTTTTGTGTGTCTGTTTACTTGTATGGGCTTGGCATTGAGTCTCAGACAGGTGTGTGTGTGTGTCTGTGTGTCTGTGTGGTGGTATCATCTACATTGAGTCACACGGCAGTGTGTGTGAGAGTGTGTGTGTGTGCAGGTACAGGCTGGTATTGAATGACAGTGAGCCGTGTGTGTGTCTGTGTGTGTGTGTGTGCTGGAATAGGCAGAGCATTGAGTCTCAGGTGTGTGTATGTGTGTGTGTATGCTGGTATGGTCTCTGCATTGATTCACTAAGGTGTGTTGTGTGTGTATGTACATGGAGCTGAAGACTGTACACAGATTCACAGTGAGCTGTGTGTGTATGTGTGTGTGTGTGTGATGGTATGGGCTTTGCATTGAGTCACTGAGGTGTGTGTCTGTGTGTGTATACCTGGAACTACAGACTGTGCACTGATTCACAATGAGCCATGTGTGAATGTGTGTATGTGATAGTATAGGGTGTGCATAGAGTCACAAAGAGCCGTGCATATGTGTCTTTGCATGGGTGTTGTGGTATAGGGTCTGCGTTGTGTCACAGTGACTGTGCGTGTGTGTGTGTTTGTGATGGTATAGTACGTGCATTGAATCAGAGAGAGCCATGCATGTGTCTCTGTGTGTGTGTGCTGGCATAGGCGTTACATTGAGTCACAGTGAGCCATGTGTTTGTATGCTGGTGTAGACTCTGCATTGAGTCACAGTAAGCCTTGTGTGTGTGCCAGTACAGGCTGTGCATTGAGTCAGTGAGTCATATGTGTGTGTGTGTTTGTGTGTGTGTGTGCTGGTTTAGGCAGTGCATTGAGTCCAATGAGCAGTGTATGTTTGTGTGTGTGTGTGTGTGCTGCTATAGGTGGTTCACTGAGTCACAGTCAGGTATGTGTGAGTGAGTGTTTGTGTGTTCTTCTATAGGCTGTGCATTGATTCACAGTGAGCTCTGTGTGTATGGTGGTATAGGCGGTGCATTGAATCACAGTGATGGTTGTTTTTCTGTGTGTATGCTGCAGTAGGCTGTGAATTGAGTCACAGAAGGTGGGTCTTTGTGTGTGTATGTGCAGGTACAAGCTGCAGTTCGAGTCACAGTGATGGGTGTCTCTGTGTGATGTTATAGGCTGTGCATTGAATCACAGCGAGCCGTATTAGTGTGTGTACGTGTATTTGTGTATGCGTGTGTGTGTGATGGTACAGGCTGAACATTGAGTCACTGAGGTGTGCATGTGTGTATGTGGTGTTACAGACTGTTCGTTAGGTCAAACTGAGCAATATGTGTGTGTAGGGGTGTGTGTGTACAGTTATTTGCTGTGCACTGAGTCACAGTGAACCATGTGTGTGTGGGGAGCTGGTATAGTCAGAGCACTGAGTCACAGTTGAATGTGTGGGAGTTGTTTGTGTATGTGTGTGTGTATTTGCTGGTGTAGACTGTGCATTGAGTCACAGTGAGTAGTGCGGTGTGTGTGTGCTGTGATGGTGTGGACTGTGGTTTTATCCACTTTGACCTGAACGGCTGTGTGTGTTTGTGTGTTTGTGTGTGTGTGTGTGCTGGCACTAGATGACAGTTGAGACAGAGTGGGCTGTGTGTCTGTGTGTGCGCTGGTATAGACTCTGTATTGAGTCACTGTGAGCTGTGTGTGTATGTGTGTGCTCGTATAGGCTGTGCATTGAGTCACAGTGAGGTGTTTGTGTGTGTGTGTGCTGGTACAGGAAGCGTTTTGAGTCACAGTCTCGTGTGTGTGTGTGTGCATGTGAGTTTGTGTGCTGGTATGGGCTTTATTGTGCTGGTATGGGCTTTATTGACTCATGGGTGTGTGTGTGAGTGTGGGTGATACAGACTGCATTGAGTCACAGTGCGCTGTGTGTGTGTGTGCTGGTATAGGCGATTTATTGAGTACCAGTGAGCCATGTGTGAGTGCGTGTTGGTGTGTGTGTGTGTGTACTGGTATAGGCTGTGCATTGAGTCACAGTGAGGCCTGCATCTGTGCATGTCTGTGTTTGTGTGTGTGTGTTTGCTGGTATAGGCTGAGCTTTGAATCACTCTGAGGTGTGTGTGCATGTGCTGGTAAAATTGTGCCTTGATTCACTGTGCCATGTGAGTGTGTGTGCACGCTGGTATAGGTTGTGCATTGAGTCAGAGTGGGAGGTGTGTGTGTCTGTGTGTTCTGGTATAGGCTGACAATTGAGGCACACTGAGGTCTGTGTGCACATGTGTGTATATGTGTGCTGGTACAGCCTGCTCATTGAGTCATATTGAGTTTTTTGTGTGTGTGTGTGCAGGTAGAGGCAGCACATTGAGTCACAGTGAGGTGTATGTGTGTGATGTTATATGCTATGCACTGATTCATAGGGAGGTTTGTGTCTGTGTGTGTGCACTTTCTAGTTTAGGATTTGCATTGAATCACACTGAGCTGTGTTTTTGAGTGTCAGTATGTGTGCGTGTGTGGAGGTATGGGCTGTGGATTGACTCACATTTTGCCGTATGTGCTTCTCTGTGTGTGTATGTCTGCTAGCATATCCTGTGCACTAAGTCACAGGGAGCCGTGTGTGTGTGTGTGTGTGTCCTGGTACAGAGTGTGCATTGATTCACAGTCAGCCATGTGTGTGTGTGTGAGTGCACTGGTATAGGATGTGCAGTGAGTCAGAGTGATGTGTGTGTGTGTCTGCATGTTCTGATATAGGCTGACCATTGTGTAACATTGAGGGTGTGTGTGTGTGTGTGCTGGTATAGGCTGCATATTTTGTCACAGTGAGCTGTGTGTGTGTGTATGTGTAGGTACAGGCTGTGCATTGAGTCACAGTGTGGGGGGTGTGTGTGATGTTATATTCTGTGCACTAGGACAGAGTGAGCCATGTGTGTGTGCTGGTATAATCTGAACATTGAGTCACAGTGTGGTGTGGTGTGTGTGCCTTTGCTGGTATGGACTGTGCATTGAATCCCAGCCCTGTGTTAGTGTTTGTGTATTTGGTGCTGTAGAGTCTGCATGAGTCACAGTAAGATGTGTGTGTGTGTACTGCTATAGGCTGTACACTGAGCCATATTAAGGTGTGTTTCTGTGTGTGTGTGTGCGGGTATAGGCTATACATTGACTCACATTGAGCCATGTGTTTGTATGTGCTACTATACGCTATTCATTGAGTCTCAGTGAGCCATTGTTGTGTGTGTCTGTTTACTTGTATGGGCTTGGCATTGAGTCACAGAGAGGTGTTTGTGTGTGTTTGTGTGTCTGTGTGGTGGTATAAACTGCATTGAGTCACACGGCGGTGTGTGTGAGAGTGTGTGTGTGTGCAGGTACAGGCTGGTATTGAACCACAGTGAGCCGTGTGTGTGTGTGCTGGAATAGGCAGAGCATTGAGTCTCAGGTGTGTGTATGTGTGTGTGTATGCTGGTGTGGTCTCTGCATTGATTCACTAAGGTGTGTTGTGTGTGTATGTACATGGAGCTGAAGACTGTACACTGATTCACAGTGAGCTGTGTGTGTATGTGTGTGTGTGTGTGATGGTATGGGCTTTGCATTGAGTCACTGAGGTGTGTGTCTGTGTGTGTATACCTGGAACTACAGACTGTGCACTGATTCACAATGAGCCATGTGTGAATGTGTGTATGTGATAGTATAGGGTGTTCATAGAGTCACAATGAGCCGTGCATATGTGTCTTTGCATGGGTGTTGTGGTATAGGCTGTGCATTGTGTCACAGTGACTGTGCGTGTGTGTGTGTGTGTGTTTGTGATGGTATAGTACATGCATTGTATCAGAGAGAGCCATGCATGCGTCTCTGTGTGTGTGTGCTGGCATAGGCATTACATTGTGTCACAGTGAGCCATGTGTTTGTATGCTGGTGGAGACTCTGCATTGAGTCAGAGTAAGACTTGTGTGTGTGCCAGTACAGGCTGTGCAAGGAGTCAGTGAGTCATATATGTGTGTGTGTGTGTGTGTGTGCTGATATATGAAGTGCATTGAGTCCAAGTGAATCATGTATGTTTGTGTGTGTTTGTGGGTGCTGCTATAGGTGGTTCACTGAGTCACAGTCAGGTATGTGTGAGTGTTTGTGTGTTCTTGTATAGGCTGTGCATTGATTCACAGTGAGGCATGTGTGTAAGCTGGTACAGGAGGTGCATTGAGTCACAGTGATGGTTGTGTTTGTGTGTGTGTGTGTGCTGCAGTAGGCTGTGTATTGAGTCACAGAAAGTGGGTCTTTGTGTGTGTATGTGCATGTACAGGCTGCGGTTTGAGTCACAGTGATGGGTGTCTCTGTGTGGTGTTATAGGCTGTGCATTGAATCACAGCCCTGTGTTAGTGTTGTGTATTTGGTGCTGTAGAGTCTGCATGAGTCACAGTAAGGTGTGTGTGTGTGCTGCTATATGCTGAGAATTGAGTCACACCTAGGTGAGTGTATGTGTATGTGTATGCTGATATGGGATTTGCATTGAATCACTGAGCAGTGTGTGTTTGTGTGTGTGTGTACTGCTATAGTCTGTACACTGAGCCATGTTAAGGTGTGTTTCTGTGTGTGTGTGTGCGGGTATAGGCTATGCATTGACTCACATTGAGCCATGTGTTTGTATGTGCTAGTATACACTGTTCATTGATTCTCAGTGAGCCTTTGTTTTGTGTGTCTGTTTACTTGTATGGGCTTGGCATTGAGTCTCAGACAGGTGTGTGTGTGTGTCTGTGTGTCTGTGTGGTGGTATCATCTGCATTGAGTCACACGGCGGTGTGTGTGAGAGTGTGTGTGTGTGCAGGTACAGGCTGGTATTGAATGACAGTGAGCCGTGTGTGTGCCTGTGTGTGTGTGTGTGCTGGAATAGGCAGAGCATTGAGTCTCAGGTGTGTGTATGTGTGTGTGTATGCTGGTATGGTCTCTGCATTGATTCACTAAGGTGTGTTGTGTGTGTATGTACATGGAGCTGAAGACTGTACACTGATTCACAGTGAGCTGTGTGTGTATGTGTGTGTGCGTGTGATGGTATGGGCTTTGCATTGAGTCACTGAGGTGTGTGTCTGTGTGTGTATACCTGGAACTACAGACTGTGCACTGATTCACAATGAGCCATGTGTGAATGTGTGTATGTGATAGTATAGGGTGTGCATAGAGTCACAAAGAGCCGTGCATATGTGTCTTTGCATGGGTGTTGTGGTATAGGGTCTGCGTTGTGTCACAGTGACTGTGCGTGTGTGTGTGTTTGTGATGGTATAGTACGTGCATTGAATCAGAGAGAGCCATGCATGTGTCTCTGTGTGTGTGTGCTGGCATAGGCATTACATTGAGTCACAGTGAGCCATGTGTTTGTATGCTGGTGTAGACTCTGCATTGAGTCACAGTAAGCCTTGTGTGTGTGCCAGTACAGGCTGTGCATTGAGTCAGTGAGTCATATGTGTGTGTGTGTTTGTGTGTGTGTGTGCTGGTTTAGGCAGTGCATTGAGTCCAATGAGCAGTGTATGTTTGTGTGTGTGTGTGTGTGCTGCTATAGGTGGTTCACTGAGTCACAGTCAGGTATGTGTGAGTGAGTGTTTGTGTGTTCTTCTATAGGCTGTGCATTGATTCACAGTGAGCTCTGTGTGTATGGTGGTATAGGCGGTGCATTGAATCACAGTGATGGTTGTTTTTCTGTGTGTATGCTGCAGTAGGCTGTGAATTGAGTCACAGAAGGTGGGTCTTTGTGTGTGTATGTGCAGGTACAAGCTGCAGTTCGAGTCACAGTGATGGGTGTCTCTGTGTGATGTTATAGGCTGTGCATTGAATCACAGCGAGCCGTATTAGTGTGTGTACGTGTATTTGTGTATGCGTGTGTGTGTGATGGTACAGGCTGAACATTGAGTCACTGAGGTGTGCATGTGTGTATGTGGTGTTACAGACTGTTCGTTAGGTCAAACTGAGCAATATGTGTGTGTAGGGGTGTGTGTGTACAGTTATTTGCTGTGCACTGAGTCACAGTGAACCATGTGTGTGTGGGGAGCTGGTATAGTCAGAGCACTGAGTCACAGTTGAATGTGTGGGAGTTGTTTGTGTATGTGTGTGTGTATTTGCTGGTGTAGACTGTGCATTGAGTCACAGTGAGTAGTGCGGTGTGTGTGTGCTGTGATGGTGTGGACTGTGGTTTTATCCACTTTGACCTGAACGGCTGTGTGTGTTTGTGTGTTTGTGTGTGTGTGTGTGCTGGCACTAGATGACAGTTGAGACAGAGTGGGCTGTGTGTCTGTGTGTGCGCTGGTATAGACTCTGTATTGAGTCACTGTGAGCTGTGTGTGTATGTGTGTGCTCGTATAGGCTGTGCATTGAGTCACAGTGAGGTGTTTGTGTGTGTGTGTGCTGGTACAGGAAGCGTTTTGAGTCACAGTCTCGTGTGTGTGTGTGTGCATGTGAGTTTGTGTGCTGGTATGGGCTTTATTGTGCTGGTATGGGCTTTATTGACTCATGGGTGTGTGTGTGAGTGTGGGTGATACAGACTGCATTGAGTCACAGTGCGCTGTGTGTGTGTGTGCTGGTATAGGCGATTTATTGAGTACCAGTGAGCCATGTGTGAGTGCGTGTTGGTGTGTGTGTGTGTGTACTGGTATAGGCTGTGCATTGAGTCACAGTGAGGCCTGCATCTGTGCATGTCTGTGTTTGTGTGTGTGTGTTTGCTGGTATAGGCTGAGCTTTGAATCACTCTGAGGTGTGTGTGCATGTGCTGGTAAAATTGTGCCTTGATTCACTGTGCCATGTGAGTGTGTGTGCACGCTGGTATAGGTTGTGCATTGAGTCAGAGTGGGAGGTGTGTGTGTCTGTGTGTTCTGGTATAGGCTGACAATTGAGGCACACTGAGGTCTGTGTGCACATGTGTGTATATGTGTGCTGGTACAGCCTGCTCATTGAGTCATATTGAGTTTTTTGTGTGTGTGTGTGCAGGTAGAGGCAGCACATTGAGTCACAGTGAGGTGTATGTGTGTGATGTTATATGCTATGCACTGATTCATAGGGAGGTTTGTGTCTGTGTGTGTGCACTTTCTAGTTTAGGATTTGCATTGAATCACACTGAGCTGTGTTTTTGAGTGTCAGTATGTGTGCGTGTGTGGAGGTATGGGCTGTGGATTGACTCACATTTTGCCGTATGTGCTTCTCTGTGTGTGTATGTCTGCTAGCATATCCTGTGCACTAAGTCACAGGGAGCCATGTGTGTGTGTGTGTGTGTGTCCTGGTACAGAGTGTGCATTGATTCACAGTCAGCCATGTGTGTGTGTGTGAGTGCACTGGTATAGGATGTGCAGTGAGTCAGAGTGATGTGTGTGTGTGTCTGCATGTTCTGATATAGGCTGACCATTGTGTAACATTGAGGGTGTGTGTGTGTGTGTGCTGGTATAGGCTGCATATTTTGTCACAGTGAGCTGTGTGTGTGTGTATGTGTAGGTACAGGCTGTGCATTGAGTCACAGTGTGGGGGGTGTGTGTGATGTTATATTCTGTGCACTAGGACAGAGTGAGCCATGTGTGTGTGCTGGTATAATCTGAACATTGAGTCACAGTGTGGTGTGGTGTGTGTGCCTTTGCTGGTATGGACTGTGCATTGAATCCCAGCCCTGTGTTAGTGTTTGTGTATTTGGTGCTGTAGAGTCTGCATGAGTCACAGTAAGATGTGTGTGTGTGTACTGCTATAGGCTGTACACTGAGCCATATTAAGGTGTGTTTCTGTGTGTGTGTGTGCGGGTATAGGCTATACATTGACTCACATTGAGCCATGTGTTTGTATGTGCTACTATACGCTATTCATTGAGTCTCAGTGAGCCATTGTTGTGTGTGTCTGTTTACTTGTATGGGCTTGGCATTGAGTCACAGAGAGGTGTTTGTGTGTGTTTGTGTGTCTGTGTGGTGGTATAAACTGCATTGAGTCACACGGCGGTGTGTGTGAGAGTGTGTGTGTGTGCAGGTACAGGCTGGTATTGAACCACAGTGAGCCGTGTGTGTGTGTGCTGGAATAGGCAGAGCATTGAGTCTCAGGTGTGTGTATGTGTGTGTGTATGCTGGTGTGGTCTCTGCATTGATTCACTAAGGTGTGTTGTGTGTGTATGTACATGGAGCTGAAGACTGTACACTGATTCACAGTGAGCTGTGTGTGTATGTGTGTGTGTGTGTGATGGTATGGGCTTTGCATTGAGTCACTGAGGTGTGTGTCTGTGTGTGTATACCTGGAACTACAGACTGTGCACTGATTCACAATGAGCCATGTGTGAATGTGTGTATGTGATAGTATAGGGTGTTCATAGAGTCACAATGAGCCGTGCATATGTGTCTTTGCATGGGTGTTGTGGTATAGGCTGTGCATTGTGTCACAGTGACTGTGCGTGTGTGTGTGTGTGTGTTTGTGATGGTATAGTACATGCATTGTATCAGAGAGAGCCATGCATGCGTCTCTGTGTGTGTGTGCTGGCATAGGCATTACATTGTGTCACAGTGAGCCATGTGTTTGTATGCTGGTGGAGACTCTGCATTGAGTCAGAGTAAGACTTGTGTGTGTGCCAGTACAGGCTGTGCAAGGAGTCAGTGAGTCATATATGTGTGTGTGTGTGTGTGTGTGCTGATATATGAAGTGCATTGAGTCCAAGTGAATCATGTATGTTTGTGTGTGTTTGTGGGTGCTGCTATAGGTGGTTCACTGAGTCACAGTCAGGTATGTGTGAGTGTTTGTGTGTTCTTGTATAGGCTGTGCATTGATTCACAGTGAGGCATGTGTGTAAGCTGGTACAGGAGGTGCATTGAGTCACAGTGATGGTTGTGTTTGTGTGTGTGTGTGTGCTGCAGTAGGCTGTGTATTGAGTCACAGAAAGTGGGTCTTTGTGTGTGTATGTGCATGTACAGGCTGCGGTTTGAGTCACAGTGATGGGTGTCTCTGTGTGGTGTTATAGGCTGTGCATTGAATCACAGCCCTGTGTTAGTGTTGTGTATTTGGTGCTGTAGAGTCTGCATGAGTCACAGTAAGGTGTGTGTGTGTGCTGCTATATGCTGAGAATTGAGTCACACCTAGGTGAGTGTATGTGTATGTGTATGCTGATATGGGATTTGCATTGAATCACTGAGCAGTGTGTGTTTGTGTGTGTGTGTACTGCTATAGTCTGTACACTGAGCCATGTTAAGGTGTGTTTCTGTGTGTGTGTGTGCGGGTATAGGCTATGCATTGACTCACATTGAGCCATGTGTTTGTATGTGCTAGTATACACTGTTCATTGAGTCTCAGTGAGCCTTTGTTTTGTGTGTCTGTTTACTTGTATGGGCTTGGCATTGAGTCTCAGACAGGTGTGTGTGTGTGTCTGTGTGTCTGTGTGGTGGTATCATCTGCATTGAGTCACACGGCGGTGTGTGTGAGAGTGTGTGTGTGTGCAGGTACAGGCTGGTATTGAATGACAGTGAGCCGTGTGTGTGCCTGTGTGTGTGTGTGTGCTGGAATAGGCAGAGCATTGAGTCTCAGGTGTGTGTATGTGTGTGTGTATGCTGGTATGGTCTCTGCATTGATTCACTAAGGTGTGTTGTGTGTGTATGTACATGGAGCTGAAGACTGTACACTGATTCACAGTGAGCTGTGTGTGTATGTGTGTGTGCGTGTGATGGTATGGGCTTTGCATTGAGTCACTGAGGTGTGTGTCTGTGTGTGTATACCTGGAACTACAGACTGTGCACTGATTCACAATGAGCCATGTGTGAATGTGTGTATGTGATAGTATAGGGTGTGCATAGAGTCACAAAGAGCCGTGCATATGTGTCTTTGCATGGGTGTTGTGGTATAGGGTCTGCGTTGTGTCACAGTGACTGTGCGTGTGTGTGTGTTTGTGATGGTATAGTACGTGCATTGAATCAGAGAGAGCCATGCATGTGTCTCTGTGTGTGTGTGCTGGCATAGGCATTACATTGAGTCACAGTGAGCCATGTGTTTGTATGCTGGTGTAGACTCTGCATTGAGTCACAGTAAGCCTTGTGTGTGTGCCAGTACAGGCTGTGCATTGAGTCAGTGAGTCATATGTGTGTGTGTGTTTGTGTGTGTGTGTGCTGGTTTAGGCAGTGCATTGAGTCCAATGAGCAGTGTATGTTTGTGTGTGTGTGTGTGTGCTGCTATAGGTGGTTCACTGAGTCACAGTCAGGTATGTGTGAGTGAGTGTTTGTGTGTTCTTCTATAGGCTGTGCATTGATTCACAGTGAGCTCTGTGTGTATGGTGGTATAGGCGGTGCATTGAATCACAGTGATGGTTGTTTTTCTGTGTGTATGCTGCAGTAGGCTGTGAATTGAGTCACAGAAGGTGGGTCTTTGTGTGTGTATGTGCAGGTACAAGCTGCAGTTCGAGTCACAGTGATGGGTGTCTCTGTGTGATGTTATAGGCTGTGCATTGAATCACAGCGAGCCGTATTAGTGTGTGTACGTGTATTTGTGTATGCGTGTGTGTGTGATGGTACAGGCTGAACATTGAGTCACTGAGGTGTGCATGTGTGTATGTGGTGTTACAGACTGTTCGTTAGGTCAAACTGAGCAATATGTGTGTGTAGGGGTGTGTGTGTACAGTTATTTGCTGTGCACTGAGTCACAGTGAACCATGTGTGTGTGGGGAGCTGGTATAGTCAGAGCACTGAGTCACAGTTGAATGTGTGGGAGTTGTTTGTGTATGTGTGTGTGTATTTGCTGGTGTAGACTGTGCATTGAGTCACAGTGAGTAGTGCGGTGTGTGTGTGCTGTGATGGTGTGGACTGTGGTTTTATCCACTTTGACCTGAACGGCTGTGTGTGTTTGTGTGTTTGTGTGTGTGTGTGTGCTGGCACTAGATGACAGTTGAGACAGAGTGGGCTGTGTGTCTGTGTGTGCGCTGGTATAGACTCTGTATTGAGTCACTGTGAGCTGTGTGTGTATGTGTGTGCTCGTATAGGCTGTGCATTGAGTCACAGTGAGGTGTTTGTGTGTGTGTGTGCTGGTACAGGAAGCGTTTTGAGTCACAGTCTCGTGTGTGTGTGTGTGCATGTGAGTTTGTGTGCTGGTATGGGCTTTATTGTGCTGGTATGGGCTTTATTGACTCATGGGTGTGTGTGTGAGTGTGGGTGATACAGACTGCATTGAGTCACAGTGCGCTGTGTGTGTGTGTGCTGGTATAGGCGATTTATTGAGTACCAGTGAGCCATGTGTGAGTGCGTGTTGGTGTGTGTGTGTGTGTACTGGTATAGGCTGTGCATTGAGTCACAGTGAGGCCTGCATCTGTGCATGTCTGTGTTTGTGTGTGTGTGTTTGCTGGTATAGGCTGAGCTTTGAATCACTCTGAGGTGTGTGTGCATGTGCTGGTAAAATTGTGCCTTGATTCACTGTGCCATGTGAGTGTGTGTGCACGCTGGTATAGGTTGTGCATTGAGTCAGAGTGGGAGGTGTGTGTGTCTGTGTGTTCTGGTATAGGCTGACAATTGAGGCACACTGAGGTCTGTGTGCACATGTGTGTATATGTGTGCTGGTACAGCCTGCTCATTGAGTCATATTGAGTTTTTTGTGTGTGTGTGTGCAGGTAGAGGCAGCACATTGAGTCACAGTGAGGTGTATGTGTGTGATGTTATATGCTATGCACTGATTCATAGGGAGGTTTGTGTCTGTGTGTGTGCACTTTCTAGTTTAGGATTTGCATTGAATCACACTGAGCTGTGTTTTTGAGTGTCAGTATGTGTGCGTGTGTGGAGGTATGGGCTGTGGATTGACTCACATTTTGCCGTATGTGCTTCTCTGTGTGTGTATGTCTGCTAGCATATCCTGTGCACTAAGTCACAGGGAGCCATGTGTGTGTGTGTGTGTGTGTCCTGGTACAGAGTGTGCATTGATTCACAGTCAGCCATGTGTGTGTGTGTGAGTGCACTGGTATAGGATGTGCAGTGAGTCAGAGTGATGTGTGTGTGTGTCTGCATGTTCTGATATAGGCTGACCATTGTGTAACATTGAGGGTGTGTGTGTGTGTGTGCTGGTATAGGCTGCATATTTTGTCACAGTGAGCTGTGTGTGTGTGTATGTGTAGGTACAGGCTGTGCATTGAGTCACAGTGTGGGGGGTGTGTGTGATGTTATATTCTGTGCACTAGGACAGAGTGAGCCATGTGTGTGTGCTGGTATAATCTGAACATTGAGTCACAGTGTGGTGTGGTGTGTGTGCCTTTGCTGGTATGGACTGTGCATTGAATCCCAGCCCTGTGTTCGTGTTTGTGTATTTGGTGCTGTAGAGTCTGCATGAGTCACAGTAAGATGTGTGTGTGTGTACTGCTATAGGCTGTACACTGAGCCATATTAAGGTGTGTTTCTGTGTGTGTGTGTGCGGGTATAGGCTATACATTGACTCACATTGAGCCATGTGTTTGTATGTGCTACTATACGCTATTCATTGAGTCTCAGTGAGCCATTGTTGTGTGTGTCTGTTTACTTGTATGGGCTTGGCATTGAGTCACAGAGAGGTGTTTGTGTGTGTTTGTGTGTCTGTGTGGTGGTATAAACTGCATTGAGTCACACGGCGGTGTGTGTGAGAGTGTGTGTGTGTGCAGGTACAGGCTGGTATTGAACCACAGTGAGCCGTGTGTGTGTGTGCTGGAATAGGCAGAGCATTGAGTCTCAGGTGTGTGTATGTGTGTGTGTATGCTGGTGTGGTCTCTGCATTGATTCACTAAGGTGTGTTGTGTGTGTATGTACATGGAGCTGAAGACTGTACACTGATTCACAGTGAGCTGTGTGTGTATGTGTGTGTGTGTGTGATGGTATGGGCTTTGCATTGAGTCACTGAGGTGTGTGTCTGTGTGTGTATACCTGGAACTACAGACTGTGCACTGATTCACAATGAGCCATGTGTGAATGTGTGTATGTGATAGTATAGGGTGTTCATAGAGTCACAATGAGCCGTGCATATGTGTCTTTGCATGGGTGTTGTGGTATAGGCTGTGCATTGTGTCACAGTGACTGTGCGTGTGTGTGTGTGTGTGTTTGTGATGGTATAGTACATGCATTGTATCAGAGAGAGCCATGCATGCGTCTCTGTGTGTGTGTGCTGGCATAGGCATTACATTGTGTCACAGTGAGCCATGTGTTTGTATGCTGGTGGAGACTCTGCATTGAGTCAGAGTAAGACTTGTGTGTGTGCCAGTACAGGCTGTGCAAGGAGTCAGTGAGTCATATATGTGTGTGTGTGTGTGTGTGTGCTGATATATGAAGTGCATTGAGTCCAAGTGAATCATGTATGTTTGTGTGTGTTTGTGGGTGCTGCTATAGGTGGTTCACTGAGTCACAGTCAGGTATGTGTGAGTGTTTGTGTGTTCTTGTATAGGCTGTGCATTGATTCACAGTGAGGCATGTGTGTAAGCTGGTACAGGAGGTGCATTGAGTCACAGTGATGGTTGTGTTTGTGTGTGTGTGTGTGCTGCAGTAGGCTGTGTATTGAGTCACAGAAAGTGGGTCTTTGTGTGTGTATGTGCATGTACAGGCTGCGGTTTGAGTCACAGTGATGGGTGTCTCTGTGTGGTGTTATAGGCTGTGCATTGAATCACAGCCCTGTGTTAGTGTTGTGTATTTGGTGCTGTAGAGTCTGCATGAGTCACAGTAAGGTGTGTGTGTGTGCTGCTATATGCTGAGAATTGAGTCACACCTAGGTGAGTGTATGTGTATGTGTATGCTGATATGGGATTTGCATTGAATCACTGAGCGGTGTGTGTTTGTGTGTGTGTGTACTGCTATAGTCTGTACACTGAGCCATGTTAAGGTGTGTTTCTGTGTGTGTGTGTGCGGGTATAGGCTATGCATTGACTCACATTGAGCCATGTGTTTGTATGTGCTAGTATACACTGTTCATTGAGTCTCAGTGAGCCTTTGTTTTGTGTGTCTGTTTACTTGTATGGGCTTGGCATTGAGTCTCAGACAGGTGTGTGTGTGTGTCTGTGTGTCTGTGTGGTGGTATCATCTGCATTGAGTCACACGGCGGTGTGTGTGAGAGTGTGTGTGTGTGCAGGTACAGGCTGGTATTGAATGACAGTGAGCCGTGTGTGTGCCTGTGTGTGTGTGTGTGCTGGAATAGGCAGAGCATTGAGTCTCAGGTGTGTGTATGTGTGTGTGTATGCTGGTATGGTCTCTGCATTGATTCACTAAGGTGTGTTGTGTGTGTATGTACATGGAGCTGAAGACTGTACACTGATTCACAGTGAGCTGTGTGTGTATGTGTGTGTGCGTGTGATGGTATGGGCTTTGCATTGAGTCACTGAGGTGTGTGTCTGTGTGTGTATACCTGGAACTACAGACTGTGCACTGATTCACAATGAGCCATGTGTGAATGTGTGTATGTGATAGTATAGGGTGTGCATAGAGTCACAAAGAGCCGTGCATATGTGTCTTTGCATGGGTGTTGTGGTATAGGGTCTGCGTTGTGTCACAGTGACTGTGCGTGTGTGTGTGTTTGTGATGGTATAGTACGTGCATTGAATCAGAGAGAGCCATGCATGTGTCTCTGTGTGTGTGTGCTGGCATAGGCATTACATTGAGTCACAGTGAGCCATGTGTTTGTATGCTGGTGTAGACTCTGCATTGAGTCACAGTAAGCCTTGTGTGTGTGCCAGTACAGGCTGTGCATTGAGTCAGTGAGTCATATGTGTGTGTGTGTTTGTGTGTGTGTGTGCTGGTTTAGGCAGTGCATTGAGTCCAATGAGCAGTGTATGTTTGTGTGTGTGTGTGTGTGCTGCTATAGGTGGTTCACTGAGTCACAGTCAGGTATGTGTGAGTGAGTGTTTGTGTGTTCTTCTATAGGCTGTGCATTGATTCACAGTGAGCTCTGTGTGTATGGTGGTATAGGCGGTGCATTGAATCACAGTGATGGTTGTTTTTCTGTGTGTATGCTGCAGTAGGCTGTGAATTGAGTCACAGAAGGTGGGTCTTTGTGTGTGTATGTGCAGGTACAAGCTGCAGTTCGAGTCACAGTGATGGGTGTCTCTGTGTGATGTTATAGGCTGTGCATTGAATCACAGCGAGCCGTATTAGTGTGTGTACGTGTATTTGTGTATGCGTGTGTGTGTGTGATGGTACAGGCTGAACATTGAGTCACTGAGGTGTGCATGTGTGTATGTGGTGTTACAGACTGTTCGTTAGGTCAAACTGAGCAATATGTGTGTGTAGGGGTGTGTGTGTACAGTTATTTGCTGTGCACTGAGTCACAGTGAACCATGTGTGTGTGGGGAGCTGGTATAGTCAGAGCACTGAGTCACAGTTGAATGTGTGGGAGTTGTTTGTGTATGTGTGTGTGTATTTGCTGGTGTAGACTGTGCATTGAGTCACAGTGAGTAGTGCGGTGTGTGTGTGCTGTGATGGTGTGGACTGTGGTTTTATCCACTTTGACCTGAACGGCTGTGTGTGTTTGTGTGTTTGTGTGTGTGTGTGTGCTGGCACTAGATGACAGTTGAGACAGAGTGGGCTGTGTGTCTGTGTGTGCGCTGGTATAGACTCTGTATTGAGTCACTGTGAGCTGTGTGTGTATGTGTGTGCTCGTATAGGCTGTGCATTGAGTCACAGTGAGGTGTTTGTGTGTGTGTGTGCTGGTACAGGAAGCGTTTTGAGTCACAGTCTCGTGTGTGTGTGTGTGCATGTGAGTTTGTGTGCTGGTATGGGCTTTATTGTGCTGGTATGGACTTTATTGACTCATGGGTGTGTGTGTGAGTGTGGGTGATACAGACTGCATTGAGTCACAGTGCGCTGTGTGTGTGTGTGCTGGTATAGGCGATTTATTGAGTACCAGTGAGCCATGTGTGAGTGCGTGTTGGTGTGTGTGTGTGTGTACTGGTATAGGCTGTGCATTGAGTCACAGTGAGGCCTGCATCTGTGCATGTCTGTGTTTGTGTGTGTGTGTTTGCTGGTATAGGCTGAGCTTTGAATCACTCTGAGGTGTGTGTGCATGTGCTGGTAAAATTGTGCCTTGATTCACTGTGCCATGTGAGTGTGTGTGCACGCTGGTATAGGTTGTGCATTGAGTCAGAGTGGGAGGTGTGTGTGTCTGTGTGTTCTGGTATAGGCTGACAATTGAGGCACACTGAGGTCTGTGTGCACATGTGTGTATATGTGTGCTGGTACAGCCTGCTCATTGAGTCATATTGAGTTTTTATTTGTGTGTGTGTGCAAGTAGAGGCAGCACATTGAGTCACAGTGAGGTGTATGTGTGTGATGTGATATGCTATGCACTGATTCATAGGGAGGTTTGTGTCTGTGTGTGTGCACTTTCTAGTTTAGGATTTGCATTGAATCACACTGAGCTGTGTTTTTGAGTGTCAGTATGTGTGCGTGTGTGGAGGTATGGGCTGTGGATTGACTCACATTTTGCCGTATGTGCTTCTCTGTGTGTGTATGTCTGCTAGCATATCCTGTGCACTAAGTCACAGGGAGCCATGTGTGTGTGTGTGTGTGTGTCCTGGTACAGAGTGTGCATTGATTCACAGTCAGCCATGTGTGTGTGTGTGTGAGTGCACTGGTATAGGATGTGCAGTGAGTCAGAGTGATGTGTGTGTGTGTCTGCATGTTCTGATATAGGCTGACCATTGTGTAACATTGAGGGTGTGTGTGTGTGTGTGCTGGTATAGGCTGCATATTTTGTCACAGTGAGCTGTGTGTGTGTGTATGTGTAGGTACAGGCTGTGCATTGAGTCACAGTGTGGGGGGTGTGTGTGATGTTATATTCTGTGCACTAGGAGAGACTGAGCCGTGTGTGTGTGCTGGTATAATCTGAACATTGAGTCACAGTGTGGTGTGGTGTGTGTGCCTTTGCTGGTATGGACTGTGCATTGAATCCCAGCCCTGTGTTCGTGTTTGTGTATTTGGTGCTGTAGAGTCTGCATGAGTCACAGTAAGATGTGTGTGTGTGTACTGCTATAGGCTGTACACTGAGCCATATTAAGCTGTGTTTCTGTGTGTGTGTGTGCGGGTATAGGCTATGCATTGACTCACATTGAGCCATGTGTTTGTATGTGCTACTATACGCTATTCATTGAGTCTCAGTGAGCCATTGTTGTGTGTGTCTGTTTACTTGTATGGGCTTGGCATTGAGTCACAGAGAGGTGTTTGTGTGTGTTTGTGTGTCTGTGTGGTGGTATAAACTGCATTGAGTCACACGGTGGTGTGTGTGAGAGTGTGTGTGTGTGCAGGTACAGGCTGGTATTGAACCACAGTGAGCCGTGTGTGTGTGTGCTGGAATAGGCAGAGCATTGAGTCTCAGGTGTGTGTATGTGTGTGTGTATGCTGGTATGGTCTCTGCATTGATTCACTAAGGTGTGTTGTGTGTGTATGTACATGGAGCTGAAGACTGTACACTGATTCACAGTGAGCTGTGTGTGTATGTGTGTGTGTGTGTGATGGTATGGGCTTTGCATTGAGTCACTGAGGTGTGTGTCTGTGTGTGTATACCTGGAACTACAGACTGTGCACTGATTCACAATGAGCCATGTGTGAATGTGTGTATGTGATAGTATAGGGTGTTCATAGAGTCACAATGAGCCGTGCATATGTGTCTTTGCATGGGTGTTGTGGTATAGGCTGTGCATTGTGTCACAGTGACTGTGCGTGTGTGTGTGTGTGTGTTTGTGATGGTATAGTACATGCATTGTATCAGAGAGAGCCATGCATGCGTCTCTGTGTGTGTGTGCTGGCATAGGCATTACATTGTGTCACAGTGAGCCATGGGTTTGTATGCTGGTGGAGACTCTGCATGAGTCACAGTAAGACTTGTGTGTGTGCCAGTACAGGCTGTGCAAGGAGTCAGTGAGTCATATATGTGTGTGTGTGTGTGTGTGTGTGCTGATATATGAAGTGCATTGAGTCCAAGTGAATCATGTATGTTTGTGTGTGTTTGTGGGTGCTGCTATAGGTGGTTCACTGAGTCACAGTCAGGTATGTGTGAGTGTTTGTGTGTTCTTGTATAGGCTGTGCATTGATTCACAGTGAGGCATGTGTGTAAGCTGGTACAGGAGGTGCATTGATTCACAGTGATGGTTGTGTTTGTGTGTGTGTGTGTGCTGCAGTAGGCTGTGTATTGAGTCACAGAAAGTGGGTCTTTGTGTGTGTATGTGCATGTACAGGCTGCGGTTTGAGTCACAGTGATGGGTGTCTCTGTGTGGTGTTATAGGCTGTGCATTGAATCACAGCCCTGTGTTAGTGTTGTGTATTTGGTGCTGTAGAGTCTGCATGAGTCACAGTAAGGTGTGTGTGTGTGCTGCTATATGCTGAGAATTGAGTCACACCTAGGTGAGTGTATGTGTATGTGTATGCTGATATGGGATTTGCATTGAATCACTGAGCGGTGTGTGTTTGTGTGTGTGTGTACTGCTATAGTCTGTACACTGAGCCATGTTAAGGTGTGTTTCTGTGTGTGTGTGTGCGGGTATAGGCTATGCATTGACTCACATTGAGCCATGTGTTTGTATGTGCTAGTATACACTGTTCATTGAGTCTCAGTGA
This sequence comes from Pseudorca crassidens, assembly GCF_039906515.1. Lineage (NCBI taxonomy): Eukaryota > Metazoa > Chordata > Mammalia > Artiodactyla > Delphinidae > Pseudorca > Pseudorca crassidens. The sequence continues at coordinate 13,545,505 of NC_090318.1, forward strand.
GCCTTTGTTTTGTGTGTCTGTTTACTTGTATGGGCTTGGCATTGAGTCTCAGACAGGTGTGTGTGTGTGTCTGTGTGTCTGTGTGGTGGTATCATCTGCATTGAGTCACACGGCAGTGTGTGTGAGAGTGTGTGTGTGTGCAGGTAGAGGCTGGTATTGAATGACAGTGAGCCGTGTGTGTGCCTGTGTGTGTGTGTGTGCTGGAATAGGTAGAGCATTGAGTCTCAGGTGTGTGTATGTGTGTGTGTATGCTGGTATGGTCTCTGCATTGATTCACTAAGGTGTGTTGTGTGTGTATGTACATGGAGCTGAAGACTGTACACTGATTCACAGTGAGCTGTGTGTGTATGTGTGTGTGTGTGTGATGGTATGGGCTTTGCATTGAGTCACTGAGGTGTGTGTCTGTGTGTGTATACCTGGAACTACAGACTGTGCACTGATTCACAATGAGCCATGTGTGAATGTGTGTATGTGATAGTATAGGGTGTGCATAGAGTCACAAAGAGCCGTGCATATGTGTCTTTGCATGGGTGTTGTGGTATAGGGTCTGCGTTGTGTCACAGTGACTGTGCGTGTGTGTGTGTTTGTGATGGTATAGTACGTGCATTCAATCAGAGAGAGCCATGCATGTGTCTCTGTGTGTGTGTGCTGGCATAGGAATTACATTAAGTCACAGTGAGCCATGTGTTTGTATGCTGGTGTAGACTCTGCATTGAGTCACAGTAAGACTTGTGTGTGTGCCAGTACAGGCTGTGCATTGAGTCAGTGAGTCATATGTGTGTGTGTGTTTGTGTGTGTGTGTGCTGGTTTAGGCAGTGCATTGAGTCCAATGAGCAGTGTATGTTTGTGTGTGTGTGTGTGTGCTGCTTAGGTGGTTCACTGAGTCACAGTCAGGTATGTGTGAGTGAGTGTTTGTGTGTTCTTCTATAGGCTGTGCATTGATTCACAGTGAGCTCTGTGTGTATGGTGGTATAGGCGGTGCATTGAATCACAGTGATGGTTGTTTTTCTGTGTGTATGCTGCAGTAGGCTGTGAATTGAGTCACAGAAGGTGGGTCTTTGTGTGTGTATGTGCAGGTACAAGCTGCAGTTCGAGTCACAGTGATGGGTGTCTCTGTGTGATGTTATAGGCTGTGCATTGAATCACAGTGAGCTGTATTAGTGTGTGTACGTGTATTTGTGTATGCGTGTGTGTGTGTGATGGTACAGGCTGAACATTGAGTCACTGAGGTGTGCATGTGTGTATGTGGTGTTACAGACTGTTCGTTAGGTCAAACTGAGCAATATGTGTGTGTAGGGGTGTGTGTGTACAGTTATTTGCTGTGCACTGAGTCACAGTGAACCATGTGTGTGTGGGGAGCTGGTATAGTCAGAGCACTGAGTCACAGTTGAATGTGTGGGAGTTGTTTGTGTATGTGTGTGTGTATTTGCTGGTGTAGACTGTGCATTGAGTCACAGTGAGTAGTGCGGTGTGTGTGTGCTGTGATGGTGTGGACTGTGGTTTTATCCACTTTGACCTGAACGGCTGTGTGTGTTTGTGTGTTTGTGTGTGTGTGTGTGCTGGCACTAGATGACAGTTGAGACAGAGTGGGCTGTGTGTCTGTGTGTGCGCTGGTATAGACTCTGTATTGAGTCACTGTGAGCTGTGTGTGTATGTGTGTGCTCGTATAGGCTGTGCATTGAGTCACAGTGAGGTGTTTGTGTGTGTGTGTGCTGGTACAGGAAGCGTTTTGAGTCACAGTCTCGTGTGTGTGTGTGTGCATGTGAGTTTGTGTGCTGGTATGGGCTTTATTGTGCTGGTATGGACTTTATTGACTCATGGGTGTGTGTGTGAGTGTGGGTGATACAGACTGCATTGAGTCACAGTGCGCTGTGTGTGTGTGTGCTGGTATAGGCGATTTATTGAGTACCAGTGAGCCATGTGTGAGTGCGTGTTGGTGTGTGTGTGTGTGTACTGGTATAGGCTGTGCATTGAGTCACAGTGAGGCCTGCATCTGTGCATGTCTGTGTTTGTGTGTGTGTGTTTGCTGGTATAGGCTGAGCTTTGAATCACTCTGAGGTGTGTGTGCATGTGCTGGTAAAATTGTGCCTTGATTCACTGTGCCATGTGAGTGTGTGTGCACGCTGGTATAGGTTGTGCATTGAGTCAGAGTGGGAGGTGTGTGTGTCTGTGTGTTCTGGTATAGGCTGACAATTGAGGCACACTGAGGTCTGTGTGCACATGTGTGTATATGTGTGCTGGTACAGCCTGCTCATTGAGTCATATTGAGTTTTTTTTTGTGTGTGTGTGCAAGTAGAGGCAGCACATTGAGTCACAGTGAGGTGTATGTGTGTGATGTGATATGCTATGCACTGATTCATAGGGAGGTTTGTGTCTGTGTGTGTGCACTTTCTAGTTTAGGATTTGCATTGAATCACACTGAGCTGTGTTTTTGAGTGTCAGTATGTGTGCGTGTGTGGAGGTATGGGCTGTGGATTGACTCACATTTTGCCGTATGTGCTTCTCTGTGTGTGTATGTCTGCTAGCATATCCTGTGCACTAAGTCACAGGGAGCCATGTGTGTGTGTGTGTGTGTGTCCTGGTACAGAGTGTGCATTGATTCACAGTCAGCCATGTGTGTGTGTGTGTGAGTGCACTGGTATAGGATGTGCAGTGAGTCAGAGTGATGTGTGTGTGTGTCTGCATGTTCTGATATAGGCTGCCCATTGTGTAACATTGAGGGTGTGTGTGTGTGTGTGCTGGTATAGGCTGCATATTTTGTCACAGTGAGCTGTGTGTGTGTGTATGTGTAGGTACAGGCTGTGCATTGAGTCACAGTGTGGGGGGTGTGTGTGATGTTATATTCTGTGCACTAGGAGAGACTGAGCCGTGTGTGTGTGCTGGTATAATCTGAACATTGAGTCACAGTGTGGTGTGGTGTGTGTGCCTTTGCTGGTATGGACTGTGCATTGAATCCCAGCCCTGTGTTCGTGTTTGTGTATTTGGTGCTGTAGAGTCTGCATGAGTCACAGTAAGATGTGTGTGTGTGTACTGCTATAGGCTGTACACTGAGCCATATTAAGGTGTGTTTCTGTGTGTGTGTGTGCGGGTATAGGCTATACATTGACTCACATTGAGCCATGTGTTTGTATGTGCTACTATACGCTATTCATTGAGTCTCAGTGAGCCATTGTTGTGTGTGTCTGTTTACTTGTATGGGCTTGGCATTGAGTCACAGAGAGGTGTTTGTGTGTGTTTGTGTGTCTGTGTGGTGGTATAAACTGCATTGAGTCACACAGCGGTGTGTGTGAGAGTGTGTGTGTGTGCAGGTACAGGCTGGTATTGAACCACAGTGAGCCGTGTGTGTGTGTGCTGGAATAGGCAGAGCATTGAGTCTCAGGTGTGTGTATGTGTGTGTGTATGCTGGTGTGGTCTCTGCATTGATTCACTAAGGTGTGTTGTGTGTGTATGTACATGGAGCTGAAGACTGTACACTGATTCACAGTGAGCTGTGTGTGTATGTGTGTGTGTGTGTGATGGTATGGGCTTTGCATTGAGTCACTGAGGTGTGTGTCTGTGTGTGTATACCTGGAACTACAGACTGTGCACTGATTCACAATGAGCCATGTGTGAATGTGTGTATGTGATAGTATAGGGTGTTCATAGAGTCACAATGAGCCGTGCATATGTGTCTTTGCATGGGTGTTGTGGTATAGGCTGTGCATTGTGTCACAGTGACTGTGCGTGTGTGTGTGTGTGTGTTTGTGATGGTATAGTACATGCATTGTATCAGAGAGAGCCATGCATGCGTCTCTGTGTGTGTGTGCTGGCATAGGCATTACATTGTGTCACAGTGAGCCATGTGTTTGTATGCTGGTGGAGACTCTGCATTGAGTCACAGTAAGACTTGTGTGTGTGCCAGTACAGGCTGTGCAAGGAGTCAGTGAGTCATATATGTGTGTGTGTGTGTGTGCTGATATATGAAGTGCATTGAGTCCAAGTGAATCATGTATGTTTGTGTGTGTTTGTGGGTGCTGCTATAGGTGGTTCACTGAGTCACAGTCAGGTATGTGTGAGTGTTTGTGTGTTCTTGTATAGGCTGTGCATTGATTCACAGTGAGGCATGTGTGTAAGCTGGTACAGGAGGTGCATTGAGTCACAGTGATGGTTGTGTTTGTGTGTGTGTGTGTGCTGCAGTAGGCTGTGTATTGAGTCACAGAAAGTGGGTCTTTGTGTGTGTATGTGCATGTACAGGCTGCGGTTTGAGTCACAGTGATGGGTGTCTCTGTGTGGTGTTATAGGCTGTGCATTGAATCACAGCCCTGTGTTAGTGTTGTGTATTTGGTGCTGTAGAGTCTGCATGAGTCACAGTAAGGTGTGTGTGTGTGCTGCTATATGCTGAGAATTGAGTCACACCTAGGTGAGTGTATGTGTATGTGTATGCTGATATGGGATTTGCATTGAATCACTGAACGGTGTGTGTTTGTGTGTGTGTGTACTGCTATAGTCTGTACACTGAGACATGTTAAGGTGTGTTTCTGTGTGTGCGTGTGCGGGTATAGGCTATGCATTGACTCACATTGAGCCATGTGTTTGTATGTGCTAGTATACACTGTTCATTGAGTCTCAGTGAGCCTTTGTTTTGTGTGTCTGTTTACTTGTATGGGCTTGGCATTGAGTCTCAGACAGGTGTGTGTGTGTGTCTGTGTGTCTGTGTGGTGGTATCATCTACATTGAGTCACACGGCGGTGTGTGTGAGAGTGTGTGTGTGTGCAGGTACAGGCTGGTATTGAATGACAGTGAGCCGTGTGTGTGCCTGTGTGTGTGTGTGTGCTGGAATAGGCAGAGCATTGAGTCTCCGGTGTGTGTATGTGTGTGTGTATGCTGGTATGGTCTCTGCATTGATTCACTAAGGTGTGTTGTGTGTGTATGTACATGGAGCTGAAGACTGTACACTGATTCACAGTGAGCTGTGTGTGTATGTGTGTGTGTGTGTGATGGTATGGGCTTTGCATTGAGTCACTGAGGTGTGTGTCTGTGTGTGTATACCTGGAACTACAGACTGTGCACTGATTCACAATGAGCCATGTGTGAATGTGTGTATGTGATAGTATAGGGTGTGCATAGAGTCACAAAGAGCCGTGCATATGTGTCTTTGCATGGGTGTTGTGGTATAGGGTCTGCGTTGTGTCACAGTGACTGTGCGTGTGTGTGTGTTTGTGATGGTATAGTACGTGCATTGAATCAGAGAGAGCCATGCATGTGTCTCTGTGTGTGTGTGCTGGCATAGGCATTACATTGAGTCACAGTGAGCCATGTGTTTGTATGCTGGTGTAGACTCTGCATTGAGTCACAGTAAGCCTTGTGTGTGTGCCAGTACAGGCTGTGCATTGAGTCAGTGAGTCATATGTGTGTGTGTGTTTGTGTGTGTGTGTGCTGGTTTAGGCAGTGCATTGAGTCCAATGAGCAGTGTATGTTTGTGTGTGTGTGTGTGTGCTGCTATAGGTGGTTCACTGAGTCACAGTCAGGTATGTGTGAGTGAGTGTTTGTGTGTTCTTCTATAGGCTGTGCATTGATTCACAGTGAGCTCTGTGTGTATGGTGGTATAGGCGGTGCATTGAATCACAGTGATGGTTGTTTTTCTGTGTGTATGCTGCAGTAGGCTGTGAATTGAGTCACAGAAGGTGGGTCTTTGTGTGTGTATGTGCAGGTACAAGCTGCAGTTCGAGTCACAGTGATGGGTGTCTCTGTGTGATGTTATAGGCTGTGCATTGAATCACAGCGAGCCGTATTAGTGTGTGTACGTGTATTTGTGTATGCGTGTGTGTGTGTGATGGTACAGGCTGAACATTGAGTCACTGAGGTGTGCATGTGTGTATGTGGTGTTACAGACTGTTCGTTAGGTCAAACTGAGCAATATGTGTGTGTAGGGGTGTGTGTGTACAGTTATTTGCTGTGCACTGAGTCACAGTGAACCATGTGTGTGTGGGGAGCTGGTATAGTCAGAGCACTGAGTCACAGTTGAATGTGTGGGAGTTGTTTGTGTATGTGTGTGTGTATTTGCTGGTGTAGACTGTGCATTGAGTCACAGTGAGTAGTGCGGTGTGTGTGTGCTGTGATGGTGTGGACTGTGGTTTTATCCACTTTGACCTGAACGGCTGTGTGTGTTTGTGTGTTTGTGTGTGTGTGTGTGCTGGCACTAGATGACAGTTGAGACAGAGTGGGCTGTGTGTCTGTGTGTGCGCTGGTATAGACTCTGTATTGAGTCACTGTGAGCTGTGTGTGTATGTGTGTGCTCGTATAGGCTGTGCATTGAGTCACAGTGAGGTGTTTGTGTGTGTGTGTGCTGGTACAGGAAGCGTTTTGAGTCACAGTCTCGTGTGTGTGTGTGTGCATGTGAGTTTGTGTGCTGGTATGGGCTTTATTGTGCTGGTATGGGCTTTATTGACTCATGGGTGTGTGTGTGAGTGTGGGTGATACAGACTGCATTGAGTCACAGTGCGCTGTGTGTGTGTGTGCTGGTATAGGCGATTTATTGAGTACGAGTGAGCCATGTGTGAGTGCGTGTTGGTGTGTGTGTGTGTGTACTGGTATAGGCTGTGCATTGAGTCACAGTGAGGCCTGCATCTGTGCATGTCTGTGTTTGTGTGTGTGTGTTTGCTGGTATAGGCTGAGCTTTGAATCACTCTGAGGTGTGTGTGCATGTGCTGGTAAAATTGTGCCTTGATTCACTGTGCCATGTGAGTGTGTGTGCACGCTGGTATAGGTTGTGCATTGAGTCAGAGTGGGAGGTGTGTGTGTCTGTGTGTTCTGGTATAGGCTGACAATTGAGGCACACTGAGGTCTGTGTGCACATGTGTGTATATGTGTGCTGGTACAGCCTGCTCATTGAGTCATATTGAGTTTTGTGTGTGTGTGTGTGCAGGTAGAGGCAGCACATTGAGTCACAGTGAGGTGTATGTGTGTGATGTTATATGCTATGCACTGATTCATAGGGAGGTTTGTGTCTGTGTGTGTGCACTTTCTAGTTTAGGATTTGCATTGAATCACACTGAGCTGTGTTTTTGAGTGTCAGTATGTGTGCGTGTGTGGAGGTATGGGCTGTGGATTGACTCACATTTTGCCGTATGTGCTTCTCTGTGTGTGTATGTCTGCTAGCATATCCTGTGCACTGAGTCACAGGGAGCCATGTGTGTGTGTGTGTGTGTGTCCTGGTACAGAGTGTGCATTGATTCACAGTCAGCCATGTGTGTGTGTGTGAGTGCACTGGTATAGGATGTGCAGTGAGTCAGAGTGATGTGTGTGTGTGTCTGCATGTTCTGATATAGGCTGCCCATTGTGTAACGTTGAGGGTGTGTGTGTGTGTGTGCTGGTATAGGCTGCATATTTTGTCACAGTGAGCTGTGTGTGTGTGTATGTGTAGGTACAGGCTGTGCATTGAGTCACAGTGTGGGGGGTGTGTGTGATGTTATATTCTGTGCACTAGGACAGAGTGAGCCGTGTGTGTGTGCTGGTATAATCTGAACATTGAGTCACAGTGTGGTGTGGTGTGTGTGCCTTTGCTGGTATGGACTGTGCATTGAATCCCAGCCCTGTGTTCGTGTTTGTGTATTTGGTGCTGTAGAGTCTGCATGAGTCACAGTAAGATGTGTGTGTGTGTACTGCTATAGGCTGTACACTGAGCCATATTAAGGTGTGTTTCTGTGTGTGTGTGTGCGGGTATAGGCTATACATTGACTCACATTGAGCCATGTGTTTGTATGTGCTACTATACGCTATTCATTGAGTCTCAGTGAGCCATTGTTGTGTGTGTCTGTTTACTTGTATGGGCTTGGCATTGAGTCACAGAGAGGTGTTTGTGTGTGTTTGTGTGTCTGTGTGGTGGTATCATCTGCATTGAGTCACACGGCGGTGTGTGTGAGAGTGTGTGTGTGTGCAGGTACAGGCTGGTATTGAACCACAGTGAGCCGTGTGTGTGTGTGCTGGAATAGGCAGAGCATTGAGTCTCCGGTGTGTGTATGTGTGTGTGTATGCTGGTATGGTCTCTGCATTGATTCACTAAGGTGTGTTGTGTGTGTATGTACATGGAGCTGAAGACTGTACACTGATTCACAGTGAGCTGTGTGTGTATGTGTGTGTGCGTGTGATGGTATGGGCTTTGCATTGAGTCACTGAGGTGTGTGTCTGTGTGTGTATACCTGGAACTACAGACTGTGCACTGATTCACAATGAGCCATGTGTGAATGTGTGTATGTGATAGTATAGGGTGTTCATAGAGTCACAATGAGCCGTGCATATGTGTCTTTGCATGGGTGTTGTGGTATAGGCTGTGCATTGTGTCACAGTGACTGTGCGTGTGTGTGTGTGTGTGTTTGTGATGGTATAGTACATGCATTGTATCAGAGAGAGCCATGCATGCGTCTCTGTGTGTGTGTGCTGGCATAGGCATTACATTGTGTCACAGTGAGCCATGTGTTTGTATGCTGGTGGAGACTCTGCATTGAGTCACAGTAAGACTTGTGTGTGTGCCAGTACAGGCTGTGCAAGGAGTCAGTGAGTCATATATGTGTGTGTGTGTGTGTGCTGATATATGAAGTGCATTGAGTCCAAGTGAATCATGTATGTTTGTGTGTGTTTGTGGGTGCTGCTATAGGTGGTTCACTGAGTCACAGTCAGGTATGTGTGAGTGTTTGTGTGTTCTTGTATAGGCTGTGCATTGATTCACAGTGAGGTATGTGTGTAAGCTGGTACAGGAGGTGCATTGAGTCACAGTGATGGTTGTGTTTGTGTGTGTGTGTGTGCTGCAGTAGGCTGTGTATTGAGTCACAGAAAGTGTGTCTTTGTGTGTGTATGTGCATGTACAGGCTGCGGTTTGAGTCACAGTGATGGGTGTCTCTGTGTGGTGTTATAGGCTGTGCATTGAATCACAGCCCTGTGTTAGTGTTGTGTATTTGGTGCTGTAGAGTCTGCATGAGTCAAAGTAAGGTGTGTGTGTGTGCTGCTATATGCTGAGAATTGAGTCACACCTAGGTGAGTGTATGTGTATGTGTATGCTGATATGGGATTTGCATTGAATCACTGAACGGTGTGTGTTTGTGTGTGTGTGTACTGCTATAGTCTGTACACTGAGACGTGTTAAGGTGTGTTTCTGTGTGTGCGTGTGCGGGTATAGGCTATGCATTGACTCACATTGAGCCATGTGTTTGTATGTGCTAGTATACACTGTTCATTGAGTCTCAGTGAGCCTTTGTTTTGTGTGTCTGTTTACTTGTATGGGCTTGGCATTGAGTCTCAGACAGGTGTTTGTGTGTGTCTGTGTGTCTGTGTGGTGGTATCATCTACATTGAGTCACACGGCGGTGTGTGTGAGAGTGTGTGTGTGTGCAGGTACAGGCTGGTATTGAATGACAGTGAGCCGTGTGTGTGCCTGTGTGTGTGTGTGTGCTGGAATAGGCAGAGCATTGAGTCTCAGGTGTGTGTATGTGTGTGTGTATGCTGGTATGGTCTCTGCATTGATTCACTAAGGTGTGTTGTGTGTGTATGTACATGGAGCTGAAGACTGTACACTGATTCACAGTGAGCTGTGTGTGTATGTGTGTGTGTGTGTGATGGTATGGGCTTTGCATTGAGTCACTGAGGTGTGTGTCTGTGTGTGTATACCTGGAACTACAGACTGTGCACTGATTCACAATGAGCCATGTGTGAATGTGTGTATGTGATAGTATAGGGTGTGCATAGAGTCACAAAGAGCCGTGCATATGTGTCTTTGCATGGGTGTTGTGGTATAGGGTCTGCGTTGTGTCACAGTGACTGTGCGTGTGTGTGTGTTTGTGATGGTATAGTACGTGCATTGAATCAGAGAGAGCCATGCATGTGTCTCTGTGTGTGTGTGCTGGCATAGGCATTACATTGAGTCACAGTGAGCCATGTGTTTGTATGCTGGTGTAGACTCTGCATTGAGTCACAGTAAGCCTTGTGTGTGTGCCAGTACAGGCTGTGCATTGAGTCAGTGAGTCATATGTGTGTGTGTGTTTGTGTGTGTGTGTGCTGGTTTAGGCAGTGCATTGAGTCCAATGAGCAGTGTATGTTTGTGTGTGTGTGTGTGTGCTGCTATAGGTGGTTCACTGAGTCACAGTCAGGTATGTGTGAGTGAGTGTTTGTGTGTTCTTCTATAGGCTGTGCATTGATTCACAGTGAGCTCTGTGTGTATGGTGGTATAGGCGGTGCATTGAATCACAGTGATGGTTGTTTTTCTGTGTGTATGCTGCAGTAGGCTGTGAATTGAGTCACAGAAGGTGGGTCTTTGTGTGCGTATGTGCAGGTACAAGCTGCAGTTCGAGTCACAGTGATGGGTGTCTCTGTGTGATGTTATAGGCTGTGCATTGAATCACAGCGAGCCGTATTAGTGTGTGTACGTGTATTTGTGTATGCGTGTGTGTGTGTGATGGTACAGGCTGAACATTGAGTCACTGAGGTGTGCATGTGTGTATGTGGTGTTACAGACTGTTCGTTAGGTCAAACTGAGCAATATGTGTGTGTAGGGGTGTGTGTGTACAGTTATTTGCTGTGCACTGAGTCACAGTGAACCATGTGTGTGTGGGGAGCTGGTATAGTCAGAGCACTGAGTCACAGTTGAATGTGTGGGAGTTGTTTGTGTATGTGTGTGTGTATTTGCTGGTGTAGACTGTGCATTGAGTCACAGTGAGTAGTGCGGTGTGTGTGTGCTGTGATGGTGTGGACTGTGGTTTTATCCACTTTGACCTGAACGGCTGTGTGTGTTTGTGTGTTTGTGTGTGTGTGTGTGCTGGCACTAGATGACAGTTGAGACAGAGTGGGCTGTGTGTCTGTGTGTGCGCTGGTATAGACTCTGTATTGAGTCACTGTGAGCTGTGTGTGTATGTGTGTGCTCATATAGGCTGTGCATTGAGTCACAGTGAGGTGTTTGTGTGTGTGTGTGCTGGTACAGGAAGCGTTTTGAGTCACAGTCTCGTGTGTGTGTGTGTGCATGTGAGTTTGTGTGCTGGTATGGGCTTTATTGTGCTGGTATGGGCTTTATTGACTCATGGGTGTGTGTGTGAGTGTGGGTGATACAGACTGCATTGAGTCACAGTGCGCTGTGTGTGTGTGTGCTGGTATAGGCGATTTATTGAGTACCAGTGAGCCATGTGTGAGTGCGTGTTGGTGTGTGTGTGTGTGTACTGGTATAGGCTGTGCATTGAGTCACAGTGAGGCCTGCATCTGTGCATGTCTGTGTTTGTGTGTGTGTGTTTGCTGGTATAGGCTGAGCTTTGAATCACTCTGAGGTGTGTGTGCATGTGCTGGTAAAATTGTGCCTTGATTCACTGTGCCATGTGAGTGTGTGTGCACGCTGGTATAGGTTGTGCATTGAGTCAGAGTGGGAGGTGTGTGTGTCTGTGTGTTCTGGTATAGGCTGACAATTGAGGCACACTGAGGTCTGTGTGCACATGTGTGTATATGTGTGCTGGTACAGCCTGCTCATTGAGTCATATTGAGTTTTGTGTGTGTGTGTGTGCAGGTAGAGGCAGCACATTGAGTCACAGTGAGGTGTATGTGTGTGATGTTATATGCTATGCACTGATTCATAGGGAGGTTTGTGTCTGTGTGTGTGCACTTTCTAGTTTAGGATTTGCATTGAATCACACTGAGCTGTGTTTTTGAGTGTCAGTATGTGTGCGTGTGTGGAGGTATGGGCTGTGGATTGACTCACATTTTGCCGTATGTGCTTCTCTGTGTGTGTATGTCTGCTAGCATATCCTGTGCACTGAGTCACAGGGAGCCATGTGTGTGTGTGTGTGTGTGTCCTGGTACAGAGTGTGCATTGATTCACAGTCAGCCATGTGTGTGTGTGTGAGTGCACTGGTATAGGATGTGCAGTGAGTCAGAGTGATGTGTGTGTGTGTCTGCATGTTCTGATATAGGCTGCCCATTGTGTAACATTGAGGGTGTGTGTGTGTGTGTGCTGGTATAGGCTGCATATTTTGTCACAGTGAGCTGTGTGTGTGTGTATGTGTAGGTACAGGCTGTGCATTGAGTCACAGTGTGGGGGGTGTGTGTGATGTTATATTCTGTGCACTAGGACAGAGTGAGCCGTGTGTGTGTGCTGGTATAATCTGAACATTGAGTCACAGTGTGGTGTGGTGTGTGTGCCTTTGCTGGTATGGACTGTGCATTGAATCCCAGCCCTGTGTTAGTGTTTGTGTATTTGGTGCTGTAGAGTCTGCATGAGTCACAGTAAGATGTGTGTGTGTGTACTGCTATAGGCTGTACACTGAGCCATATTAAGGTGTGTTTCTGTGTGTGTGTGTGCGGGTATAGGCTATACATTGACTCACATTGAGCCATGTGTTTGTATGTGCTACTATACGCTATTCATTGAGTCTCAGTGAGCCATTGTTGTGTGTGTCTGTTTACTTGTATGGGCTTGGCATTGAGTCACAGAGAGGTGTTTGTGTGTGTTTGTGTGTCTGTGTGGTGGTATCATCTGCATTGAGTCACACGGCGGTGTGTGTGAGAGTGTGTGTGTGTGCAGGTACAGGCTGGTATTGAACCACAGTGAGCCGTGTGTGTGTGTGCTGGAATAGGCAGAGCATTGAGTCTCCGGTGTGTGTATGTGTGTGTGTATGCTGGTATGGTCTCTGCATTGATTCACTAAGGTGTGTTGTGTGTGTATGTACATGGAGCTGAAGACTGTACACTGATTCACAGTGAGCTGTGTGTGTATGTGTGTGTGCGTGTGATGGTATGGGCTTTGCATTGAGTCACTGAGGTGTGTGTCTGTGTGTGTATACCTGGAACTACAGACTGTGCACTGATTCACAATGAGCCATGTGTGAATGTGTGTATGTGATAGTATAGGGTGTTCATAGAGTCACAATGAGCCGTGCATATGTGTCTTTGCATGGGTGTTGTGGTATAGGCTGTGCATTGTGTCACAGTGACTGTGCGTGTGTGTGTGTGTGTGTTTGTGATGGTATAGTACATGCATTGTATCAGAGAGAGCCATGCATGCGTCTCTGTGTGTGTGTGCTGGCATAGGCATTACATTGTGTCACAGTGAGCCATGTGTTTGTATGCTGGTGGAGACTCTGCATTGAGTCACAGTAAGACTTGTGTGTGTGCCAGTACAGGCTGTGCAAGGAGTCAGTGAGTCATATATGTGTGTGTGTGTGTGTGCTGATATATGAAGTGCATTGAGTCCAAGTGAATCATGTATGTTTGTGTGTGTTTGTGGGTGCTGCTATAGGTGGTTCACTGAGTCACAGTCAGGTATGTGTGAGTGTTTGTGTGTTCTTGTATAGGCTGTGCATTGATTCACAGTGAGGTATGTGTGTAAGCTGGTACAGGAGGTGCATTGAGTCACAGTGATGGTTGTGTTTGTGTGTGTGTGTGTGCTGCAGTAGGCTGTGTATTGAGTCACAGAAAGTGTGTCTTTGTGTGTGTATGTGCATGTACAGGCTGCGGTTTGAGTCACAGTGATGGGTGTCTCTGTGTGGTGTTATAGGCTGTGCATTGAATCACAGCCCTGTGTTAGTGTTGTGTATTTGGTGCTGTAGAGTCTGCATGAGTCAAAGTAAGGTGTGTGTGTGTGCTGCTATATGCTGAGAATTGAGTCACACCTAGGTGAGTGTATGTGTATGTGTATGCTGATATGGGATTTGCATTGAATCACTGAACGGTGTGTGTTTGTGTGTGTGTGTACTGCTATAGTCTGTACACTGAGACATGTTAAGGTGTGTTTCTGTGTGTGCGTGTGCGGGTATAGGCTATGCATTGACTCACATTGAGCCATGTGTTTGTATGTGCTAGTATACACTGTTCATTGAGTCTCAGTGAGCCTTTGTTTTGTGTGTCTGTTTACTTGTATGGGCTTGGCATTGAGTCTCAGACAGGTGTGTGTGTGTGTCTGTGTGTCTGTGTGGTGGTATCATCTACATTGAGTCACACGGCAGTGTGTGTGAGAGTGTGTGTGTGTGCAGGTACAGGCTGGTATTGAATGACAGTGAGCCGTGTGTGTGTCTGTGTGTGTGTGTGTGCTGGAATAGGCAGAGCATTGAGTCTCAGGTGTGTGTATGTGTGTGTGTATGCTGGTATGGTCTCTGCATTGATTCACTAAGGTGTGTTGTGTGTGTATGTACATGGAGCTGAAGACTGTACACAGATTCACAGTGAGCTGTGTGTGTATGTGTGTGTGTGTGTGATGGTATGGGCTTTGCATTGAGTCACTGAGGTGTGTGTCTGTGTGTGTATACCTGGAACTACAGACTGTGCACTGATTCACAATGAGCCATGTGTGAATGTGTGTATGTGATAGTATAGGGTGTGCATAGAGTCACAAAGAGCCGTGCATATGTGTCTTTGCATGGGTGTTGTGGTATAGGGTCTGCGTTGTGTCACAGTGACTGTGCGTGTGTGTGTGTTTGTGATGGTATAGTACGTGCATTGAATCAGAGAGAGCCATGCATGTGTCTCTGTGTGTGTGTGCTGGCATAGGCATTACATTGAGTCACAGTGAGCCATGTGTTTGTATGCTGGTGTAGACTCTGCATTGAGTCACAGTAAGCCTTGTGTGTGTGCCAGTACAGGCTGTGCATTGAGTCAGTGAGTCATATGTGTGTGTGTGTTTGTGTGTGTGTGTGCTGGTTTAGGCAGTGCATTGAGTCCAATGAGCAGTGTATGTTTGTGTGTGTGTGTGTGTGCTGCTATAGGTGGTTCACTGAGTCACAGTCAGGTATGTGTGAGTGAGTGTTTGTGTGTTCTTCTATAGGCTGTGCATTGATTCACAGTGAGCTCTGTGTGTATGGTGGTATAGGCGGTGCATTGAATCACAGTGATGGTTGTTTTTCTGTGTGTATGCTGCAGTAGGCTGTGAATTGAGTCACAGAAGGTGGGTCTTTGTGTGTGTATGTGCAGGTACAAGCTGCAGTTCGAGTCACAGTGATGGGTGTCTCTGTGTGATGTTATAGGCTGTGCATTGAATCACAGCGAGCCGTATTAGTGTGTGTACGTGTATTTGTGTATGCGTGTGTGTGTGTGATGGTACAGGCTGAACATTGAGTCACTGAGGTGTGCATGTGTGTATGTGGTGTTACAGACTGTTCGTTAGGTCAAACTGAGCAATATGTGTGTGTAGGGGTGTGTGTGTACAGTTATTTGCTGTGCACTGAGTCACAGTGAACCATGTGTGTGTGGGGAGCTGGTATAGTCAGAGCACTGAGTCACAGTTGAATGTGTGGGAGTTGTTTGTGTATGTGTGTGTGTATTTGCTGGTGTAGACTGTGCATTGAGTCACAGTGAGTAGTGCGGTGTGTGTGTGCTGTGATGGTGTGGACTGTGGTTTTATCCACTTTGACCTGAACGGCTGTGTGTGTTTGTGTGTTTGTGTGTGTGTGTGTGCTGGCACTAGATGACAGTTGAGACAGAGTGGGCTGTGTGTCTGTCTGTGCGCTGGTATAGACTCTGTATTGAGTCACTGTGAGCTGTGTGTGTATGTGTGTGCTCGTATAGGCTGTGCATTGAGTCACAGTGAGGTGTTTGTGTGTGTGTGTGCTGGTACAGGAAGCGTTTTGAGTCACAGTCTCGTGTGTGTGTGTGTGCATGTGAGTTTGTGTGCTGGTATGGGCTTTATTGTGCTGGTATGGGCTTTATTGACTCATGGGTGTGTGTGTGAGTGTGGGTGATACAGACTGCATTGAGTCACAGTGCGCTGTGTGTGTGTGTGCTGGTATAGGCGATTTATTGAGTACCAGTGAGCCATGTGTGAGTGCGTGTTGGTGTGTGTGTGTGCGTACTGGTATAGGCTGTGCATTGAGTCACAGTGAGGCCTGCATCTGTGCATGTCTGTGTTTGTGTGTGTGTGTTTGCTGGTATAGGCTGAGCTTTGAATCACTCTGAGGTGTGTGTGCATGTGCTGGTAAAATTGTGCCTTGATTCACTGTGCCATGTGAGTGTGTGTGCACGCTGGTATAGGTTGTGCATTGAGTCACAGTGGGAGGTGTGTGTGTCTGTGTGTTCTGGTATAGGCTGACAATTGAGGCACACTGAGGTCTGTGTGCACATGTGTGTATATGTGTGCTGGTACAGCCTGCTCATTGAGTCATATTGAGTTTTTTGGTGTGTGTGTGTGCAGGTAGAGGCAGCACATTGAGTCACAGTGAGGTGTATGTGTGTGATGTTATATGCTATGCACTGATTCATAGGGAGGTTTGTGTCTGTGTGTGTGCACTTTCTAGTTTAGGATTTGCATTGAATCACACTGAGCTGTGTTTTTGAGTGTCAGTATGTGTGCGTGTGTGGAGGTATGGGCTGTGGATTGACTCACATTTTGCCGTATGTGTTTCTCTGTGTGTGTATGTCTGCTAGCATATCCTGTGCACTAAGTCACAGGGAGCCATGTGTGTGTGTGTGTGTGTGTCCTGGTACAGAGTGTGCATTGATTCACAGTCAGCCATGTGTGTGTGTGTGAGTGCACTGGTATAGGATGTGCAGTGAGTCAGAGTGATGTGTGTGTGTGTCTGCATGTTCTGATATAGGCTGACCATTGTGTAACATTGAGGGTGTGTGTGTGTGTGTGCTGGTATAGGCTGCATATTTTGTCACAGTGAGCTGTGTGTGTGTGTATGTGTAGGTACAGGCTGTGCATTGAGTCACAGTGTGGGGGGTGTGTGTGATGTTATATTCTGTGCACTAGGACAGAGTGAGCCGTGTGTGTGTGCTGGTATAATCTGAACATTGAGTCACAGTGTGGTGTGGTGTGTGTGCCTTTGCTGGTATGGACTGTGCATTGAATCCCAGCCCTGTGTTAGTGTTTGTGTATTTGGTGCTGTAGAGTCTGCATGAGTCACAGTAAGATGTGTGTGTGTGTACTGCTATAGGCTGTACACTGAGCCATATTAAGGTGTGTTTCTGTGTGTGTGTGTGCGGGTATAGGCTATACATTGACTCACATTGAGCCATGTGTTTGTATGTGCTACTATACGCTATTCATTGAGTCTCAGTGAGCCATTGTTGTGTGTGTCTGTTTACTTGTATGGGCTTGGCATTGAGTCACAGAGAGGTGTTTGTGTGTGTTTGTGTGTCTGTGTGGTGGTATAAACTGCATTGAGTCACACGGCGGTGTGTGTGAGAGTGTGTGTGTGTGCAGGTACAGGCTGGTATTGAACCACAGTGAGCCGTGTGTGTGTGTGCTGGAATAGGCAGAGCATTGAGTCTCAGGTGTGTGTATGTGTGTGTGTATGCTGGTGTGGTCTCTGCATTGATTCACTAAGGTGTGTTGTGTGTGTATGTACATCGAGCTGAAGACTGTACACTGATTCACAGTGAGCTGTGTGTGTATGTGTGTGTGTGTGTGATGGTATGGGCTTTGCATTGAGTCACTGAGGTGTGTGTCTGTGTGTGTATACCTGGAACTACAGACTGTGCACTGATTCACAATGAGCCATGTGTGAATGTGTGTATGTGATAGTATAGGGTGTTCATAGAGTCACAATGAGCCGTGCATATGTGTCTTTGCATGGGTGTTGTGGTATAGGCTGTGCATTGTGTCACAGTGACTGTGCGTGTGTGTGTGTGTGTGTTTGTGATGGTATAGTACATGCATTGTATCAGAGAGAGCCATGCATGCGTCTCTGTGTGTGTGTGCTGGCATAGGCATTACATTGTGTCACAGTGAGCCATGTGTTTGTATGCTGGTGGAGACTCTGCATTGAGTCAGAGTAAGACTTGTGTGTGTGCCAGTACAGGCTGTGCAAGGAGTCAGTGAGTCATATATGTGTGTGTGTGTGTGTGTGTGCTGATATATGAAGTGCATTGAGTCCAAGTGAATCATGTATGTTTGTGTGTGTTTGTGGGTGCTGCTATAGGTGGTTCACTGAGTCACAGTCAGGTATGTGTGAGTGTTTGTGTGTTCTTGTATAGGCTGTGCATTGATTCACAGTGAGGCATGTGTGTAAGCTGGTACAGGAGGTGCATTGAGTCACAGTGATGGTTGTGTTTGTGTGTGTGTGTGTGCTGCAGTAGGCTGTGTATTGAGTCACAGAAAGTGGGTCTTTGTGTGTGTATGTGCATGTACAGGCTGCGGTTTGAGTCACAGTGATGGGTGTCTCTGTGTGGTGTTATAGGCTGTGCATTGAATCACAGCCCTGTGTTAGTGTTGTGTATTTGGTGCTGTAGAGTCTGCATGAGTCACAGTAAGGTGTGTGTGTGTGCTGCTATATGCTGAGAATTGAGTCACACCTAGGTGAGTGTATGTGTATGTGTATGCTGATATGGGATTTGCATTGAATCACTGAGCGGTGTGTGTTTGTGTGTGTGTGTACTGCTATAGTCTGTACACTGAGCCATGTTAAGGTGTGTTTCTGTGTGTGTGTGTGCGGGTATAGGCTATGCATTGACTCACATTGAGCCATGTGTTTGTATGTGCTAGTATACACTGTTCATTGAGTCTCAGTGAGCCTTTGTTTTGTGTGTCTGTTTACTTGTATGGGCTTGGCATTGAGTCTCAGACAGGTGTGTGTGTGTGTCTGTGTGTCTGTGTGGTGGTATCATCTGCATTGAGTCACACGGCGGTGTGTGTGAGAGTGTGTGTGTGTGCAGGTACAGGCTGGTATTGAATGACAGTGAGCCGTGTGTGTGCCTGTGTGTGTGTGTGTGCTGGAATAGGCAGAGCATTGAGTCTCAGGTGTGTGTATGTGTGTGTGTATGCTGGTATGGTCTCTGCATTGATTCACTAAGGTGTGTTGTGTGTGTATGTACATGGAGCTGAAGACTGTACACTGATTCACAGTGAGCTGTGTGTGTATGTGTGTGTGCGTGTGATGGTATGGGCTTTGCATTGAGTCACTGAGGTGTGTGTCTGTGTGTGTATACCTGGAACTACAGACTGTGCACTGATTCACAATGAGCCATGTGTGAATGTGTGTATGTGATAGTATAGGGTGTGCATAGAGTCACAAAGAGCCGTGCATATGTGTCTTTGCATGGGTGTTGTGGTATAGGGTCTGCGTTGTGTCACAGTGACTGTGCGTGTGTGTGTGTTTGTGATGGTATAGTACGTGCATTGAATCAGAGAGAGCCATGCATGTGTCTCTGTGTGTGTGTGCTGGCATAGGCATTACATTGAGTCACAGTGAGCCATGAGTTTGTATGCTGGTGTAGACTCTGCATTGAGTCACAGTAAGCCTTGTGTGTGTGCCAGTACAGGCTGTGCATTGAGTCAGTGAGTCATATGTGTGTGTGTGTTTGTGTGTGTGTGTGCTGGTTTAGGCAGTGCATTGAGTCCAATGAGCAGTGTATGTTTGTGTGTGTGTGTGTGTGCTGCTATAGGTGGTTCACTGAGTCACAGTCAGGTATGTGTGAGTGAGTGTTTGTGTGTTCTTCTATAGGCTGTGCATTGATTCACAGTGAGCTCTGTGTGTATGGTGGTATAGGCGGTGCATTGAATCACAGTGATGGTTGTTTTTCTGTGTGTATGCTGCAGTAGGCTGTGAATTGAGTCACAGAAGGTGGGTCTTTGTGTGTGTATGTGCAGGTACAAGCTGCAGTTCGAGTCACAGTGATGGGTGTCTCTGTGTGATGTTATAGGCTGTGCATTGAATCACAGCGAGCCGTATTAGTGTGTGTACGTGTATTTGTGTATGCGTGTGTGTGTGATGGTACAGGCTGAACATTGAGTCACTGAGGTGTGCATGTGTGTATGTGGTGTTACAGACTGTTCGTTAGGTCAAACTGAGCAATATGTGTGTGTAGGGGTGTGTGTGTACAGTTATTTGCTGTGCACTGAGTCACAGTGAACCATGTGTGTGTGGGGAGCTGGTATAGTCAGAGCACTGAGTCACAGTTGAATGTGTGGGAGTTGTTTGTGTATGTGTGTGTGTATTTGCTGGTGTAGACTGTGCATTGAGTCACAGTGAGTAGTGCGGTGTGTGTGTGCTGTGATGGTGTGGACTGTGGTTTTATCCACTTTGACCTGAACGGCTGTGTGTGTTTGTGTGTTTGTGTGTGTGTGTGTGCTGGCACTAGATGACAGTTGAGACAGAGTGGGCTGTGTGTCTGTGTGTGCGCTGGTATAGACTCTGTATTGAGTCACTGTGAGCTGTGTGTGTATGTGTGTGCTCGTATAGGCTGTGCATTGAGTCACAGTGAGGTGTTTGTGTGTGTGTGTGCTGGTACAGGAAGCGTTTTGAGTCACAGTCTCGTGTGTGTGTGTGTGCATGTGAGTTTGTGTGCTGGTATGGGCTTTATTGTGCTGGTATGGGCTTTATTGACTCATGGGTGTGTGTGTGAGTGTGGGTGATACAGACTGCATTGAGTCACAGTGCGCTGTGTGTGTGTGTGCTGGTATAGGCGATTTATTGAGTACCAGTGAGCCATGTGTGAGTGCGTGTTGGTGTGTGTGTGTGTGTACTGGTATAGGCTGTGCATTGAGTCACAGTGAGGCCTGCATCTGTGCATGTCTGTGTTTGTGTGTGTGTGTTTGCTGGTATAGGCTGAGCTTTGAATCACTCTGAGGTGTGTGTGCATGTGCTGGTAAAATTGTGCCTTGATTCACTGTGCCATGTGAGTGTGTGTGCACGCTGGTATAGGTTGTGCATTGAGTCAGAGTGGGAGGTGTGTGTGTCTGTGTGTTCTGGTATAGGCTGACAATTGAGGCACACTGAGGTCTGTGTGCACATGTGTGTATATGTGTGCTGGTACAGCCTGCTCATTGAGTCATATTGAGTTTTTTGTGTGTGTGTGTGCAGGTAGAGGCAGCACATTGAGTCACAGTGAGGTGTATGTGTGTGATGTTATATGCTATGCACTGATTCATAGGGAGGTTTGTGTCTGTGTGTGTGCACTTTCTAGTTTAGGATTTGCATTGAATCACACTGAGCTGTGTTTTTGAGTGTCAGTATGTGTGCGTGTGTGGAGGTATGGGCTGTGGATTGACTCACATTTTGCCGTATGTGCTTCTCTGTGTGTGTATGTCTGCTAGCATATCCTGTGCACTAAGTCACAGGGAGCCGTGTGTGTGTGTGTGTGTGTGTCCTGGTACAGAGTGTGCATTGATTCACAGTCAGCCATGTGTGTGTGTGTGAGTGCACTGGTATAGGATGTGCAGTGAGTCAGAGTGATGTGTGTGTGTGTCTGCATGTTCTGATATAGGCTGACCATTGTGTAACATTGAGGGTGTGTGTGTGTGTGTGCTGGTATAGGCTGCATATTTTGTCACAGTGAGCTGTGTGTGTGTGTATGTGTAGGTACAGGCTGTGCATTGAGTCACAGTGTGGGGGGTGTGTGTGATGTTATATTCTGTGCACTAGGACAGAGTGAGCCGTGTGTGTGTGCTGGTATAATCTGAACATTGAGTCACAGTGTGGTGTGGTGTGTGTGCCTTTGCTGGTATGGACTGTGCATTGAATCCCAGCCCTGTGTTCGTGTTTGTGTATTTGGTGCTGTAGAGTCTGCATGAGTCACAGTAAGATGTGTGTGTGTGTACTGCTATAGGCTGTACACTGAGCCATATTAAGGTGTGTTTCTGTGTGTGTGTGTGCGGGTATAGGCTATACATTGACTCACATTGAGCCATGTGTTTGTATGTGCTACTATACGCTATTCATTGAGTCTCAGTGAGCCATTGTTGTGTGTGTCTGTTTACTTGTATGGGCTTGGCATTGAGTCACAGAGAGGTGTTTGTGTGTGTTTGTGTGTCTGTGTGGTGGTATAAACTGCATTGAGTCACACGGCGGTGTGTGTGAGAGTGTGTGTGTGTGCAGGTACAGGCTGGTATTGAACCACAGTGAGCCGTGTGTGTGTGTGCTGGAATAGGCAGAGCATTGAGTCTCAGGTGTGTGTATGTGTGTGTGTATGCTGGTGTGGTCTCTGCATTGATTCACTAAGGTGTGTTGTGTGTGTATGTACATCGAGCTGAAGACTGTACACTGATTCACAGTGAGCTGTGTGTGTATGTGTGTGTGTGTGTGATGGTATGGGCTTTGCATTGAGTCACTGAGGTGTGTGTCTGTGTGTGTATACCTGGAACTACAGACTGTGCACTGATTCACAATGAGCCATGTGTGAATGTGTGTATGTGATAGTATAGGGTGTTCATAGAGTCACAATGAGCCGTGCATATGTGTCTTTGCATGGGTGTTGTGGTATAGGCTGTGCATTGTGTCACAGTGACTGTGCGTGTGTGTGTGTGTGTGTTTGTGATGGTATAGTACATGCATTGTATCAGAGAGAGCCATGCATGCGTCTCTGTGTGTGTGTGCTGGCATAGGCATTACATTGTGTCACAGTGAGCCATGTGTTTGTATGCTGGTGGAGACTCTGCATTGAGTCACAGTAAGACTTGTGTGTGTGCCAGTACAGGCTGTGCAAGGAGTCAGTGAGTCATATATGTGTGTGTGTGTGTGTGTGTGTGTGCTGATATATGAAGTGCATTGAGTCCAAGTGAATCATGTATGTTTGTGTGTGTTTGTGGGTGCTGCTATAGGTGGTTCACTGAGTCACAGTCAGGTATGTGTGAGTGTTTGTGTGTTCTTGTATAGGCTGTGCATTGATTCACAGTGAGGCATGTGTGTAAGCTGGTACAGGAGGTGCATTGAGTCACAGTGATGGTTGTGTTTGTGTGTGTGTGTGTGCTGCAGTAGGCTGTGTATTGAGTCACAGAAAGTGGGTCTTTGTGTGTGTATGTGCATGTACAGGCTGCGGTTTGAGTCACAGTGATGGGTGTCTCTGTGTGGTGTTATAGGCTGTGCATTGAATCACAGCCCTGTGTTAGTGTTGTGTATTTGGTGCTGTAGAGTCTGCATGAGTCACAGTAAGGTGTGTGTGTGTGCTGCTATATGCTGAGAATTGAGTCACACCTAGGTGAGTGTATGTGTATGTGTATGTTGATATGGGATTTGCATTGAATCACTGAGCGGTGTGTGTTTGTGTGTGTGTGTACTGCTATAGTCTGTACACTGAGCCATGTTAAGGTGTGTTTCTGTGTGTGTGTGTGCGGGTATAGGCTATGCATTGACTCACATTGAGCCATGTGTTTGTATGTGCTAGTATACACTGTTCATTGAGTCTCAGTGAGCCTTTGTTTTGTGTGTCTGTTTACTTGTATGGGCTTGGCATTGAGTCTCAGACAGGTGTGTGTGTGTGTCTGTGTGTCTGTGTGGTGGTATCATCTGCATTGAGTCACACGGCAGTGTGTGTGAGAGTGTGTGTGTGTGCAGGTACAGGCTGGTATTGAATGACAGTGAGCCGTGTGTGTGCCTGTGTGTGTGTGTGTGCTGGAATAGGCAGAGCATTGAGTCTCAGGTGTGTGTATGTGTGTGTGTATGCTGGTATGGTCTCTGCATTGATTCACTAAGGTGTGTTGTGTGTGTATGTACATGGAGCTGAAGACTGTACACTGATTCACAGTGAGCTGTGTGTGTATGTGTGTGTGTGTGTGATGGTATGGGCTTTGCATTGAGTCACTGAGGTGTGTGTCTGTGTGTGTATACCTGGAACTACAGACTGTGCACTGATTCACAATGAGCCATGTGTGAATGTGTGTATGTGATAGTATAGGGTGTGCATAGAGTCACAAAGAGCCGTGCATATGTGTCTTTGCATGGGTGTTGTGGTATAGGGTCTGCGTTGTGTCACAGTGACTGTGCGTGTGTGTGTGTTTGTGATGGTATAGTACGTGCATTCAATCAGAGAGAGCCATGCATGTGTCTCTGTGTGTGTGTGCTGGCATAGGAATTACATTAAGTCACAGTGAGCCATGTGTTTGTATGCTGGTGTAGACTCTGCATTGAGTCACAGTAAGCCTTGTGTGTGTGCCAGTACAGGCTGTGCATTGAGTCAGTGAGTCATATGTGTGTGTGTGTTTGTGTGTGTGTGTGCTGGTTTAGGCAGTGCATTGAGTCCAATGAGCAGTGTA
The DNA here is from genome assembly GCF_039906515.1 of Pseudorca crassidens. NCBI lineage: Eukaryota > Metazoa > Chordata > Mammalia > Artiodactyla > Delphinidae > Pseudorca > Pseudorca crassidens. Next base: position 13,569,409 of record NC_090318.1, read on the forward strand.
TGTTTGTGTGTGTGTGTGTGTGCTGCTTAGGTGGTTCACTGAGTCACAGTCAGGTATGTGTGAGTGAGTGTTTGTGTGTTCTTCTATAGGCTGTGCATTGATTCACAGTGAGCTCTGTGTGTATGGTGGTATAGGCGGTGCATTGAATCACAGTGATGGTTGTTTTTCTGTGTGTATGCTGCAGTAGGCTGTGAATTGAGTCACAGAAGGTGGGTCTTTGTGTGTGTATGTGCAGGTACAAGCTGCAGTTCGAGTCACAGTGATGGGTGTCTCTGTGTGATGTTATAGGCTGTGCATTGAATCACAGTGAGCTGTATTAGTGTTTGTACGTGTATTTGTGTATGCGTGTGTGTGTGTGATGGTACAGGCTGAACATTGAGTCACTGAGGTGTGCATGTGTGTATGTGGTGTTACAGACTGTTCGTTAGGTCAAACTGAGCAATATGTGTGTGTAGGGGTGTGTGTGTACAGTTATTTGCTGTGCACTGAGTCACAGTGAACCATGTGTGTGTGGGGAGCTGGTATAGTCAGAGCACTGAGTCACAGTTGAATGTGTGGGAGTTGTTTGTGTATGTGTGTGTGTATTTGCTGGTGTAGACTGTGCATTGAGTCACAGTGAGTAGTGCGGTGTGTGTGTGCTGTGATGGTGTGGACTGTGGTTTTATCCACTTTGACCTGAACGGCTGTGTGTGTTTGTGTGTTTGTGTGTGTGTGTGTGCTGGCACTAGATGACAGTTGAGACAGAGTGGGCTGTGTGTCTGTGTGTGCGCTGGTATAGACTCTGTATTGAGTCACTGTGAGCTGTGTGTGTATGTGTGTGCTCGTATAGGCTGTGCATTGAGTCACAGTGAGGTGTTTGTGTGTGTGTGTGCTGGTACAGGAAGCGTTTTGAGTCACAGTCTCGTGTGTGTGTGTGTGCATGTGAGTTTGTGTGCTGGTATGGGCTTTATTGTGCTGGTATGGACTTTATTGACTCATGGGTGTGTGTGTGAGTGTGGGTGATACAGACTGCATTGAGTCACAGTGCGCTGTGTGTGTGTGTGCTGGTATAGGCGATTTATTGAGTACCAGTGAGCCATGTGTGAGTGCGTGTTGGTGTGTGTGTGTGTGTACTGGTATAGGCTGTGCATTGAGTCACAGTGAGGCCTGCATCTGTGCATGTCTGTGTTTGTGTGTGTGTGTTTGCTGGTATAGGCTGAGCTTTGAATCACTCTGAGGTGTGTGTGCATGTGCTGGTAAAATTGTGCCTTGATTCACTGTGCCATGTGAGTGTGTGTGCACGCTGGTATAGGTTGTGCATTGAGTCAGAGTGGGAGGTGTGTGTGTCTGTGTGTTCTGGTATAGGCTGACAATTGAGGCACACTGAGGTCTGTGTGCACATGTGTGTATATGTGTGCTGGTACAGCCTGCTCATTGAGTCATATTGAGTTTTTTTTTGTGTGTGTGTGCAAGTAGAGGCAGCACATTGAGTCACAGTGAGGTGTATGTGTGTGATGTTATATGCTATGCACTGATTCATAGGGAGGTTTGTGTCTGTGTGTGTGCACTTTCTAGTTTAGGATTTGCATTGAATCACACTGAGCTGTGTTTTTGAGTGTCAGTATGTGTGCGTGTGTGGAGGTATGGGCTGTGGATTGACTCACATTTTGCCGTATGTGCTTCTCTGTGTGTGTATGTCTGCTAGCATATCCTGTGCACTAAGTCACAGGGAGCCGTGTGTGTGTGTGTGTGTGTGTCCTGGTACAGAGTGTGCATTGATTCACAGTCAGCCATGTGTGTGTGTGTGAGTGCACTGGTATAGGATGTGCAGTGAGTCAGAGTGATGTGTGTGTGTGTCTGCATGTTCTGATATAGGCTGACCATTGTGTAACATTGAGGGTGTGTGTGTGTGTGTGCTGGTATAGGCTGCATATTTTGTCACAGTGAGCTGTGTGTGTGTGTATGTGTAGGTACAGGCTGTGCATTGAGTCACAGTGTGGGGGGTGTGTGTGATGTTATATTCTGTGCACTAGGACAGAGTGAGCCGTGTGTGTGTGCTGGTATAATCTGAACATTGAGTCACAGTGTGGTGTGGTGTGTGTGCCTTTGCTGGTATGGACTGTGCATTGAATCCCAGCCCTGTGTTCGTGTTTGTGTATTTGGTGCTGTAGAGTCTGCATGAGTCACAGTAAGATGTGTGTGTGTGTACTGCTATAGGCTGTACACTGAGCCATATTAAGGTGTGTTTCTGTGTGTGTGTGTGCGGGTATAGGCTATACATTGACTCACATTGAGCCATGTGTTTGTATGTGCTACTATACGCTATTCATTGAGTCTCAGTGAGCCATTGTTGTGTGTGTCTGTTTACTTGTATGGGCTTGGCATTGAGTCACAGAGAGGTGTTTGTGTGTGTTTGTGTGTCTGTGTGGTGGTATAAACTGCATTGAGTCACACGGCGGTGTGTGTGAGAGTGTGTGTGTGTGCAGGTACAGGCTGGTATTGAACCACAGTGAGCCGTGTGTGTGTGTGCTGGAATAGGCAGAGCATTGAGTCTCAGGTGTGTGTATGTGTGTGTGTATGCTGGTGTGGTCTCTGCATTGATTCACTAAGGTGTGTTGTGTGTGTATGTACATCGAGCTGAAGACTGTACACTGATTCACAGTGAGCTGTGTGTGTATGTGTGTGTGTGTGTGATGGTATGGGCTTTGCATTGAGTCACTGAGGTGTGTGTCTGTGTGTGTATACCTGGAACTACAGACTGTGCACTGATTCACAATGAGCCATGTGTGAATGTGTGTATGTGATAGTATAGGGTGTTCATAGAGTCACAATGAGCCGTGCATATGTGTCTTTGCATGGGTGTTGTGGTATAGGCTGTGCATTGTGTCACAGTGACTGTGCGTGTGTGTGTGTGTGTGTTTGTGATGGTATAGTACATGCATTGTATCAGAGAGAGCCATGCATGCGTCTCTGTGTGTGTGTGCTGGCATAGGCATTACATTGTGTCACAGTGAGCCATGTGTTTGTATGCTGGTGGAGACTCTGCATTGAGTCACAGTAAGACTTGTGTGTGTGCCAGTACAGGCTGTGCAAGGAGTCAGTGAGTCATATATGTGTGTGTGTGTGTGTGTGTGTGTGCTGATATATGAAGTGCATTGAGTCCAAGTGAATCATGTATGTTTGTGTGTGTTTGTGGGTGCTGCTATAGGTGGTTCACTGAGTCACAGTCAGGTATGTGTGAGTGTTTGTGTGTTCTTGTATAGGCTGTGCATTGATTCACAGTGAGGCATGTGTGTAAGCTGGTACAGGAGGTGCATTGAGTCACAGTGATGGTTGTGTTTGTGTGTGTGTGTGTGCTGCAGTAGGCTGTGTATTGAGTCACAGAAAGTGGGTCTTTGTGTGTGTATGTGCATGTACAGGCTGCGGTTTGAGTCACAGTGATGGGTGTCTCTGTGTGGTGTTATAGGCTGTGCATTGAATCACAGCCCTGTGTTAGTGTTGTGTATTTGGTGCTGTAGAGTCTGCATGAGTCACAGTAAGGTGTGTGTGTGTGCTGCTATATGCTGAGAATTGAGTCACACCTAGGTGAGTGTATGTGTATGTGTATGTTGATATGGGATTTGCATTGAATCACTGAGCGGTGTGTGTTTGTGTGTGTGTGTACTGCTATAGTCTGTACACTGAGCCATGTTAAGGTGTGTTTCTGTGTGTGTGTGTGCGGGTATAGGCTATGCATTGACTCACATTGAGCCATGTGTTTGTATGTGCTAGTATACACTGTTCATTGAGTCTCAGTGAGCCTTTGTTTTGTGTGTCTGTTTACTTGTATGGGCTTGGCATTGAGTCTCAGACAGGTGTGTGTGTGTGTCTGTGTGTCTGTGTGGTGGTATCATCTGCATTGAGTCACACGGCAGTGTGTGTGAGAGTGTGTGTGTGTGCAGGTACAGGCTGGTATTGAATGACAGTGAGCCGTGTGTGTGCCTGTGTGTGTGTGTGTGCTGGAATAGGCAGAGCATTGAGTCTCAGGTGTGTGTATGTGTGTGTGTATGCTGGTATGGTCTCTGCATTGATTCACTAAGGTGTGTTGTGTGTGTATGTACATGGAGCTGAAGACTGTACACTGATTCACAGTGAGCTGTGTGTGTATGTGTGTGTGTGTGTGATGGTATGGGCTTTGCATTGAGTCACTGAGGTGTGTGTCTGTGTGTGTATACCTGGAACTACAGACTGTGCACTGATTCACAATGAGCCATGTGTGAATGTGTGTATGTGATAGTATAGGGTGTGCATAGAGTCACAAAGAGCCGTGCATATGTGTCTTTGCATGGGTGTTGTGGTATAGGGTCTGCGTTGTGTCACAGTGACTGTGCGTGTGTGTGTGTTTGTGATGGTATAGTACGTGCATTCAATCAGAGAGAGCCATGCATGTGTCTCTGTGTGTGTGTGCTGGCATAGGAATTACATTAAGTCACAGTGAGCCATGTGTTTGTATGCTGGTGTAGACTCTGCATTGAGTCACAGTAAGCCTTGTGTGTGTGCCAGTACAGGCTGTGCATTGAGTCAGTGAGTCATATGTGTGTGTGTGTTTGTGTGTGTGTGTGCTGGTTTAGGCAGTGCATTGAGTCCAATGAGCAGTGTATGTTTGTGTGTGTGTGTGTGTGCTGCTTAGGTGGTTCACTGAGTCACAGTCAGGTATGTGTGAGTGAGTGTTTGTGTGTTCTTCTATAGGCTGTGCATTGATTCACAGTGAGCTCTGTGTGTATGGTGGTATAGGCGGTGCATTGAATCACAGTGATGGTTGTTTTTCTGTGTGTATGCTGCAGTAGGCTGTGAATTGAGTCACAGAAGGTGGGTCTTTGTGTGTGTATGTGCAGGTACAAGCTGCAGTTCGAGTCACAGTGATGGGTGTCTCTGTGTGATGTTATAGGCTGTGCATTGAATCACAGTGAGCTGTATTAGTGTTTGTACGTGTATTTGTGTATGCGTGTGTGTGTGTGATGGTACAGGCTGAACATTGAGTCACTGAGGTGTGCATGTGTGTATGTGGTGTTACAGACTGTTCGTTAGGTCAAACTGAGCAATATGTGTGTGTAGGGGTGTGTGTGTACAGTTATTTGCTGTGCACTGAGTCACAGTGAACCATGTGTGTGTGGGGAGCTGGTATAGTCAGAGCACTGAGTCACAGTTGAATGTGTGGGAGTTGTTTGTGTATGTGTGTGTGTATTTGCTGGTGTAGACTGTGCATTGAGTCACAGTGAGTAGTGCGGTGTGTGTGTGCTGTGATGGTGTGGACTGTGGTTTTATCCACTTTGACCTGAACGGCTGTGTGTGTTTGTGTGTTTGTGTGTGTGTGTGTGCTGGCACTAGATGACAGTTGAGACAGAGTGGGCTGTGTGTCTGTGTGTGCGCTGGTATAGACTCTGTATTGAGTCACTGTGAGCTGTGTGTGTATGTGTGTGCTCGTATAGGCTGTGCATTGAGTCACAGTGAGGTGTTTGTGTGTGTGTGTGCTGGTACAGGAAGCGTTTTGAGTCACAGTCTCGTGTGTGTGTGTGTGCATGTGAGTTTGTGTGCTGGTATGGGCTTTATTGTGCTGGTATGGACTTTATTGACTCATGGGTGTGTGTGTGAGTGTGGGTGATACAGACTGCATTGAGTCACAGTGCGCTGTGTGTGTGTGTGCTGGTATAGGCGATTTATTGAGTACCAGTGAGCCATGTGTGAGTGCGTGTTGGTGTGTGTGTGTGTGTACTGGTATAGGCTGTGCATTGAGTCACAGTGAGGCCTGCATCTGTGCATGTCTGTGTTTGTGTGTGTGTGTTTGCTGGTATAGGCTGAGCTTTGAATCACTCTGAGGTGTGTGTGCATGTGCTGGTAAAATTGTGCCTTGATTCACTGTGCCATGTGAGTGTGTGTGCACGCTGGTATAGGTTGTGCATTGAGTCAGAGTGGGAGGTGTGTGTGTCTGTGTGTTCTGGTATAGGCTGACAATTGAGGCACACTGAGGTCTGTGTGCACATGTGTGTATATGTGTGCTGGTACAGCCTGCTCATTGAGTCATATTGAGTTTTTTTTTGTGTGTGTGTGCAAGTAGAGGCAGCACATTGAGTCACAGTGAGGTGTATGTGTGTGATGTTATATGCTATGCACTGATTCATAGGGAGGTTTGTGTCTGTGTGTGTGCACTTTCTAGTTTAGGATTTGCATTGAATCACACTGAGCTGTGTTTTTGAGTGTCAGTATGTGTGCGTGTGTGGAGGTATGGGCTGTGGATTGACTCACATTTTGCCGTATGTGCTTCTCTGTGTGTGTATGTCTGCTAGCATATCCTGTGCACTAAGTCACAGGGAGCCATGTGTGTGTGTGTGTGTGTGTCCTGGTACAGAGTGTGCATTGATTCACAGTCAGCCATGTGTGTGTGTGTGTGAGTGCACTGGTATAGGATGTGCAGTGAGTCAGAGTGATGTGTGTGTGTGTCTGCATGTTCTGATATAGGCTGACCATTGTGTAACATTGAGGGTGTGTGTGTGTGTGTGCTGGTATAGGCTGCATATTTTGTCACAGTGAGCTGTGTGTGTGTGTATGTGTAGGTACAGGCTGTGCATTGAGTCACAGTGTGGGGTGTGTGTGTGATGTTATATTCTGTGCACTAGGAGAGACTGAGCCGTGTGTGTGTGCTGGTATAATCTGAACATTGAGTCACAGTGTGGTGTGGTGTGTGTGCCTTTGCTGGTATGGACTGTGCATTGAATCCCAGCCCTGTGTTCGTGTTTGTGTATTTGGTGCTGTAGAGTCTGCATGAGTCACAGTAAGATGTGTGTGTGTGTACTGCTATAGGCTGTACACTGAGCCATATTAAGCTGTGTTTCTGTGTGTGTGTGTGCGGGTATAGGCTATGCATTGACTCACATTGAGCCATGTGTTTGTATGTGCTACTATACGCTATTCATTGAGTCTCAGTGAGCCATTGTTGTGTGTGTCTGTTTACTTGTATGGGCTTGGCATTGAGTCACAGAGAGGTGTTTGTGTGTGTTTGTGTGTCTGTGTGGTGGTATAAACTGCATTGAGTCACACGGTGGTGTGTGTGAGAGTGTGTGTGTGTGCAGGTACAGGCTGGTATTGAACCACAGTGAGCCGTGTGTGTGTGTGCTGGAATAGGCAGAGCATTGAGTCTCAGGTGTGTGTATGTGTGTGTGTATGCTGGTATGGTCTCTGCATTGATTCACTAAGGTGTGTTGTGTGTGTATGTACATGGAGCTGAAGACTGTACACTGATTCACAGTGAGCTGTGTGTGTATGTGTGTGTGTGTGTGATGGTATGGGCTTTGCATTGAGTCACTGAGGTGTGTGTCTGTGTGTGTATACCTGGAACTACAGACTGTGCACTGATTCACAATGAGCCATGTGTGAATGTGTGTATGTGATAGTATAGGGTGTTCATAGAGTCACAATGAGCCGTGCATATGTGTCTTTGCATGGGTGTTGTGGTATAGGCTGTGCATTGTGTCACAGTGACTGTGCGTGTGTGTGTGTGTGTGTTTGTGATGGTATAGTACATGCATTGTATCAGAGAGAGCCATGCATGCGTCTCTGTGTGTGTGTGCTGGCATAGGCATTACATTGTGTCACAGTGAGCCATGTGTTTGTATGCTGGTGGAGACTCTGCATGAGTCACAGTAAGACTTGTGTGTGTGCCAGTACAGGCTGTGCAAGGAGTCAGTGAGTCATATATGTGTGTGTGTGTGTGTGTGTGTGCTGATATATGAAGTGCATTGAGTCCAAGTGAATCATGTATGTTTGTGTGTGTTTGTGGGTGCTGCTATAGGTGGTTCACTGAGTCACAGTCAGGTATGTGTGAGTGTTTGTGTGTTCTTGTATAGGCTGTGCATTGATTCACAGTGAGGCATGTGTGTAAGCTGGTACAGGAGGTGCATTGAGTCACAGTGATGGTTGTGTTTGTGTGTGTGTGTGTGCTGCAGTAGGCTGTGTATTGAGTCACAGAAAGTGGGTCTTTGTGTGTGTATGTGCATGTACAGGCTGCGGTTTGAGTCACAGTGATGGGTGTCTCTGTGTGGTGTTATAGGCTGTGCATTGAATCACAGCCCTGTGTTAGTGTTGTGTATTTGGTGCTGTAGAGTCTGCATGAGTCACAGTAAGGTGTGTGTGTGTGCTGCTATATGCTGAGAATTGAGTCACACCTAGGTGAGTGTATGTGTATGTGTATGCTGATATGGGATTTGCATTGAATCACTGAGCGGTGTGTGTTTGTGTGTGTGTGTACTGCTATAGTCTGTACACTGAGCCATGTTAAGGTGTGTTTCTGTGTGTGTGTGTGCGGGTATAGGCTATGCATTGACTCACATTGAGCCATGTGTTTGTATGTGCTAGTATACACTGTTCATTGAGTCTCAGTGAGCCTTTGTTTTGTGTGTCTGTTTACTTGTATGGGCTTGGCATTGAGTCTCAGACAGGTGTGTGTGTGTGTCTGTGTGTCTGTGTGGTGGTATCATCTGCATTGAGTCACACGGCGGTGTGTGTGAGAGTGTGTGTGTGTGCAGGTACAGGCTGGTATTGAATGACAGTGAGCCGTGTGTGTGCCTGTGTGTGTGTGTGTGCTGGAATAGGCAGAGCATTGAGTCTCAGGTGTGTGTATGTGTGTGTGTATGCTGGTATGGTCTCTGCATTGATTCACTAAGGTGTGTTGTGTGTGTATGTACATGGAGCTGAAGACTGTACACTGATTCACAGTGAGCTGTGTGTGTATGTGTGTGTGTGTGTGATGGTATGGGCTTTGCATTGAGTCACTGAGGTGTGTGTCTGTGTGTGTATACCTGGAACTACAGACTGTGCACTGATTCACAATGAGCCATGTGTGAATGTGTGTATGTGATAGTATAGGGTGTGCATAGAGTCACAAAGAGCCGTGCATATGTGTCTTTGCATGGGTGTTGTGGTATAGGGTCTGCGTTGTGTCACAGTGACTGTGCGTGTGTGTGTGTTTGTGATGGTATAGTACGTGCATTCAATCAGAGAGAGCCATGCATGTGTCTCTGTGTGTGTGTGCTGGCATAGGAATTACATTAAGTCACAGTGAGCCATGTGTTTGTATGCTGGTGTAGACTCTGCATTGAGTCACAGTAAGCCTTGTGTGTGTGCCAGTACAGGCTGTGCATTGAGTCAGTGAGTCATATGTGTGTGTGTGTTTGTGTGTGTGTGTGCTGGTTTAGGCAGTGTATTGAGTCCAATGAGCAGTGTATGTTTGTGTGTGTGTGTGTGTGTGCTGCTTAGGTGGTTCACTGAGTCACAGTCAGGTATGTGTGAGTGAGTGTTTGTGTGTTCTTCTATAGGCTGTGCATTGATTCACAGTGAGCTCTGTGTGTATGGTGGTATAGGCGGTGCATTGAATCACAGTGATGGTTGTTTTTCTGTGTGTATGCTGCAGTAGGCTGTGAATTGAGTCACAGAAGGTGGGTCTTTGTGTGTGTATGTGCAGGTACAAGCTGCAGTTCGAGTCACAGTGATGGGTGTCTCTGTGTGATGTTATAGGCTGTGCATTGAATCACAGTGAGCTGTATTAGTGTGTGTACGTGTATTTGTGTATGCGTGTGTGTGTGTGATGGTACAGGCTGAACATTGAGTCACTGAGGTGTGCATGTGTGTATGTGGTGTTACAGACTGTTCGTTAGGTCAAACTGAGCAATATGTGTGTGTAGGGGTGTGTGTGTACAGTTATTTGCTGTGCACTGAGTCACAGTGAACCATGTGTGTGTGGGGAGCTGGTATAGTCAGAGCACTGAGTCACAGTTGAATGTGTGGGAGTTGTTTGTGTATGTGTGTGTGTATTTGCTGGTGTAGACTGTGCATTGAGTCACAGTGAGTAGTGCGGTGTGTGTGTGCTGTGATGGTGTGGACTGTGGTTTTATCCACTTTGACCTGAACGGCTGTGTGTGTTTGTGTGTTTGTGTGTGTGTGTGTGCTGGCACTAGATGACAGTTGAGACAGAGTGGGCTGTGTGTCTGTGTGTGCGCTGGTATAGACTCTGTATTGAGTCACTGTGAGCTGTGTGTGTATGTGTGTGCTCGTATAGGCTGTGCATTGAGTCACAGTGAGGTGTTTGTGTGTGTGTGTGCTGGTACAGGAAGCGTTTTGAGTCACAGTCTCGTGTGTGTGTGTGTGCATGTGAGTTTGTGTGCTGGTATGGGCTTTATTGTGCTGGTATGGACTTTATTGACTCATGGGTGTGTGTGTGAGTGTGGGTGATACAGACTGCATTGAGTCACAGTGCGCTGTGTGTGTGTGTGCTGGTATAGGCGATTTATTGAGTACCAGTGAGCCATGTGTGAGTGCGTGTTGGTGTGTGTGTGTGTGTACTGGTATAGGCTGTGCATTGAGTCACAGTGAGGCCTGCATCTGTGCATGTCTGTGTTTGTGTGTGTGTGTTTGCTGGTATAGGCTGAGCTTTGAATCACTCTGAGGTGTGTGTGCATGTGCTGGTAAAATTGTGCCTTGATTCACTGTGCCATGTGAGTGTGTGTGCACGCTGGTATAGGTTGTGCATTGAGTCAGAGTGGGAGGTGTGTGTGTCTGTGTGTTCTGGTATAGGCTGACAATTGAGGCACACTGAGGTCTGTGTGCACATGTGTGTATATGTGTGCTGGTACAGCCTGCTCATTGAGTCATATTGAGTTTTTTGTGTGTGTGTGTGCAGGTAGAGGCAGCACATTGAGTCACAGTGAGGTGTATGTGTGTGATGTTATATGCTATGCACTGATTCATAGGGAGGTTTGTGTCTGTGTGTGTGCACTTTCTAGTTTAGGATTTGCATTGAATCACACTGAGCTGTGTTTTTGAGTGTCAGTATGTGTGCGTGTGTGGAGGTATGGGCTGTGGATTGACTCACATTTTGCCGTATGTGCTTCTCTGTGTGTGTATGTCTGCTAGCATATCCTGTGCACTAAGTCACAGGGAGCCATGTGTGTGTGTGTGTGTGTGTCCTGGTACAGAGTGTGCATTGATTCACAGTCAGCCATGTGTGTGTGTGTGTGAGTGCACTGGTATAGGATGTGCAGTGAGTCAGAGTGATGTGTGTGTGTGTCTGCATGTTCTGATATAGGCTGACCATTGTGTAACATTGAGGGTGTGTGTGTGTGTGTGCTGGTATAGGCTGCATATTTTGTCACAGTGAGCTGTGTGTGTGTGTATGTGTAGGTACAGGCTGTGCATTGAGTCACAGTGTGGGGGGTGTGTGTGATGTTATATTCTGTGCACTAGGACAGAGTGAGCCGTGTGTGTGTGCTGGTATAATCTGAACATTGAGTCACAGTGTGGTGTGGTGTGTGTGCCTTTGCTGGTATGGACTGTGCATTGAATCCCAGCCCTGTGTTCGTGTTTGTGTATTTGGTGCTGTAGAGTCTGCATGAGTCACAGTAAGATGTGTGTGTGTGTACTGCTATAGGCTGTACACTGAGCCATATTAAGGTGTGTTTCTGTGTGTGTGTGTGCGGGTATAGGCTATACATTGACTCACATTGAGCCATGTGTTTGTATGTGCTACTATACGCTATTCATTGAGTCTCAGTGAGCCATTGTTGTGTGTGTCTGTTTACTTGTATGGGCTTGGCATTGAGTCACAGAGAGGTGTTTGTGTGTGTTTGTGTGTCTGTGTGGTGGTATAAACTGCATTGAGTCACACGGCGGTGTGTGTGAGAGTGTGTGTGTGTGCAGGTACAGGCTGGTATTGAACCACAGTGAGCCGTGTGTGTGTGTGCTGGAATAGGCAGAGCATTGAGTCTCAGGTGTGTGTATGTGTGTGTGTATGCTGGTGTGGTCTCTGCATTGATTCACTAAGGTGTGTTGTGTGTGTATGTACATGGAGCTGAAGACTGTACACTGATTCACAGTGAGCTGTGTGTGTATGTGTGTGTGTGTGTGATGGTATGGGCTTTGCATTGAGTCACTGAGGTGTGTGTCTGTGTGTGTATACCTGGAACTACAGACTGTGCACTGATTCACAATGAGCCATGTGTGAATGTGTGTATGTGATAGTATAGGGTGTTCATAGAGTCACAATGAGCCGTGCATATGTGTCTTTGCATGGGTGTTGTGGTATAGGCTGTGCATTGTGTCACAGTGACTGTGCGTGTGTGTGTGTGTGTTTGTGTTGGTATAGTACATGCATTGTATCAGAGAGAGCCATGCATGCGTCTCTGTGTGTGTGTGCTGGCATAGGCATTACATTGTGTCACAGTGAGCCATGTGTTTGTATGCTGGTGGAGACTCTGCATTGAGTCACAGTAAGACTTGTGTGTGTGCCAGTACAGGCTGTGCAAGGAGTCAGTGAGTCATATATGTGTGTGTGTGTGTGTGTGTGCTGATATATGAAGTGCATTGAGTCCAAGTGAATCATGTATGTTTGTGTGTGTTTGTGGGTGCTGCTATAGGTGGTTCACTGAGTCACAGTCAGGTATGTGTGAGTGTTTGTGTGTTCTTGTATAGGCTGTGCATTGATTCACAGTGAGGCATGTGTGTAAGCTGGTACAGGAGGTGCATTGAGTCACAGTGATGGTTGTGTTTGTGTGTGTGTGTGTGCTGCAGTAGGCTGTGTATTGAGTCACAGAAAGTGGGTCTTTGTGTGTGTATGTGCATGTACAGGCTGCGGTTTGAGTCACAGTGATGGGTGTCTCTGTGTGGTGTTATAGGCTGTGCATTGAATCACAGCCCTGTGTTAGTGTTGTGTATTTGGTGCTGTAGAGTCTGCATGAGTCACAGTAAGGTGTGTGTGTGTGCTGCTATATGCTGAGAATTGAGTCACACCTAGGTGAGTGTATGTGTATGTGTATGCTGATATGGGATTTGCATTGAATCACTGAGCGGTGTGTGTTTGTGTGTGTGTGTACTGCTATAGTCTGTACACTGAGCCATGTTAAGGTGTGTTTCTGTGTGTGTGTGTGCGGGTATAGGCTATGCATTGACTCACATTGAGCCATGTGTTTGTATGTGCTAGTATACACTGTTCATTGAGTCTCAGTGAGCCTTTGTTTTGTGTGTCTGTTTACTTGTATGGGCTTGGCATTGAGTCTCAGTCAGGTGTGTGTGTGTGTCTGTGTGGTGGTATCATCTGCATTGAGTCACACGGCGGTGTGTGTGAGAGTGTGTGTGTGTGCAGGTAGAGGCTGGTATTGAATGACAGTGAGCCGTGTGTGTGCCTGTGTGTGTGTGTGTGCTGGAATAGGCAGAGCATTGAGTCTCAGGTGTGTGTATGTGTGTGTGTATGCTGGTATGGTCTCTGCATTGATTCACTAAGGTGTGTTGTGTGTGTATGTACATGGAGCTGAAGACTGTACACTGATTCACAGTGAGCTGTGTGTGTATGTGTGTGTGTGTGTGATGGTATGGGCTTTGCATTGAGTCACTGAGGTGTGTGTCTGTGTGTGTATACCTGGAACTACAGACTGTGCACTGATTCACAATGAGCCATGTGTGAATGTGTGTATGTGATAGTATAGGGTGTGCATAGAGTCACAAAGAGCCGTGCATATGTGTCTTTGCATGGGTGTTGTGGTATAGGGTCTGCGTTGTGTCACAGTGACTGTGCGTGTGTGTGTGTTTGTGATGGTATAGTACGTGCATTGAATCAGAGAGAGCCATTCATGTGTCTCTGTGTGTGTGTGCTGGCATAGGCATTATATTGAGTCACAGTGAGCCATGTGTTTGTATGCTGGTGTAGACTCTGCATTGAGTCACAGTAAGCCTTGTGTGTGTGCCAGTACAGGCTGTGCATTGAGTCAGTGAGTCATATGTGTGTGTGTGTTTGTGTGTGTGTGTGCTTGTTTAGGCAGTGCATTGAGTCCAATGAGCAGTGTATGTTTGTGTGTGTGTGTGTGTGTTGCTATAGGTGGTTCACTGAGTCACAGTCAGGTATGTGTGAGTGAGTGTTTGTGTGTTCTTCTATAGGCTGTGCATTGATTCACAGTGAGCTCTGTGTGTATGGTGGTATAGGCGGTGCATTGAATCACAGTGATGGTTGTTTTTCTGTGTGTATGCTGCAGTAGGCTGTGAATTGAGTCACAGAAGGTGGGTCTTTGTGTGTGTATGTGCAAGTACAAGCTGCAGTTCGAGTCACAGTGATGGGTGTCTCTGTGTGATGTTATAGGCTGTGCATTGAATCACAGCGAGCCGTATTAGTGTGTGTACGTGTATTTGTGTATGCGTGTGTGTGTGTGATGGTACAGGCTGAACATTGAGTCACTGAGGTGTGCATGTGTGTATGTGGTGTTACAGACTGTTCGTTAGGTCAAACTGAGCAATATGTGTGTGTAGGGGTGTGTGTGTACAGTTATTTGCTGTGCACTGAGTCACAGTGAACCATGTGTGTGTGGGGAGCTGGTATAGTCAGAGCACTGAGTCACAGTTGAATGTGTGGGAGTTGTTTGTGTATGTGTGTGTGTATTTGCTGGTGTAGACTGTGCATTGAGTCACAGTGAGTAGTGCGGTGTGTGTGTGCTGTGATGGTGTGGACTGTGGTTTTATCCACTTTGACCTGAACGGCTGTGTGTGTTTGTGTGTTTGTGTGTGTGTGTGTGCTGGCACTAGATGACAGTTGAGACAGAGTGGGCTGTGTGTCTGTGTGTGTGCTGGTATAGACTCTGTATTGAGTCACTGTGAGCTGTGTGTGTATGTGTGTGCTCGTATAGGCTGTGCATTGAGTCACAGTGAGGTGTTTGTGTGTGTGTGTGCTGGTACAGGAAGCGTTTTGAGTCACAGTCTCATGTGTGTGTGTGTGCATGTGAGTTTGTGTGCTGGTATGGGCTTTATTGTGCTGGTATGGGCTTTATTGACTCATGGGTGTGTGTGTGAGTGTGGGTGATACAGACTGCATTGAGTCACAGTGCGCTGTGTGTGTGTGTGCTGGTATAGGCGATTTATTGAGTACCAGTGAGCCATGTGTGAGTGCGTGTTGGTGTGTGTGTGTGTGTACTGGTATAGGCTGTGCATTGAGTCACAGTGAGGCCTGCATCTGTGCATGTCTGTGTTTGTGTGTGTGTGTTTGCTGGTATAGGCTGAGCTTTGAATCACTCTGAGGTGTGTGTGCATGTGCTGGTAAAATTGTGCCTTGATTCACTGTGCCATGTGAGTGTGTGTGCACGCTGGTATAGGTTGTGCATTGAGTCAGAGTGGGAGGTGTGTGTGTCTGTGTGTTCTGGTATAGGCTGACAATTGAGGCACACTGAGGTCTGTGTGCACATGTGTGTATATGTGTGCTGGTACAGCCTGCTCATTGAGTCATATTGAGTTTTTTTTGTGTGTGTGTGCAGGTAGAGGCAGCACATTGAGTCACAGTGAGGTGTATGTGTGTGATGTTATATGCTATGCACTGATTCATAGGGAGGTTTGTGTCTGTGTGTGTGCACTTTCTAGTTTAGGATTTGCATTGAATCACACTGAGCTGTGTTTTTGAGTGTCAGTATGTGTGCGTGTGTGGAGGTATGGGCTGTGGATTGACTCACATTTTGCCGTATGTGCTTCTCTGTGTGTGTATGTCTGCTAGCATATCCTGTGCACTAAGTCACAGGGAGCCATGTGTGTGTGTGTGTGTGTGTCCTGGTACAGAGTGTGCATTGATTCACAGTCAGCCATGTGTGTGTGTGTGTGAGTGCACTGGTATAGGATGTGCAGTGAGTCAGAGTGATGTGTGTGTGTGTCTGCATGTTCTGATATAGGCTGACCATTGTGTAACATTGAGGGTGTGTGTGTGTGTGTGCTGGTATAGGCTGCATATTTTGTCACAGTGAGCTGTGTGTGTGTGTATGTGTAGGTACAGGCTGTGCATTGAGTCACAGTGTGGGGTGTGTGTGTGATGTTATATTCTGTGCACTAGGACAGAGTGAGCCGTGTGTGTGTGCTGGTATAATCTGAACATTGAGTCACAGTGTGGTGTGGTGTGTGTGCCTTTGCTGGTATGGACTGTGCATTGAATCCCAGCCCTGTGTTCGTGTTTGTGTATTTGGTGCTGTAGAGTCTGCATGAGTCACAGTAAGATGTGTGTGTGTGTACTGCTATAGGCTGTACACTGAGCCATATTAAGGTGTGTTTCTGTGTGTGTGTGTGCGGGTATAGGCTATGCATTGACTCACATTGAGCCATGTGTTTGTATGTGCTACTATACGCTATTCATTGAGTCTCAGTGAGCCATTGTTGTGTGTGTCTGTTTACTTGTATGGGCTTGGCATTGAGTCACAGAGAGGTGTTTGTGTGTGTTTGTGTGTCTGTGTGGTGGTATAAACTGCATTGAGTCACACGGCGGTGTGTGTGAGAGTGTGTGTGTGTGCAGGTACAGGCTGGTATTGAACCACAGTGAGCCGTGTGTGTGTGTGCTGGAATAGGCAGAGCATTGAGTCTCAGGTGTGTGTATGTGTGTGTGTATGCTGGTATGGTCTCTGCATTGATTCACTAAGGTGTGTTGTGTGTGTATGTACATGGAGCTGAAGACTGTACACTGATTCACAGTGAGCTGTGTGTGTATGTGTGTGTGTGTGTGATGGTATGGGCTTTGCATTGAGTCACTGAGGTGTGTGTCTGTGTGTGTATACCTGGAACTACAGACTGTGCACTGATTCACAATGAGCCATGTGTGAATGTGTGTATGTGATAGTATAGGGTGTTCATAGAGTCACAATGAGCCGTGCATATGTGTCTTTGCATGGGTGTTGTGGTATAGGCTGTGCATTGTGTCACAGTGACTGTGCGTGTGTGTGTGTGTGTTTGTGTTGGTATAGTACATGCATTGTATCAGAGAGAGCCATGCATGCGTCTCTGTGTGTGTGTGCTGGCATAGGCATTACATTGTGTCACAGTGAGCCATGTGTTTGTATGCTGGTGGAGACTCTGCATTGAGTCACAGTAAGACTTGTGTGTGTGCCAGTACAGGCTGTGCAAGGAGTCAGTGAGTCATATATGTGTGTGTGTGTGTGTGTGTGTGCTGATATATGAAGTGCATTGAGTCCAAGTGAATCATGTATGTTTGTGTGTGTTTGTGGGTGCTGCTATAGGTGGTTCACTGAGTCACAGTCAGGTATGTGTGAGTGTTTGTGTGTTCTTGTATAGGCTGTGCATTGATTCACAGTGAGGCATGTGTGTAAGCTGGTACAGGAGGTGCATTGAGTCACAGTGATGGTTGTGTTTGTGTGTGTGTGTGTGCTGCAGTAGGCTGTGTATTGAGTCACAGAAAGTGGGTCTTTGTGTGTGTATGTGCATGTACAGGCTGCGGTTTGAGTCACAGTGATGGGTGTCTCTGTGTGGTGTTATAGGCTGTGCATTGAATCACAGCCCTGTGTTAGTGTTGTGTATTTGGTGCTGCAGAGTCTGCATGAGTCACAGTAAGGTGTGTGTGTGTGCTGCTATATGCTGAGAATTGAGTCACACCTAGGTGAGTGTATGTGTATGTGTATGCTGATATGGGATTTGCATTGAATCACTGAGCGGTGTGTGTTTGTGTGTGTGTGTACTGCTATAGTCTGTACACTGAGCCATGTTAAGGTGTGTTTCTGTGTGTGTGTGTGCGGGTATAGGCTATGCATTGACTCACATTGAGCCATGTGTTTGTATGTGCTAGTATACACTGTTCATTGAGTCTCAGTGAGCCTTTGTTTTGTGTGTCTGTTTACTTGTATGGGCTTGGCATTGAGTCTCAGTCAGGTGTGTGTGTGTGTCTGTGTGGTGGTATCATCTGCATTGAGTCACACGGCGGTGTGTGTGAGAGTGTGTGTGTGTGCAGGTAGAGGCTGGTATTGAATGACAGTGAGCCGTGTGTGTGCCTGTGTGTGTGTGTGTGCTGGAATAGGCAGAGCATTGAGTCTCAGGTGTGTGTATGTGTGTGTGTATGCTGGTATGGTCTCTGCATTGATTCACTAAGGTGTGTTGTGTGTGTATGTACATGGAGCTGAAGACTGTACACTGATTCACAGTGAGCTGTGTGTGTATGTGTGTGTGTGTGTGATGGTATGGGCTTTGCATTGAGTCACTGAGGTGTGTGTCTGTGTGTGTATACCTGGAACTACAGACTGTGCACTGATTCACAATGAGCCATGTGTGAATGTGTGTATGTGATAGTATAGGGTGTGCATAGAGTCACAAAGAGCCGTGCATATGTGTCTTTGCATGGGTGTTGTGGTATAGGGTCTGCGTTGTGTCACAGTGACTGTGCGTGTGTGTGTGTTTGTGATGGTATAGTACGTGCATTGAATCAGAGAGAGCCATTCATGTGTCTCTGTGTGTGTGTGCTGGCATAGGCATTATATTGCGTCACAGTGAGCCATGTGTTTGTATGCTGGTGTAGACTCTGCATTGAGTCACAGTAAGCCTTGTGTGTGTGCCAGTACAGGCTGTGCATTGAGTCAGTGAGTCATATGTGTGTGTGTGTTTGTGTGTGTGTGTGCTGGTTTAGGCAGTGCATTGAGTCCAATGAGCAGTGTATGTTTGTGTGTGTGTGTGTGTGTTGCTATAGGTGGTTCACTGAGTCACAGTCAGGTATGTGTGAGTGAGTGTTTGTGTGTTCTTCTATAGGCTGTGCATTGATTCACAGTGAGCTCTGTGTGTATGGTGGTATAGGCGGTGCATTGAATCACAGTGATGGTTGTTTTTCTGTGTGTATGCTGCAGTAGGCTGTGAATTGAGTCACAGAAGGTGGGTCTTTGTGTGTGTATGTGCAAGTACAAGCTGCAGTTCGAGTCACAGTGATGGGTGTCTCTGTGTGATGTTATAGGCTGTGCATTGAATCACAGCGAGCCGTATTAGTGTGTGTACGTGTATTTGTGTATGCGTGTGTGTGTGTGATGGTACAGGCTGAACATTGAGTCACTGAGGTGTGCATGTGTGTATGTGGTGTTACAGACTGTTCGTTAGGTCAAACTGAGCAATATGTGTGTGTACGGGTGTGTGTGTACAGTTATTTGCTGTGCACTGAGTCACAGTGAACCATGTGTGTGTGGGGAGCTGGTATAGTCAGAGCACTGAGTCACAGTTGAATGTGTGGGAGTTGTTTGTGTATGTGTGTGTGTATTTGCTGGTGTAGACTGTGCATTGAGTCACAGTGAGTAGTGCGGTGTGTGTGTGCTGTGATGGTGTGGACTGTGGTTTTATCCACTTTGACCTGAATGGCTGTGTGTGTTTGTGTGTGTGTGTGTGCTGGCACTAGATGACAATTGAGACAGAGTGGGCTGTGTGTCTGTGTGTGTGCTGGTATAGACTCTGTATTGAGTCACTGTGAGCTGTGTGTGTATGTGTGTGCTCGTATAGGCTGTGCATTGAGTCACAGTGAGGTGTTTGTGTGTGTGTGTGCTGGTACAGAAAGCGTTTTGAGTCACAGTCTCATGTGTGTGTGTGTGCATGTGAGTTTGGTGCTGGTATGGGCTTTATTGTGCTGGTATGGGCTTTATTGACTCATGGGTGTGTGTGTGAGTGTGGGTGATACAGACTGCATTGAGTCACAGTGCGATGTGTGTGTGTGTGCTGGTATAGGTGATTTATTGAGTACCAGTGAGCCATGTGTGAGTGCGTGTTGGTGTGTGTGTGTGTGTACTGGTATAGGCTGTGCATTGAGTCACAGTGAGGCCTGCATCTGTGTATGTCTGTGTTTGTGTGTGTGTGTTTGCTGGTATAGGCTGAGCTTTGAATCACTCTGAGGTGTGTGTGCATGTGCTGGTAAAATTGTGCCTTGATTCACTGTGCCATGTGAGTGTGTATGCACGCTGGTATAGGTTGTGCATTGAGTCAGAGTGGGAGGTGTGTGTGTCTGTGTGTTCTGGTATAGGCTGACAATTGAGGCACACTGAGGTCTGTGTGCACATGTGTGTATATGTGTGCTGGTACAGCCTGCTCATTGAGTCATATTGAGTTTTTTTTGTGTGTGTGTGCAGGTAGAGGCAGCACATTGAGTCACAGTGAGGTGTATGTGTGTGATGTTATATGCTATGCACTGATTCATAGGGAGTTTTGTGTCTGTGTGTGTGCACTTTCTAGTTTAGGATTTGCATTGAATCACACTGAGCTGTGTTTTTGAGTGTCAGTATGTGTGCGTGTGTGGAGGTATGGGCTGTGGATTGACTCACATTTTGCCGTATCTGCTTCTCTGTGTGTGTATGTCTGCTAGCATATCCTGTGCACTGAGTCACAGAGAGCCGTGTGTGTGTGTGTGTGTGTGTGTCCTGGTACAGAGTGTGCATTGATTCACAGTCAGCCATGTGTGTGTGTGTGTGAGTGCACTGGTATAGGATGTGCAGTGAGTCAGAGTGATGTGTGTGTGTGTCTGCATGTTCTGATATAGGCTGACCATTGTGTAACATTGAGGGTGTGTGTGTGTGTGTGCTGGTATAGGCTGCATATTTTGTCACAGTGAGCTGTGTGTGTGTGTATGTGTAGGTACAGGCTGTGCATTGAGTCACAGTGTGGGGTGTGTGTGTGATGTTATATTCTGTGCACTAGGACAGAGTGAGCCGTGTGTGTGTGCTGGTATAATCTGAACATTGAGTCACAGTGTGGTGTGGTGTGTGTGCCTTTGCTGGTATGGACTGTGCATTGAATCCCAGCCCTGTGTTAGTGTTTGTGTATTTGGTGCTGTAGAGTCTGCATGAGTCACAGTAAGACGTGTGTGTGTGTACTGCTATAGGCTGTACACTGAGCCATATTAAGCTGTGTTTCTGTGTGTGTGTGTGCGGGTATAGGCTATGCATTGACTCACATTGAGCCATGTGTTTGTATGTGCTACTATACGCTATTCATTGAGTCTCAGTGAGCCATTGTTGTGTGTGTCTGTTTACTTGTATGGGCTTGGCATTGAGTCACAGAGAGGTGTTTGTGTGTGTTTGTGTGTCTGTGTGGTGGTATAAACTGCATTGAGTCACACGGCGGTGTGTGTGAGAGTGTGTGTGTGTGCAGGTACAGGCTGGTATTGAACCACAGTGAGCCATGTGTGTGTGTGCTGGAATAGGCAGAGCATTGAGTCTCAGGTGTGTGTATGTGTGTGTGTATGCTGGTATGGTCTCTGCATTGATTCACTAAGGTGTGTTGTGTGTGTATGTACATGGAGCTGAAGACTGTACACTGATTCACAGTGAGCTGTGTGTGTATGTGTGTGTGTGTGTGATGGTATGGGCTTTGCATTGAGTCACTGAGGTGTGTGTCTGTGTGTGTATACCTGGAACTACAGACTGTGCACTGATTCACAATGAGCCATGTGTGAATGTGTGTATGTGATAGTATAGGGTGTTCATAGAGTCACAATGAGCCGTGCATATGTGTCTTTGCATGGGTGTTGTGGTATAGGCTGTGCATTGTGTCACAGTGACTGTGCGTGTGTGTGTGTGTGTGTTTGTGATGGTATAGTACATGCATTGTATCAGAGAGAGCCATGCATGCGTCTCTGTGTGTGTGTGCTGGCATAGGCATTACATTGTGTCACAGTGAGCCATGTGTTTGTATGCTGGTGGAGACTCTGCATTGAGTCACAGTAAGACTTGTGTGTGTGCCAGTACAGGCTGTGCAAGGAGTCAGTGAGTCATATATGTGTGTGTGTGTGTGTGTGCTGATATATGAAGTGCATTGAGTCCAAGTGAATCATGTATGTTTGTGTGTGTTTGTGGGTGCTGCTATAGGTGGTTCACTGAGTCACAGTCAGGTATGTGTGAGTGTTTGTGTGTTCTTGTATAGGCTGTGCATTGATTCACAGTGAGGCATGTGTGTAAGCTGGTACAGGAGGTGCATTGAGTCACAGTGATGGTTGTGTTTGTGTGTGTGTGTGTGCTGCAGTAGGCTGTGTATTGAGTCACAGAAAGTGGGTCTTTGTGTGTGTATGTGCATGTACAGGCTGCGGTTTGAGTCACAGTGATGGGTGTCTCTGTGTGGTGTTATAGGCTGTGCATTGAATCACAGCCCTGTGTTAGTGTTGTGTATTTGGTGCTGTAGAGTCTGCATGAGTCACAGTAAGGTGTGTGTGTGTGCTGCTATATGCTGAGAATTGAGTCACACCTAGGTGAGTGTATGTGTATGTGTATGCTGATATGGGATTTGCATTGAATCACTGAGCGGTGTGTGTTTGTGTGTGTGTGTACTGCTATAGTCTGTACACTGAGCCATGTTAAGGTGTGTTTCTGTGTGTGTGTGTGCGGGTATAGGCTATGCATTGACTCACATTGAGCCATGTGTTTGTATGTGCTAGTATACACTATTCATTGAGTCTCAGTGAGCCTTTGTTTTGTGTGTCTGTTTACTTGTATGGGCTTGGCATTGAGTCTCAGTCAGGTGTGTGTGTGTGTCTGTGTGGTGGTATCATCTGCATTGAGTCACACGGCGGTGTGTGTGAGAGTGTGTGTGTGTGCAGGTACAGGCTGGTATTGAATGACAGTGAGCCGTGTGTGTGCCTGTGTGTGTGTGTGTGCTGGAATAGGCAGAGCATTGAGTCTCAGGTGTGTGTATGTGTGTGTGTATGCTGGTATGGTCTCTGCATTGATTCACTAAGGTGTGTTGTGTGTGTATGTACATGGAGCTGAAGACTGTACACTGATTCACAGTGAGCTGTGTGTGTATGTGTGTGTGTGTGTGATGGTATGGGCTTTGCATTGAGTCACTGAGGTGTGTGTCTGTGTGTGTATACCTGGAACTACAGACTGTGCACTGATTCACAATGAGCCATGTGTGAATGTGTGTATGTGATAGTATAGGGTGTGCATAGAGTCACAAAGAGCCGTGCATATGTGTCTTTGCATGGGTGTTGTGGTATAGGGTCTGCGTTGTGTCACAGTGACTGTGCGTGTGTGTGTGTTTGTGATGGTATAGTACATGCAATGTATCAGAGAGAGCCATGCATGCGTCTCTGTGTGTGTGTGCTGGCATAGGCATTACATTGTGTCACAGTGAGCCATGTGTTTGTATGCTGGTGTAGACTCTGCATTGAGTCACAGTAAGCCTTGTGTGTGTGCCAGTACAGGCTGTGCATTGAGTCAGTGAGTCATATGTGTGTGTGTGTTTGTGTGTGTGTGTGCTGGTTTAGGCAGTGCATTGAGTCCAATGAGCAGTGTATGTTTGTGTGTGTGTGTGTTTGCTGCTATAGGTGGTTCACTGAGTCACAGTCAGGTATGTGTGAGTGAGTGTTTGTGTGTTCTTCTATAGGCTGTGCATTGATTCACAGTGAGCTCTGTGTGTATGGTGGTATAGGCGGTGCATTGAATCACAGTGATGGTTGTTTTTCTGTGTGTATGCTGCAGTAGGCTGTGAATTGAGTCACAGAAGGTGGGTCTTTGTGTGTGTATGTGCAGGTACAAGCTGCAGTTCGAGTCACAGTGATGGGTGTCTCTGTGTGATGTTATAGGCTGTGCATTGAATCACAGCGAGCCGTATTAGTGTGTGTACGTGTATTTGTGTATGCGTGTGTGATGGTACAGGCTGAACATTGAGTCACTGAGGTATGCATGTGTGTATGTGGTGTTACAGACTGTTCGTTAGGTCAAACTGAGCAATATGTGTGTGTAGGGGTGTGTGTGTACAGTTATTTGCTGTGCACTGAGTCACAGTGAACCATGTGTGTGTGGGGAGCTGGTATAGTCAGAGCACTGAGTCACAGTTGAATGTTTGGGAGTTGTTTGTGTATGTGTGTGTGTATTTGCTGGTGTAGACTGTGCATTGAGTCACAGTGAGTAGTGCGGTGTGTGTGTGCTGTGATGGTGTGGACTGTGGTTTTATCCACTTTGACCTGAACGGCTGTGTGTGTTTGTGTGTTTGTGTGTGTGTGTGTGCTGGCACTAGATGACAGTTGAGACAGAGTGGGCTGTGTGTCTGTGTGTGCACTGGTATAGACTCTGTATTGAGTCACTGTGAGCTGTGTGTGTATGTGTGTGCTCGTATAGGCTGTGCATTGAGTCACAGTGAGGTGTTTGTGTGTGTGTGTGCTGGTACAGGAAGCGTTTTGAGTCACAGTCTCATGTGTGTGTGTGTGCATGTGAGTTTGTGTGCTGGTATGGGCTTTATTGTGCTGGTATGGGCTTTATTGACTCATGGGTGTGTGTGTGAGTGTGGGTGATACAGACTGCATTGAGTCACAGTGCGCTGTGTGTGTGTGTGCTGGTATAGGCGATTTATTGAGTACCAGTGAGCCATGTGTGAGTGCGTGTTGGTGTGTGTGTGTGTGTACTGGTATAGGCTGTGCATTGAGTCACAGTGAGGCCTGCATCTGTGCATGTCTGTGTTTGTGTGTGTGTGTTTGCTGGTATAGGCTGAGCTTTGAATCACTCTGAGGTGTGTGTGCATGTGCTGGTAAAATTGTGCCTTGATTCACTGTGCCATGTGAGTGTGTGTGCACGCTGGTATAGGTTGTGCATTGAGTCAGAGTGGGAGGTGTGTGTGTCTGTGTGTTCTGGTATAGGCTGACAATTGAGGCACACTGAGGTCTGTGTGCACATGTGTGTATATGTGTGCTGGTACAGCCTGCTCATTGAGTCATATTGAGTTTTTTGTGTGTGTGTGTGCAGGTAGAGGCAGCACATTGAGTCACAGTGAGGTGTATGTGTGTGATGTTATATGCTATGCACTGATTCATAGGGAGGTTTGTGTCTGTGTGTGTGCACTTTCTAGTTTAGGATTTGCATTGAATCACACTGAGCTGTGTTTTTGAGTGTCAGTATGTGTGCGTGTGTGGAGGTATGGGCTGTGGATTGACTCACATTTTGCCGTATGTGCTTCTCTGTGTGTGTATGTCTGCTAGCATATCCTGTGCACTAAGTCACAGGGAGCCATGTGTGTGTGTGTGTGTGTGTCCTGGTACAGAGTGTGCATTGATTCACAGTCAGCCATGTGTGTGTGTGTGTGAGTGCACTGGTATAGGATGTGCAGTGAGTCAGAGTGATGTGTGTGTGTGTCTGCATGTTCTGATATAGGCTGACCATTGTGTAACATTGAGGGTGTGTGTGTGTGTGTGCTGGTATAGGCTGCATATTTTGTCACAGTGAGCTGTGTGTGTGTGTATGTGTAGGTACAGGCTGTGCATTGAGTCACAGTGTGGGGGGTGTGTGTGATGTTATATTCTGTGCACTAGGACAGAGTGAGCTGTGTGTGTGTGCTGGTATAATCTGAACATTGAGTCACAGTGTGGTGTGGTGTGTGTGCCTTTGCTGGTATGGACTGTGCATTGAATCCCAGCCCTGTGTTCGTGTTTGTGTATTTGGTGCTGTAGAGTCTGCATGAGTCACAGTAAGATGTGTGTGTGTGTACTGCTATAGGCTGTACACTGAGCCATATTAAGGTGTGTTTCTGTGTGTGTGTGTGCGGGTATAGGCTATACATTGACTCACATTGAGCCATGTGTTTGTATGTGCTACTATACGCTATTCATTGAGTCTCAGTGAGCCATTGTTGTGTGTGTCTGTTTACTTGTATGGGCTTGGCATTGAGTCACAGAGAGGTGTTTGTGTGTGTTTGTGTGTCTGTGTGGTGGTATAAACTGCATTGAGTCACACGGCGGTGTGTGTGAGAGTGTGTGTGTGTGCAGGTACAGGCTGGTATTGAACCACAGTGAGCCGTGTGTGTGTGTGCTGGAATAGGCAGAGCATTGAGTCTCAGGTGTGTGTATGTGTGTGTGTATGCTGGTGTGGTCTCTGCATTGATTCACTAAGGTGTGTTGTGTGTGTATGTACATGGAGCTGAAGACTGTACACTGATTCACAGTGAGCTGTGTGTGTATGTGTGTGTGTGTGTGATGGTATGGGCTTTGCATTGAGTCACTGAGGTGTGTGTCTGTGTGTGTATACCTGGAACTACAGACTGTGCACTGATTCACAATGAGCCATGTGTGAATGTGTGTATGTGATAGTATAGGGTGTTCATAGAGTCACAATGAGCCGTGCATATGTGTCTTTGCATGGGTGTTGTGGTATAGGCTGTGCATTGTGTCACAGTGACTGTGCGTGTGTGTGTGTGTGTTTGTGTTGGTATAGTACATGCATTGTATCAGAGAGAGCCATGCATGCGTCTCTGTGTGTGTGTGCTGGCATAGGCATTACATTGTGTCACAGTGAGCCATGTGTTTGTATGCTGGTGGAGACTCTGCATTGAGTCACAGTAAGACTTGTGTGTGTGCCAGTACAGGCTGTGCAAGGAGTCAGTGAGTCATATATGTGTGTGTGTGTGTGTGTGTGCTGATATATGAAGTGCATTGAGTCCAAGTGAATCATGTATGTTTGTGTGTGTTTGTGGGTGCTGCTATAGGTGGTTCACTGAGTCACAGTCAGGTATGTGTGAGTGTTTGTGTGTTCTTGTATAGGCTGTGCATTGATTCACAGTGAGGCATGTGTGTAAGCTGGTACAGGAGGTGCATTGAGTCACAGTGATGGTTGTGTTTGTGTGTGTGTGTGTGCTGCAGTAGGCTGTGTATTGAGTCACAGAAAGTGGGTCTTTGTGTGTGTATGTGCATGTACAGGCTGCGGTTTGAGTCACAGTGATGGGTGTCTCTGTGTGGTGTTATAGGCTGTGCATTGAATCACAGCCCTGTGTTAGTGTTGTGTATTTGGTGCTGTAGAGTCTGCATGAGTCACAGTAAGGTGTGTGTGTGTGCTGCTATATGCTGAGAATTGAGTCACACCTAGGTGAGTGTATGTGTATGTGTATGCTGATATGGGATTTGCATTGAATCACTGAGCGGTGTGTGTTTGTGTGTGTGTGTACTGCTATAGTCTGTACACTGAGCCATGTTAAGGTGTGTTTCTGTGTGTGTGTGTGCGGGTATAGGCTATGCATTGACTCACATTGAGCCATGTGTTTGTATGTGCTAGTATACACTGTTCATTGAGTCTCAGTGAGCCTTTGTTTTGTGTGTCTGTTTACTTGTATGGGCTTGGCATTGAGTCTCAGTCAGGTGTGTGTGTGTGTCTGTGTGGTGGTATCATCTGCATTGAGTCACACGGCGGTGTGTGTGAGAGTGTGTGTGTGTGCAGGTAGAGGCTGGTATTGAATGACAGTGAGCCGTGTGTGTGCCTGTGTGTGTGTGTGTGCTGGAATAGGCAGAGCATTGAGTCTCAGGTGTGTGTATGTGTGTGTGTATGCTGGTATGGTCTCTGCATTGATTCACTAAGGTGTGTTGTGTGTGTATGTACATGGAGCTGAAGACTGTACACTGATTCACAGTGAGCTGTGTGTGTATGTGTGTGTGTGTGTGATGGTATGGGCTTTGCATTGAGTCACTGAGGTGTGTGTCTGTGTGTGTATACCTGGAACTACAGACTGTGCACTGATTCACAATGAGCCATGTGTGAATGTGTGTATGTGATAGTATAGGGTGTGCATAGAGTCACAAAGAGCCGTGCATATGTGTCTTTGCATGGGTGTTGTGGTATAGGGTCTGCGTTGTGTCACAGTGACTGTGCGTGTGTGTGTGTTTGTGATGGTATAGTACGTGCATTGAATCAGAGAGAGCCATTCATGTGTCTCTGTGTGTGTGTGCTGGCATAGGCATTATATTGAGTCACAGTGAGCCATGTGTTTGTATGCTGGTGTAGACTCTGCATTGAGTCACAGTAAGCCTTGTGTGTGTGCCAGTACAGGCTGTGCATTGAGTCAGTGAGTCATATGTGTGTGTGTGTTTGTGTGTGTGTGTGCTTGTTTAGGCAGTGCATTGAGTCCAATGAGCAGTGTATGTTTGTGTGTGTGTGTGTGTGTTGCTATAGGTGGTTCACTGAGTCACAGTCAGGTATGTGTGAGTGAGTGTTTGTGTGTTCTTCTATAGGCTGTGCATTGATTCACAGTGAGCTCTGTGTGTATGGTGGTATAGGCGGTGCATTGAATCACAGTGATGGTTGTTTTTCTGTGTGTATGCTGCAGTAGGCTGTGAATTGAGTCACAGAAGGTGGGTCTTTGTGTGTGTATGTGCAAGTACAAGCTGCAGTTCGAGTCACAGTGATGGGTGTCTCTGTGTGATGTTATAGGCTGTGCATTGAATCACAGCGAGCCGTATTAGTGTGTGTACGTGTATTTGTGTATGCGTGTGTGTGTGTGATGGTACAGGCTGAACATTGAGTCACTGAGGTGTGCATGTGTGTATGTGGTGTTACAGACTGTTCGTTAGGTCAAACTGAGCAATATGTGTGTGTAGGGGTGTGTGTGTACAGTTATTTGCTGTGCACTGAGTCACAGTGAACCATGTGTGTGTGGGGAGCTGGTATAGTCAGAGCACTGAGTCACAGTTGAATGTGTGGGAGTTGTTTGTGTATGTGTGTGTGTATTTGCTGGTGTAGACTGTGCATTGAGTCACAGTGAGTAGTGCGGTGTGTGTGTGCTGTGATGGTGTGGACTGTGGTTTTATCCACTTTGACCTGAACGGCTGTGTGTGTTTGTGTGTTTGTGTGTGTGTGTGTGCTGGCACTAGATGACAGTTGAGACAGAGTGGGCTGTGTGTCTGTGTGTGTGCTGGTATAGACTCTGTATTGAGTCACTGTGAGCTGTGTGTGTATGTGTGTGCTCGTATAGGCTGTGCATTGAGTCACAGTGAGGTGTTTGTGTGTGTGTGTGCTGGTACAGGAAGCGTTTTGAGTCACAGTCTCATGTGTGTGTGTGTGCATGTGAGTTTGTGTGCTGGTATGGGCTTTATTGTGCTGGTATGGGCTTTATTGACTCATGGGTGTGTGTGTGAGTGTGGGTGATACAGACTGCATTGAGTCACAGTGCGCTGTGTGTGTGTGTGCTGGTATAGGCGATTTATTGAGTACCAGTGAGCCATGTGTGAGTGCGTGTTGGTGTGTGTGTGTGTGTACTGGTATAGGCTGTGCATTGAGTCACAGTGAGGCCTGCATCTGTGCATGTCTGTGTTTGTGTGTGTGTGTTTGCTGGTATAGGCTGAGCTTTGAATCACTCTGAGGTGTGTGTGCATGTGCTGGTAAAATTGTGCCTTGATTCACTGTGCCATGTGAGTGTGTGTGCACGCTGGTATAGGTTGTGCATTGAGTCAGAGTGGGAGGTGTGTGTGTCTGTGTGTTCTGGTATAGGCTGACAATTGAGGCACACTGAGGTCTGTGTGCACATGTGTGTATATGTGTGCTGGTACAGCCTGCTCATTGAGTCATATTGAGTTTTTTTTGTGTGTGTGTGCAGGTAGAGGCAGCACATTGAGTCACAGTGAGGTGTATGTGTGTGATGTTATATGCTATGCACTGATTCATAGGGAGGTTTGTGTCTGTGTGTGTGCACTTTCTAGTTTAGGATTTGCATTGAATCACACTGAGCTGTGTTTTTGAGTGTCAGTATGTGTGCGTGTGTGGAGGTATGGGCTGTGGATTGACTCACATTTTGCCGTATGTGCTTCTCTGTGTGTGTATGTCTGCTAGCATATCCTGTGCACTAAGTCACAGGGAGCCATGTGTGTGTGTGTGTGTGTGTCCTGGTACAGAGTGTGCATTGATTCACAGTCAGCCATGTGTGTGTGTGTGTGAGTGCACTGGTATAGGATGTGCAGTGAGTCAGAGTGATGTGTGTGTGTGTCTGCATGTTCTGATATAGGCTGACCATTGTGTAACATTGAGGGTGTGTGTGTGTGTGTGCTGGTATAGGCTGCATATTTTGTCACAGTGAGCTGTGTGTGTGTGTATGTGTAGGTACAGGCTGTGCATTGAGTCACAGTGTGGGGTGTGTGTGTGATGTTATATTCTGTGCACTAGGACAGAGTGAGCCGTGTGTGTGTGCTGGTATAATCTGAACATTGAGTCACAGTGTGGTGTGGTGTGTGTGCCTTTGCTGGTATGGACTGTGCATTGAATCCCAGCCCTGTGTTCGTGTTTGTGTATTTGGTGCTGTAGAGTCTGCATGAGTCACAGTAAGATGTGTGTGTGTGTACTGCTATAGGCTGTACACTGAGCCATATTAAGGTGTGTTTCTGTGTGTGTGTGTGCGGGTATAGGCTATGCATTGACTCACATTGAGCCATGTGTTTGTATGTGCTACTATACGCTATTCATTGAGTCTCAGTGAGCCATTGTTGTGTGTGTCTGTTTACTTGTATGGGCTTGGCATTGAGTCACAGAGAGGTGTTTGTGTGTGTTTGTGTGTCTGTGTGGTGGTATAAACTGCATTGAGTCACACGGCGGTGTGTGTGAGAGTGTGTGTGTGTGCAGGTACAGGCTGGTATTGAACCACAGTGAGCCGTGTGTGTGTGTGCTGGAATAGGCAGAGCATTGAGTCTCAGGTGTGTGTATGTGTGTGTGTATGCTGGTATGGTCTCTGCATTGATTCACTAAGGTGTGTTGTGTGTGTATGTACATGGAGCTGAAGACTGTACACTGATTCACAGTGAGCTGTGTGTGTATGTGTGTGTGTGTGTGATGGTATGGGCTTTGCATTGAGTCACTGAGGTGTGTGTCTGTGTGTGTATACCTGGAACTACAGACTGTGCACTGATTCACAATGAGCCATGTGTGAATGTGTGTATGTGATAGTATAGGGTGTTCATAGAGTCACAATGAGCCGTGCATATGTGTCTTTGCATGGGTGTTGTGGTATAGGCTGTGCATTGTGTCACAGTGACTGTGCGTGTGTGTGTGTGTGTTTGTGTTGGTATAGTACATGCATTGTATCAGAGAGAGCCATGCATGCGTCTCTGTGTGTGTGTGCTGGCATAGGCATTACATTGTGTCACAGTGAGCCATGTGTTTGTATGCTGGTGGAGACTCTGCATTGAGTCACAGTAAGACTTGTGTGTGTGCCAGTACAGGCTGTGCAAGGAGTCAGTGAGTCATATATGTGTGTGTGTGTGTGTGTGTGTGCTGATATATGAAGTGCATTGAGTCCAAGTGAATCATGTATGTTTGTGTGTGTTTGTGGGTGCTGCTATAGGTGGTTCACTGAGTCACAGTCAGGTATGTGTGAGTGTTTGTGTGTTCTTGTATAGGCTGTGCATTGATTCACAGTGAGGCATGTGTGTAAGCTGGTACAGGAGGTGCATTGAGTCACAGTGATGGTTGTGTTTGTGTGTGTGTGTGTGCTGCAGTAGGCTGTGTATTGAGTCACAGAAAGTGGGTCTTTGTGTGTGTATGTGCATGTACAGGCTGCGGTTTGAGTCACAGTGATGGGTGTCTCTGTGTGGTGTTATAGGCTGTGCATTGAATCACAGCCCTGTGTTAGTGTTGTGTATTTGGTGCTGCAGAGTCTGCATGAGTCACAGTAAGGTGTGTGTGTGTGCTGCTATATGCTGAGAATTGAGTCACACCTAGGTGAGTGTATGTGTATGTGTATGCTGATATGGGATTTGCATTGAATCACTGAGCGGTGTGTGTTTGTGTGTGTGTGTACTGCTATAGTCTGTACACTGAGCCATGTTAAGGTGTGTTTCTGTGTGTGTGTGTGCGGGTATAGGCTATGCATTGACTCACATTGAGCCATGTGTTTGTATGTGCTAGTATACACTGTTCATTGAGTCTCAGTGAGCCTTTGTTTTGTGTGTCTGTTTACTTGTATGGGCTTGGCATTGAGTCTCAGTCAGGTGTGTGTGTGTGTCTGTGTGGTGGTATCATCTGCATTGAGTCACACGGCGGTGTGTGTGAGAGTGTGTGTGTGTGCAGGTAGAGGCTGGTATTGAATGACAGTGAGCCGTGTGTGTGCCTGTGTGTGTGTGTGTGCTGGAATAGGCAGAGCATTGAGTCTCAGGTGTGTGTATGTGTGTGTGTATGCTGGTATGGTCTCTGCATTGATTCACTAAGGTGTGTTGTGTGTGTATGTACATGGAGCTGAAGACTGTACACTGATTCACAGTGAGCTGTGTGTGTATGTGTGTGTGTGTGTGATGGTATGGGCTTTGCATTGAGTCACTGAGGTGTGTGTCTGTGTGTGTATACCTGGAACTACAGACTGTGCACTGATTCACAATGAGCCATGTGTGAATGTGTGTATGTGATAGTATAGGGTGTGCATAGAGTCACAAAGAGCCGTGCATATGTGTCTTTGCATGGGTGTTGTGGTATAGGGTCTACGTTGTGTCACAGTGACTGTGCGTGTGTGTGTGTTTGTGATGGTATAGTACGTGCATTGAATCAGAGAGAGCCATTCATGTGTCTCTGTGTGTGTGTGCTGGCATAGGCATTATATTGAGTCACAGTGAGCCATGTGTTTGTATGCTGGTGTAGACTCTGCATTGAGTCACAGTAAGCCTTGTGTGTGTGCCAGTACAGGCTGTGCATTGAGTCAGTGAGTCATATGTGTGTGTGTGTTTGTGTGTGTGTGTGCTGGTTTAGGCAGTGCATTGAGTCCAATGAGCAGTGTATGTTTGTGTGTGTGTGTGTGTGTTGCTATAGGTGGTTCACTGAGTCACAGTCAGGTATGTGTGAGTGAGTGTTTGTGTGTTCTTCTATAGGCTGTGCATTGATTCACAGTGAGCTCTGTGTGTATGGTGGTATAGGCGGTGCATTGAATCACAGTGATGGTTGTTTTTCTGTGTGTATGCTGCAGTAGGCTGTGAATTGAGTCACAGAAGGTGGGTCTTTGTGTGTGTATGTGCAAGTACAAGCTGCAGTTCGAGTCACAGTGATGGGTGTCTCTGTGTGATGTTATAGGCTGTGCATTGAATCACAGCGAGCCGTATTAGTGTGTGTACGTGTATTTGTGTATGCGTGTGTGTGTGTGATGGTACAGGCTGAACATTGAGTCACTGAGGTGTGCATGTGTGTATGTGGTGTTACAGACTGTTCGTTAGGTCAAACTGAGCAATATGTGTGTGTACGGGTGTGTGTGTACAGTTATTTGCTGTGCACTGAGTCACAGTGAACCATGTGTGTGTGGGGAGCTGGTATAGTCAGAGCACTGAGTCACAGTTGAATGTGTGGGAGTTGTTTGTGTATGTGTGTGTGTATTTGCTGGTGTAGACTGTGCATTGAGTCACAGTGAGTAGTGCGGTGTGTGTGTGCTGTGATGGTGTGGACTGTGGTTTTATCCACTTTGACCTGAATGGCTGTGTGTGTTTGTGTGTGTGTGTGTGCTGGCACTAGATGACAATTGAGACAGAGTGGGCTGTGTGTCTGTGTGTGTGCTGGTATAGACTCTGTATTGAGTCACTGTGAGCTGTGTGTGTATGTGTGTGCTCGTATAGGCTGTGCATTGAGTCACAGTGAGGTGTTTGTGTGTGTGTGTGCTGGTACAGAAAGCGTTTTGAGTCACAGTCTCATGTGTGTGTGTGTGCATGTGAGTTTGGTGCTGGTATGGGCTTTATTGTGCTGGTATGGGCTTTATTGACTCATGGGTGTGTGTGTGAGTGTGGGTGATACAGACTGCATTGAGTCACAGTGCGATGTGTGTGTGTGTGCTGGTATAGGTGATTTATTGAGTACCAGTGAGCCATGTGTGAGTGCGTGTTGGTGTGTGTGTGTGTGTACTGGTATAGGCTGTGCATTGAGTCACAGTGAGGCCTGCATCTGTGTATGTCTGTGTTTGTGTGTGTGTGTTTGCTGGTATAGGCTGAGCTTTGAATCACTCTGAGGTGTGTGTGCATGTGCTGGTAAAATTGTGCCTTGATTCACTGTGCCATGTGAGTGTGTATGCACGCTGGTATAGGTTGTGCATTGAGTCAGAGTGGGAGGTGTGTGTGTCTGTGTGTTCTGGTATAGGCTGACAATTGAGGCACACTGAGGTCTGTGTGCACATGTGTGTATATGTGTGCTGGTACAGCCTGCTCATTGAGTCATATTGAGTTTTTTTTGTGTGTGTGTGCAGGTAGAGGCAGCACATTGAGTCACAGTGAGGTGTATGTGTGTGATGTTATATGCTATGCACTGATTCATAGGGAGTTTTGTGTCTGTGTGTGTGCACTTTCTAGTTTAGGATTTGCATTGAATCACACTGAGCTGTGTTTTTGAGTGTCAGTATGTGTGCGTGTGTGGAGGTATGGGCTGTGGATTGACTCACATTTTGCCGTATCTGCTTCTCTGTGTGTGTATGTCTGCTAGCATATCCTGTGCACTGAGTCACAGAGAGCCGTGTGTGTGTGTGTGTGTGTGTGTCCTGGTACAGAGTGTGCATTGATTCACAGTCAGCCATGTGTGTGTGTGTGTGAGTGCACTGGTATAGGATGTGCAGTGAGTCAGAGTGATGTGTGTGTGTGTCTGCATGTTCTGATATAGGCTGACCATTGTGTAACATTGAGGGTGTGTGTGTGTGTGTGCTGGTATAGGCTGCATATTTTGTCACAGTGAGCTGTGTGTGTGTGTATGTGTAGGTACAGGCTGTGCATTGAGTCACAGTGTGGGGTGTGTGTGTGATGTTATATTCTGTGCACTAGGACAGAGTGAGCCGTGTGTGTGTGCTGGTATAATCTGAACATTGAGTCACAGTGTGGTGTGGTGTGTGTGCCTTTGCTGGTATGGACTGTGCATTGAATCCCAGCCCTGTGTTAGTGTTTGTGTATTTGGTGCTGTAGAGTCTGCATGAGTCACAGTAAGACGTGTGTGTGTGTACTGCTATAGGCTGTACACTGAGCCATATTAAGCTGTGTTTCTGTGTGTGTGTGTGCGGGTATAGGCTATGCATTGACTCACATTGAGCCATGTGTTTGTATGTGCTACTATACGCTATTCATTGAGTCTCAGTGAGCCATTGTTGTGTGTGTCTGTTTACTTGTATGGGCTTGGCATTGAGTCACAGAGAGGTGTTTGTGTGTGTTTGTGTGTCTGTGTGGTGGTATAAACTGCATTGAGTCACACGGCGGTGTGTGTGAGAGTGTGTGTGTGTGCAGGTACAGGCTGGTATTGAACCACAGTGAGCCATGTGTGTGTGTGCTGGAATAGGCAGAGCATTGAGTCTCAGGTGTGTGTATGTGTGTGTGTATGCTGGTATGGTCTCTGCATTGATTCACTAAGGTGTGTTGTGTGTGTATGTACATGGAGCTGAAGACTGTACACTGATTCACAGTGAGCTGTGTGTGTATGTGTGTGTGTGTGTGATGGTATGGGCTTTGCATTGAGTCACTGAGGTGTGTGTCTGTGTGTGTATACCTGGAACTACAGACTGTGCACTGATTCACAATGAGCCATGTGTGAATGTGTGTATGTGATAGTATAGGGTGTTCATAGAGTCACAATGAGCCGTGCATATGTGTCTTTGCATGGGTGTTGTGGTATAGGCTGTGCATTGTGTCACAGTGACTGTGCGTGTGTGTGTGTGTGTGTTTGTGATGGTATAGTACATGCATTGTATCAGAGAGAGCCATGCATGCGTCTCTGTGTGTGTGTGCTGGCATAGGCATTACATTGTGTCACAGTGAGCCATGTGTTTGTATGCTGGTGGAGACTCTGCATTGAGTCACAGTAAGACTTGTGTGTGTGCCAGTACAGGCTGTGCAAGGAGTCAGTGAGTCATATATGTGTGTGTGTGTGTGTGTGCTGATAT
This sequence comes from Pseudorca crassidens, assembly GCF_039906515.1. Lineage (NCBI taxonomy): Eukaryota > Metazoa > Chordata > Mammalia > Artiodactyla > Delphinidae > Pseudorca > Pseudorca crassidens. Next base: position 13,604,779 of record NC_090318.1, read on the forward strand.
ATGAAGTGCATTGAGTCCAAGTGAATCATGTATGTTTGTGTGTGTTTGTGGGTGCTGCTATAGGTGGTTCACTGAGTCACAGTCAGGTATGTGTGAGTGTTTGTGTGTTCTTGTATAGGCTGTGCATTGATTCACAGTGAGGCATGTGTGTAAGCTGGTACAGGAGGTGCATTGAGTCACAGTGATGGTTGTGTTTGTGTGTGTGTGTGTGCTGCAGTAGGCTGTGTATTGAGTCACAGAAAGTGGGTCTTTGTGTGTGTATGTGCATGTACAGGCTGCGGTTTGAGTCACAGTGATGGGTGTCTCTGTGTGGTGTTATAGGCTGTGCATTGAATCACAGCCCTGTGTTAGTGTTGTGTATTTGGTGCTGTAGAGTCTGCATGAGTCAAAGTAAGGTGTGTGTGTGTGCTGCTATATGCTGAGAATTGAGTCACACCTAGGTGAGTGTATGTGTATGTGTATGCTGATATGGGATTTGCATTGAATCACTGAGCGGTGTGTGTTTGTGTGTGTGTGTACTGCTATAGTCTGTACACTGAGCCATGTTAAGGTGTGTTTCTGTGTGTGTGTGTGCGGGTATAGGCTATGCATTGACTCACATTGAGCCATGTGTTTGTATGTGCTAGTATACACTATTCATTGAGTCTCAGTGAGCCTTTGTTTTGTGTGTCTGTTTACTTGTATGGGCTTGGCATTGAGTCTCAGTCAGGTGTGTGTGTGTGTCTGTGTGGTGGTATCATCTGCATTGAGTCACACGGCGGTGTGTGTGAGAGTGTGTGTGTGTGCAGGTACAGGCTGGTATTGAATGACAGTGAGCCGTGTGTGTGCCTGTGTGTGTGTGTGTGCTGGAATAGGCAGAGCATTGAGTCTCAGGTGTGTGTATGTGTGTGTGTATGCTGGTATGGTCTCTGCATTGATTCACTAAGGTGTGTTGTGTGTGTATGTACATGGAGCTGAAGACTGTACACTGATTCACAGTGAGCTGTGTGTGTATGTGTGTGTGTGTGTGATGGTATGGGCTTTGCATTGAGTCACTGAGGTGTGTGTCTGTGTGTGTATACCTGGAACTACAGACTGTGCACTGATTCACAATGAGCCATGTGTGAATGTGTGTATGTGATAGTATAGGGTGTGCATAGAGTCACAAAGAGCCGTGCATATGTGTCTTTGCATGGGTGTTGTGGTATAGGGTCTGCGTTGTGTCACAGTGACTGTGCGTGTGTGTGTGTTTGTGATGGTATAGTACATGCAATGTATCAGAGAGAGCCATGCATGCGTCTCTGTGTGTGTGTGCTGGCATAGGCATTACATTGTGTCACAGTGAGCCATGTGTTTGTATGCTGGTGTAGACTCTGCATTGAGTCACAGTAAGCCTTGTGTGTGTGCCAGTACAGGCTGTGCATTGAGTCAGTGAGTCATATGTGTGTGTGTGTTTGTGTGTGTGTGTGCTGGTTTAGGCAGTGCATTGAGTCCAATGAGCAGTGTATGTTTGTGTGTGTGTGTGTTTGCTGCTATAGGTGGTTCACTGAGTCACAGTCAGGTATGTGTGAGTGAGTGTTTGTGTGTTCTTCTATAGGCTGTGCATTGATTCACAGTGAGCTCTGTGTGTATGGTGGTATAGGCGGTGCATTGAATCACAGTGATGGTTGTTTTTCTGTGTGTATGCTGCAGTAGGCTGTGAATTGAGTCACAGAAGGTGGGTCTTTGTGTGTGTATGTGCAGGTACAAGCTGCAGTTCGAGTCACAGTGATGGGTGTCTCTGTGTGATGTTATAGGCTGTGCATTGAATCACAGCGAGCCGTATTAGTGTGTGTACGTGTATTTGTGTATGCGTGTGTGATGGTACAGGCTGAACATTGAGTCACTGAGGTATGCATGTGTGTATGTGGTGTTACAGACTGTTCGTTAGGTCAAACTGAGCAATATGTGTGTGTAGGGGTGTGTGTGTACAGTTATTTGCTGTGCACTGAGTCACAGTGAACCATGTGTGTGTGGGGAGCTGGTATAGTCAGAGCACTGAGTCACAGTTGAATGTTTGGGAGTTGTTTGTGTATGTGTGTGTGTATTTGCTGGTGTAGACTGTGCATTGAGTCACAGTGAGTAGTGCGGTGTGTGTGTGCTGTGATGGTGTGGACTGTGGTTTTATCCACTTTGACCTGAACGGCTGTGTGTGTTTGTGTGTTTGTGTGTGTGTGTGTGCTGGCACTAGATGACAGTTGAGACAGAGTGGGCTGTGTGTCTGTGTGTGCACTGGTATAGACTCTGTATTGAGTCACTGTGAGCTGTGTGTGTATGTGTGTGCTCGTATAGGCTGTGCATTGAGTCACAGTGAGGTGTTTGTGTGTGTGTGTGCTGGTACAGGAAGCGTTTTGAGTCACAGTCTCGTGTGTGTGTGTGTGCATGTGAGTTTGTGTGCTGGTATGGGCTTTATTGTGCTGGTATGGACTTTATTGACTCATGGGTGTGTGTGTGAGTGTGGGTGATACAGACTGCATTGAGTCACAGTGCGCTGTGTGTGTGTGTGCTGGTATAGGCGATTTATTGAGTACCAGTGAGCCATGTGTGAGTGCGTGTTGGTGTGTGTGTGTGTGTACTGGTATAGGCTGTGCATTGAGTCACAGTGAGGCCTGCATCTGTGCATGTCTGTGTTTGTGTGTGTGTGTTTGCTGGTATAGGCTGAGCTTTGAATCACTCTGAGGTGTGTGTGCATGTGCTGGTAAAATTGTGCCTTGATTCACTGTGCCATGTGAGTGTGTGTGCACGCTGGTATAGGTTGTGCATTGAGTCAGAGTGGGAGGTGTGTGTGTCTGTGTGTTCTGGTATAGGCTGACAATTGAGGCACACTGAGGTCTGTGTGCACATGTGTGTATATGTGTGCTGGTACAGCCTGCTCATTGAGTCATATTGAGTTTTTTTTTGTGTGTGTGTGCAGGTAGAGGCAGCACATTGAGTCACAGTGAGGTGTATGTGTGTGATGTTATATGCTATGCACTGATTCATAGGGAGGTTTGTGTCTGTGTGTGTGCACTTTCTAGTTTAGGATTTGCATTGAATCACACTGAGCTGTGTTTTTGAGTGTCAGTATGTGTGCGTGTGTGGAGGTATGGGCTGTGGATTGACTCACATTTTGCCGTATGTGCTTCTCTGTGTGTGTATGTCTGCTAGCATATCCTGTGCACTAAGTCACAGGGAGCCATGTGTGTGTGTGTGTGTGTGTCCTGGTACAGAGTGTGCATTGATTCACAGTCAGCCATGTGTGTGTGTGTGTGAGTGCACTGGTATAGGATGTGCAGTGAGTCAGAGTGATGTGTGTGTGTGTCTGCATGTTCTGATATAGGCTGACCATTGTGTAACATTGAGGGTGTGTGTGTGTGTGTGCTGGTATAGGCTGCATATTTTGTCACAGTGAGCTGTGTGTGTGTGTATGTGTAGGTACAGGCTGTGCATTGAGTCACAGTGTGGGGTGTGTGTGTGATGTTATATTCTGTGCAATAGGACAGAGTGAGCCGTGTGTGTGTGCTGGTATAATCTGAACATTGAGTCACAGTGTGGTGTGGTGTGTGTGCCTTTGCTGGTATGGACTGTGCATTGAATCCCAGCCCTGTGTTCGTGTTTGTGTATTTGGTGCTGTAGAGTCTGCATGAGTCACAGTAAGATGTGTGTGTGTGTACTGCTATAGGCTGTACACTGAGCCATATTAAGTTGTGTTTCTGTGTGTGTGTGTGCGGGTATAGGCTATGCATTGACTCACATTGAGCCATGTGTTTGTATGTGCTACTATACGCTATTCATTGAGTCTCAGTGAGCCATTGTTGTGTGTGTCTGTTTACTTGTATGGGCTTGGCATTGAGTCACAGAGAGGTGTTTGTGTGTGTTTGTGTGTCTGTGTGGTGGTATAAACTGCATTGAGTCACACGGCGGTGTGTGTGAGAGTGTGTGTGTGTGCAGGTACAGGCTGGTATTGAACCACAGTGAGCCGTGTGTGTGTGTGCTGGAATAGGCAGAGCATTGAGTCTCAGGTGTGTGTATGTGTGTGTGTATGCTGGTGTGGTCTCTGCATTGATTCACTAAGGTGTGTTGTGTGTGTATGTACATGGAGCTGAAGACTGTACACTGATTCACAGTGAGCTGTGTGTGTATGTGTGTGTGTGTGTGATGGTATGGGCTTTGCATTGAGTCACTGAGGTGTGTGTCTGTGTGTGTATACCTGGAACTACAGACTGTGCACTGATTCACAATGAGCCATGTGTGAATGTGTGTATGTGATAGTATAGGGTGTTCATAGAGTCACAATGAGCTGTGCATATGTGTCTTTGCATGGGTGTTGTGGTATAGGCTGTGCATTGTGTCACAGTGACTGTGCGTGTGTGTGTGTGTGTGTTTGTGATGGTATAGTACATGCATTGTATCAGAGAGAGCCATGCATGCGTCTCTGTGTGTGTGTGCTGGCATAGGCATTACATTGTGTCACAGTGAGCCATGTGTTTGTATGCTGGTGGAGACTCTGCATTGAGTCAGAGTAAGACTTGTGTGTGTGCCAGTACAGGCTGTGCAAGGAGTCAGTGAGTCATATATGTGTGTGTGTGTGTGTGTGTGCTGATATATGAAGTGCATTGAGTCCAAGTGAATCATGTATGTTTGTGTGTGTTTGTGGGTGCTGCTATAGGTGGTTCACTGAGTCACAGTCAGGTATGTGTGAGTGTTTGTGTGTTCTTGTATAGGCTGTGCATTGATTCACAGTGAGGCATGTGTGTAAGCTGGTACAGGAGGTGCATTGAGTCACAGTGATGGTTGTGTTTGTGTGTGTGTGTGTGCTGCAGTAGGCTGTGTATTGAGTCACAGAAAGTGGGTCTTTGTGTGTGTATGTGCATGTACAGGCTGCGGTTTGAGTCACAGTGATGGGTGTCTCTGTGTGGTGTTATAGGCTGTGCATTGAATCACAGCCCTGTGTTAGTGTTGTGTATTTGGTGCTGTAGAGTCTGCATGAGTCACAGTAAGGTGTGTGTGTGTGCTGCTATATGCTGAGAATTGAGTCACACCTAGGTGAGTGTATGTGTATGTGTATGCTGATATGGGATTTGCATTGAATCACTGAGCGGTGTGTGTTTGTGTGTGTGTGTACTGCTATAGTCTGTACACTGAGCCATGTTAAGGTGTGTTTCTGTGTGTGTGTGTGCGGGTATAGGCTATGCATTGACTCACATTGAGCCATGTGTTTGTATGTGCTAGTATACACTGTTCATTGAGTCTCAGTGAGCCTTTGTTTTGTGTGTCTGTTTACTTGTATGGGCTTGGCATTGAGTCTCAGACAGGTGTGTGTGTGTGTCTGTGTGTCTGTGTGGTGGTATCATCTGCATTGAGTCACACGGCGGTGTGTGTGAGAGTGTGTGTGTGTGCAGGTACAGGCTGGTATTGAATGACAGTGAGCCGTGTGTGTGCCTGTGTGTGTGTGTGTGCTGGAATAGGCAGAGCATTGAGTCTCAGGTGTGTGTATGTGTGTGTGTATGCTGGTATGGTCTCTGCATTGATTCACTAAGGTGTGTTGTGTGTGTATGTACATGGAGCTGAAGACTGTACACTGATTCACAGTGAGCTGTGTGTGTATGTGTGTGTGCGTGTGATGGTATGGGCTTTGCATTGAGTCACTGAGGTGTGTGTCTGTGTGTGTATACCTGGAACTACAGACTGTGCACTGATTCACAATGAGCCATGTGTGAATGTGTGTATGTGATAGTATAGGGTGTGCATAGAGTCACAAAGAGCCGTGCATATGTGTCTTTGCATGGGTGTTGTGGTATAGGGTCTGCGTTGTGTCACAGTGACTGTGCGTGTGTGTGTGTTTGTGATGGTATAGTACGTGCATTGAATCAGAGAGAGCCATGCATGTGTCTCTGTGTGTGTGTGCTGGCATAGGCATTACATTGAGTCACAGTGAGCCATGAGTTTGTATGCTGGTGTAGACTCTGCATTGAGTCACAGTAAGCCTTGTGTGTGTGCCAGTACAGGCTGTGCATTGAGTCAGTGAGTCATATGTGTGTGTGTGTTTGTGTGTGTGTGCTGGTTTAGGCAGTGCATTGAGTCCAATGAGCAGTGTATGTTTGTGTGTGTGTGTGTGTGCTGCTATAGGTGGTTCACTGAGTCACAGTCAGGTATGTGTGAGTGAGTGTTTGTGTGTTCTTCTATAGGCTGTGCATTGATTCACAGTGAGCTCTGTGTGTATGGTGGTATAGGCGGTGCATTGAATCACAGTGATGGTTGTTTTTCTGTGTGTATGCTGCAGTAGGCTGTGAATTGAGTCACAGAAGGTGGGTCTTTGTGTGTGTATGTGCAGGTACAAGCTGCAGTTCGAGTCACAGTGATGGGTGTCTCTGTGTGATGTTATAGGCTGTGCATTGAATCACAGCGAGCCGTATTAGTGTGTGTACGTGTATTTGTGTATGCGTGTGTGTGTGATGGTACAGGCTGAACATTGAGTCACTGAGGTGTGCATGTGTGTATGTGGTGTTACAGACTGTTCGTTAGGTCAAACTGAGCAATATGTGTGTGTAGGGGTGTGTGTGTACAGTTATTTGCTGTGCACTGAGTCACAGTGAACCATGTGTGTGTGGGGAGCTGGTATAGTCAGAGCACTGAGTCACAGTTGAATGTGTGGGAGTTGTTTGTGTATGTGTGTGTGTATTTGCTGGTGTAGACTGTGCATTGAGTCACAGTGAGTAGTGCGGTGTGTGTGTGCTGTGATGGTGTGGACTGTGGTTTTATCCACTTTGACCTGAACGGCTGTGTGTGTTTGTGTGTTTGTGTGTGTGTGTGTGCTGGCACTAGATGACAGTTGAGACAGAGTGGGCTGTGTGTCTGTGTGTGCGCTGGTATAGACTCTGTATTGAGTCACTGTGAGCTGTGTGTGTATGTGTGTGCTCGTATAGGCTGTGCATTGAGTCACAGTGAGGTGTTTGTGTGTGTGTGTGCTGGTACAGGAAGCGTTTTGAGTCACAGTCTCGTGTGTGTGTGTGTGCATGTGAGTTTGTGTGCTGGTATGGGCTTTATTGTGCTGGTATGGGCTTTATTGACTCATGGGTGTGTGTGTGAGTGTGGGTGATACAGACTGCATTGAGTCACAGTGCGCTGTGTGTGTGTGTGCTGGTATAGGCGATTTATTGAGTACCAGTGAGCCATGTGTGAGTGCGTGTTGGTGTGTGTGTGTGTGTACTAGTATAGGCTGTGCATTGAGTCACAGTGAGGCCTGCATCTGTGTATGTCTGTGTTTGTGTGTGTGTGTTTGCTGGTATAGGCTGAGCTTTGAATCACTCTGAGGTGTGTGTGCATGTGCTGGTAAAATTGTGCCTTGATTCACTGTGCCATGTGAGTGTGTGTGCACGCTGGTATAGGTTGTGCATTGAGTCAGAGTGGGAGGTGTGTGTGTCTGTGTGTTCTGGTATAGGCTGACAATTGAGGCACACTGAGGTCTGTGTGCACATGTGTGTATATGTGTGCTGGTACAGCCTGCTCATTGAGTCATATTGAGTTTTTTGTGTGTGTGTGTGCAGGTAGAGGCAGCACATTGAGTCACAGTGAGGTGTATGTGTGTGATGTTATATGCTATGCACTGATTCATAGGGAGGTTTGTGTCTGTGTGTGTGCACTTTCTAGTTTAGGATTTGCATTGAATCACACTGAGCTGTGTTTTTGAGTGTCAGTATGTGTGCGTGTGTGGAGGTATGGGCTGTGGATTGACTCACATTTTGCCGTATGTGCTTCTCTGTGTGTGTATGTCTGCTAGCATATCCTGTGCACTAAGTCACAGGGAGGCATGTGTGTGTGTGTGTGTGTGTCCTGGTACAGAGTGTGCATTGATTCACAGTCAGCCATGTGTGTGTGTGTGAGTGCACTGGTATAGGATGTGCAGTGAGTCAGAGTGATGTGTGTGTGTGTCTGCATGTTCTGATATAGGCTGACCATTGTGTAACATTGAGGGTGTGTGTGTGTGTGTGCTGGTATAGGCTGCATATTTTGTAACAGTGAGCTGTGTGTGTGTGTATGTGTAGGTACAGGCTGTGCATTGAGTCACAGTGTGGGGGGTGTGTGTGATGTTATATTCTGTGCACTAGGACAGAGTGAGCCGTGTGTGTGTGCTGGTATAATCTGAACATTGAGTCACAGTGTGGTGTGGTGTGTGTGCCTTTGCTGGTATGGACTGTGCATTGAATCCCAGCCCTGTGTTCGTGTTTGTGTATTTGGTGCTGTAGAGTCTGCATGAGTCACAGTAAGATGTGTGTGTGTGTACTGCTATAGGCTGTACACTGAGCCATATTAAGGTGTGTTTCTGTGTGTGTGTGTGCAGGTATAGGCTATACATTGACTCACATTGAGCCATGTGTTTGTATGTGCTACTATACGCTATTCATTGAGTCTCAGTGAGCCATTGTTGTGTGTGTCTGTTTACTTGTATGGGCTTGGCATTGAGTCACAGAGAGGTGTTTGTGTGTGTTTGTGTGTCTGTGTGGTGGTATAAACTGCATTGAGTCACACGGCGGTGTGTGTGAGAGTGTGTGTGTGTGCAGGTACAGGCTGGTATTGAACCACAGTGAGCCGTGTGTGTGTGTGCTGGAATAGGCAGAGCATTGAGTCTCAGGTGTGTGTATGTGTGTGTGTATGCTGGTGTGGTCTCTGCATTGATTCACTAAGGTGTGTTGTGTGTGTATGTACATCGAGCTGAAGACTGTACACTGATTCACAGTGAGCTGTGTGTGTATGTGTGTGTGTGTGTGATGGTATGGGCTTTGCATTGAGTCACTGAGGTGTGTGTCTGTGTGTGTATACCTGGAACTACAGACTGTGCACTGATTCACAATGAGCCATGTGTGAATGTGTGTATGTGATAGTATAGGGTGTTCATAGAGTCACAATGAGCCGTGCATATGTGTCTTTGCATGGGTGTTGTGGTATAGGCTGTGCATTGTGTCACAGTGACTGTGCGTGTGTGTGTGTGTGTGTTTGTGATGGTATAGTACATGCATTGTATCAGAGAGAGCCATGCATGCGTCTCTGTGTGTGTGTGCTGGCATAGGCATTACATTGTGTCACAGTGAGCCATGTGTTTGTATGCTGGTGGAGACTCTGCATTGAGTCACAGTAAGACTTGTGTGTGTGCCAGTACAGGCTGTGCAAGGAGTCAGTGAGTCATATATGTGTGTGTGTGTGTGTGTGTGTGCTGATATATGAAGTGCATTGAGTCCAAGTGAATCATGTATGTTTGTGTGTGTTTGTGGGTGCTGCTATAGGTGGTTCACTGAGTCACAGTCAGGTATGTGTGAGTGTTTGTGTGTTCTTGTATAGGCTGTGCATTGATTCACAGTGAGGCATGTGTGTAAGCTGGTACAGGAGGTGCATTGAGTCACAGTGATGGTTGTGTTTGTGTGTGTGTGTGTGCTGCAGTAGGCTGTGTATTGAGTCACAGAAAGTGGGTCTTTGTGTGTGTATGTGCATGTACAGGCTGCGGTTTGAGTCACAGTGATGGGTGTCTCTGTGTGGTGTTATAGGCTGTGCATTGAATCACAGCCCTGTGTTAGTGTTGTGTATTTGGTGCTGTAGAGTCTGCATGAGTCACAGTAAGGTGTGTGTGTGTGCTGCTATATGCTGAGAATTGAGTCACACCTAGGTGAGTGTATGTGTATGTGTATGCTGATATGGGATTTGCATTGAATCACTGAGCGGTGTGTGTTTGTGTGTGTGTGTACTGCTATAGTCTGTACACTGAGCCATGTTAAGGTGTGTTTCTGTGTGTGTGTGTGCGGGTATAGGCTATGCATTGACTCACATTGAGCCATGTGTTTGTATGTGCTAGTATACACTGTTCATTGAGTCTCAGTGAGCCTTTGTTTTGTGTGTCTGTTTACTTGTATGGGCTTGGCATTGAGTCTCAGACAGGTGTGTGTGTGTGTCTGTGTGTCTGTGTGGTGGTATCATCTGCATTGAGTCACACGGCGGTGTGTGTGAGAGTGTGTGTGTGTGCAGGTACAGGCTGGTATTGAATGACAGTGAGCCGTGTGTGTGCCTGTGTGTGTGTGTGTGCTGGAATAGGCAGAGCATTGAGTCTCAGGTGTGTGTATGTGTGTGTGTATGCTGGTATGGTCTCTGCATTGATTCACTAAGGTGTGTTGTGTGTGTATGTACATGGAGCTGAAGACTGTACACTGATTCACAGTGAGCTGTGTGTGTATGTGTGTGTGCGTGTGATGGTATGGGCTTTGCATTGAGTCACTGAGGTGTGTGTCTGTGTGTGTATACCTGGAACTACAGACTGTGCACTGATTCACAATGAGCCATGTGTGAATGTGTGTATGTGATAGTATAGGGTGTGCATAGAGTCACAAAGAGCCGTGCATATGTGTCTTTGCATGGGTGTTGTGGTATAGGGTCTGCGTTGTGTCACAGTGACTGTGCGTGTGTGTGTGTTTGTGATGGTATAGTACGTGCATTGAATCAGAGAGAGCCATGCATGTGTCTCTGTGTGTGTGTGCTGGCATAGGCATTACATTGAGTCACAGTGAGCCATGTGTTTGTATGCTGGTGTAGACTCTGCATTGAGTCACAGTAAGCCTTGTGTGTGTGCCAGTACAGGCTGTGCATTGAGTCAGTGAGTCATATGTGTGTGTGTGTTTGTGTGTGTGTGTGCTGGTTTAGGCAGTGCATTGAGTCCAATGAGCAGTGTATGTTTGTGTGTGTGTGTGTGTGCTGCTATAGGTGGTTCACTGAGTCACAGTCAGGTATGTGTGAGTGAGTGTTTGTGTGTTCTTCTATAGGCTGTGCATTGATTCACAGTGAGCTCTGTGTGTATGGTGGTATAGGCGGTGCATTGAATCACAGTGATGGTTGTTTTTCTGTGTGTATGCTGCAGTAGGCTGTGAATTGAGTCACAGAAGGTGGGTCTTTGTGTGTGTATGTGCAGGTACAAGCTGCAGTTCGAGTCACAGTGATGGGTGTCTCTGTGTGATGTTATAGGCTGTGCATTGAATCACAGCGAGCCGTATTAGTGTGTGTACGTGTATTTGTGTATGCGTGTGTGTGTGTGATGGTACAGGCTGAACATTGAGTCACTGAGGTGTGCATGTGTGTATGTGGTGTTACAGACTGTTCGTTAGGTCAAACTGAGCAATATGTGTGTGTAGGGGTGTGTGTGTACAGTTATTTGCTGTGCACTGAGTCACAGTGAACCATGTGTGTGTGGGGAGCTGGTATAGTCAGAGCACTGAGTCACAGTTGAATGTGTGGGAGTTGTTTGTGTATGTGTGTGTGTATTTGCTGGTGTAGACTGTGCATTGAGTCACAGTGAGTAGTGCGGTGTGTGTGTGCTGTGATGGTGTGGACTGTGGTTTTATCCACTTTGACCTGAACGGCTGTGTGTGTTTGTGTGTTTGTGTGTGTGTGTGTGCTGGCACTAGATGACAGTTGAGACAGAGTGGGCTGTGTGTCTGTGTGTGCGCTGGTATAGACTCTGTATTGAGTCACTGTGAGCTGTGTGTGTATGTGTGTGCTCGTATAGGCTGTGCATTGAGTCACAGTGAGGTGTTTGTGTGTGTGTGTGCTGGTACAGGAAGCGTTTTGAGTCACAGTCTCGTGTGTGTGTGTGTGCATGTGAGTTTGTGTGCTGGTATGGGCTTTATTGTGCTGGTATGGACTTTATTGACTCATGGGTGTGTGTGTGAGTGTGGGTGATACAGACTGCATTGAGTCACAGTGCGCTGTGTGTGTGTGTGCTGGTATAGGCGATTTATTGAGTACCAGTGAGCCATGTGTGAGTGCGTGTTGGTGTGTGTGTGTGTGTACTGGTATAGGCTGTGCATTGAGTCACAGTGAGGCCTGCATCTGTGCATGTCTGTGTTTGTGTGTGTGTGTTTGCTGGTATAGGCTGAGCTTTGAATCACTCTGAGGTGTGTGTGCATGTGCTGGTAAAATTGTGCCTTGATTCACTGTGCCATGTGAGTGTGTGTGCACGCTGGTATAGGTTGTGCATTGAGTCAGAGTGGGAGGTGTGTGTGTCTGTGTGTTCTGGTATAGGCTGACAATTGAGGCACACTGAGGTCTGTGTGCACATGTGTGTATATGTGTGCTGGTACAGCCTGCTCATTGAGTCATATTGAGTTTTTTGTGTGTGTGTGTGCAAGTAGAGGCAGCACATTGAGTCACAGTGAGGTGTATGTGTGTGATGTGATATGCTATGCACTGATTCATAGGGAGGTTTGTGTCTGTGTGTGTGCACTTTCTAGTTTAGGATTTGCATTGAATCACACTGAGCTGTGTTTTTGAGTGTCAGTATGGGTGCGTGTGTGGAGGTATGGGCTGTGGATTGACTCACATTTTGCCGTATGTGCTTCTCTGTGTGTGTATGTCTGCTAGCATATCCTGTGCACTAAGTCACAGGGAGCCATGTGTGTGTGTGTGTGTGTGTCCTGGTACAGAGTGTGCATTGATTCACAGTCAGCCATGTGTGTGTGTGTGTGAGTGCACTGGTATAGGATGTGCAGTGAGTCAGAATGATGTGTGTGTGTGTCTGCATGTTCTGATATAGGCTGACCATTGTGTAACATTGAGGGTGTGTGTGTGTGTGTGCTGGTATAGGCTGCATATTTTGTCACAGTGAGCTGTGTGTGTGTGTATGTGTAGGTACAGGCTGTGCATTGAGTCACAGTGTGGGGTGTGTGTGTGATGTTATATTCTGTGCACTAGGAGAGACTGAGCCGTGTGTGTGTGCTGGTATAATCTGAACATTGAGTCACAGTGTGGTGTGGTGTGTGTGCCTTTGCTGGTATGGACTGTGCATTGAATCCCAGCCCTGTGTTCGTGTTTGTGTATTTGGTGCTGTAGAGTCTGCATGAGTCACAGTAAGATGTGTGTGTGTGTACTGCTATAGGCTGTACACTGAGCCATATTAAGCTGTGTTTCTGTGTGTGTGTGTGCGGGTATAGGCTATGCATTGACTCACATTGAGCCATGTGTTTGTATGTGCTACTATACGCTATTCATTGAGTCTCAGTGAGCCATTGTTGTGTGTGTCTGTTTACTTGTATGGGCTTGGCATTGAGTCACAGAGAGGTGTTTGTGTGTGTTTGTGTGTCTGTGTGGTGGTATAAACTGCATTGAGTCACACGGCGGTGTGTGTGAGAGTGTGTGTGTGTGCAGGTACAGGCTGGTATTGAACCACAGTGAGCCGTGAGTGTGTGTGCTGGAATAGGCAGAGCATTGAGTCTCAGGTGTGTGTATGTGTGTGTGTATGCTGGTATGGTCTCTGCATTGATTCACTAAGGTGTGTTGTGTGTGTATGTACATGGAGCTGAAGACTGTACACTGATTCACAGTGAGCTGTGTGTGTATGTGTGTGTGTGTGTGATGGTATGGGCTTTGCATTGAGTCACTGAGGTGTGTGTCTGTGTGTGTATACCTGGAACTACAGACTGTGCACTGATTCACAATGAGCCATGTGTGAATGTGTGTATGTGATAGTATAGGGTGTTCATAGAGTCACAATGAGCCGTGCATATGTGTCTTTGCATGGGTGTTGTGGTATAGGCTGTGCATTGTGTCACAGTGACTGTGCGTGTGTGTGTGTGTGTTTGTGATGGTATAGTACATGCATTGTATCAGAGAGAGCCATGCATGCGTCTCTGTGTGTGTGTGCTGGCATAGGCATTACATTGTGTCACAGTGAGCCATGTGTTTGTATGCTGGTGGAGACTCTGCATTGAGTCACAGTAAGACTTGTGTGTGTGCCAGTACAGGCTGTGCAAGGAGTCAGTGAGTCATATATGTGTGTGTGTGTGTGTGTGCTGATATATGAAGTGCATTGAGTCCAAGTGAATCATGTATGTTTGTGTGTGTTTGTGGGTGCTGCTATAGGTGGTTCACTGAGTCACAGTCAGGTATGTGTGAGTGTTTGTGTGTTCTTGTATAGGCTGTGCATTGATTCACAGTGAGGCATGTGTGTAAGCTGGTACAGGAGGTGCATTGAGTCACAGTGATGGTTGTGTTTGTGTGTGTGTGTGTGCTGCAGTAGGCTGTGTATTGAGTCACAGAAAGTGGGTCTTTGTGTGTGTATGTGCATGTACAGGCTGCGGTTTGAGTCACAGTGATGGGTGTCTCTGTGTGGTGTTATAGGCTGTGCATTGAATCACAGCCCTGTGTTAGTGTTGTGTATTTGGTGCTGTAGAGTCTGCATGAGTCACAGTAAGGTGTGTGTGTGTGCTGCTATATGCTGAGAATTGAGTCACACCTAGGTGAGTGTATGTGTATGTGTATGCTGATATGGGATTTGCATTGAATCACTGAGCGGTGTGTGTTTGTGTGTGTGTGTACTGCTATAGTCTGTACACTGAGCCATGTTAAGGTGTGTTTCTGTGTGTGTGTGTGCGGGTATAGGCTATGCATTGACTCACATTGAGCCATGTGTTTGTATGTGCTAGTATACACTGTTCATTGAGTCTCAGTGAGCCTTTGTTTTGTGTGTCTGTTTACTTGTATGGGCTTGGCATTGAGTCTCAGACAGGTGTGTGTGTGTGTCTGTGTGTCTGTGTGGTGGTATCATCTGCATTGAGTCACACGGCGGTGTGTGTGAGAGTGTGTGTGTGTGCAGGTACAGGCTGGTATTGAATGACAGTGAGCCGTGTGTGTGCCTGTGTGTGTGTGTGTGCTGGAATAGGCAGAGCATTGAGTCTCAGGTGTGTGTATGTGTGTGTGTATGCTGGTATGGTCTCTGCATTGATTCACTAAGGTGTGTTGTGTGTGTATGTACATGGAGCTGAAGACTGTACACTGATTCACAGTGAGCTGTGTGTGTATGTGTGTGTGCGTGTGATGGTATGGGCTTTGCATTGAGTCACTGAGGTGTGTGTCTGTGTGTGTATACCTGGAACTACAGACTGTGCACTGATTCACAATGAGCCATGTGTGAATGTGTGTATGTGATAGTATAGGGTGTGCATAGAGTCACAAAGAGCCGTGCATATGTGTCTTTGCATGGGTGTTGTGGTATAGGGTCTGCGTTGTGTCACAGTGACTGTGCGTGTGTGTGTGTTTGTGATGGTATAGTACGTGCATTGAATCAGAGAGAGCCATGCATGTGTCTCTGTGTGTGTGTGCTGGCATAGGCATTACATTGAGTCACAGTGAGCCATGTGTTTGTATGCTGGTGTAGACTCTGCATTGAGTCACAGTAAGCCTTGTGTGTGTGCCAGTACAGGCTGTGCATTGAGTCAGTGAGTCATATGTGTGTGTGTGTTTGTGTGTGTGTGTGCTGGTTTAGGCAGTGCATTGAGTCCAATGAGCAGTGTATGTTTGTGTGTGTGTGTGTGTGCTGCTATAGGTGGTTCACTGAGTCACAGTCAGGTATGTGTGAGTGAGTGTTTGTGTGTTCTTCTATAGGCTGTGCATTGATTCACAGTGAGCTCTGTGTGTATGGTGGTATAGGCGGTGCATTGAATCACAGTGATGGTTGTTTTTCTGTGTGTATGCTGCAGTAGGCTGTGAATTGAGTCACAGAAGGTGGGTCTTTGTGTGTGTATGTGCAGGTACAAGCTGCAGTTCGAGTCACAGTGATGGGTGTCTCTGTGTGATGTTATAGGCTGTGCATTGAATCACAGCGAGCCGTATTAGTGTGTGTACGTGTATTTGTGTATGCGTGTGTGTGTGTGATGGTACAGGCTGAACATTGAGTCACTGAGGTGTGCATGTGTGTATGTGGTGTTACAGACTGTTCGTTAGGTCAAACTGAGCAATATGTGTGTGTAGGGGTGTGTGTGTACAGTTATTTGCTGTGCACTGAGTCACAGTGAACCATGTGTGTGTGGGGAGCTGGTATAGTCAGAGCACTGAGTCACAGTTGAATGTGTGGGAGTTGTTTGTGTATGTGTGTGTGTATTTGCTGGTGTAGACTGTGCATTGAGTCACAGTGAGTAGTGCGGTGTGTGTGTGCTGTGATGGTGTGGACTGTGGTTTTATCCACTTTGACCTGAACGGCTGTGTGTGTTTGTGTGTTTGTGTGTGTGTGTGTGCTGGCACTAGATGACAGTTGAGACAGAGTGGGCTGTGTGTCTGTGTGTGCGCTGGTATAGACTCTGTATTGAGTCACTGTGAGCTGTGTGTGTATGTGTGTGCTCGTATAGGCTGTGCATTGAGTCACAGTGAGGTGTTTGTGTGTGTGTGTGCTGGTACAGGAAGCGTTTTGAGTCACAGTCTCGTGTGTGTGTGTGTGCATGTGAGTTTGTGTGCTGGTATGGGCTTTATTGTGCTGGTATGGACTTTATTGACTCATGGGTGTGTGTGTGAGTGTGGGTGATACAGACTGCATTGAGTCACAGTGCGCTGTGTGTGTGTGTGCTGGTATAGGCGATTTATTGAGTACCAGTGAGCCATGTGTGAGTGCGTGTTGGTGTGTGTGTGTGTGTACTGGTATAGGCTGTGCATTGAGTCACAGTGAGGCCTGCATCTGTGCATGTCTGTGTTTGTGTGTGTGTGTTTGCTGGTATAGGCTGAGCTTTGAATCACTCTGAGGTGTGTGTGCATGTGCTGGTAAAATTGTGCCTTGATTCACTGTGCCATGTGAGTGTGTGTGCACGCTGGTATAGGTTGTGCATTGAGTCAGAGTGGGAGGTGTGTGTGTCTGTGTGTTCTGGTATAGGCTGACAATTGAGGCACACTGAGGTCTGTGTGCACATGTGTGTATATGTGTGCTGGTACAGCCTGCTCATTGAGTCATATTGAGTTTTTTTTGTGTGTGTGTGCAAGTAGAGGCAGCACATTGAGTCACAGTGAGGTGTATGTGTGTGATGTGATATGCTATGCACTGATTCATAGGGAGGTTTGTGTCTGTGTGTGTGCACTTTCTAGTTTAGGATTTGCATTGAATCACACTGAGCTGTGTTTTTGAGTGTCAGTATGTGTGCGTGTGTGGAGGTATGGGCTGTGGATTGACTCACATTTTGCCGTATGTGCTTCTCTGTGTGTGTATGTCTGCTAGCATATCCTGTGCACTAAGTCACAGGGAGCCATGTGTGTGTGTGTGTGTGTGTCCTGGTACAGAGTGTGCATTGATTCACAGTCAGCCATGTGTGTGTGTGTGTGAGTGCACTGGTATAGGATGTGCAGTGAGTCAGAGTGATGTGTGTGTGTGTCTGCATGTTCTGATATAGGCTGACCATTGTGTAACATTGAGGGTGTGTGTGTGTGTGTGCTGGTATAGGCTGCATATTTTGTCACAGTGAGCTGTGTGTGTGTGTATGTGTAGGTACAGGCTGTGCATTGAGTCACAGTGTGGGGTGTGTGTGTGATGTTATATTCTGTGCACTAGGAGAGACTGAGCCGTGTGTGTGTGCTGGTATAATCTGAACATTGAGTCACAGTGTGGTGTGGTGTGTGTGCCTTTGCTGGTATGGACTGTGCATTGAATCCCAGCCCTGTGTGCGTGTTTGTGTATTTGGTGCTGTAGAGTCTGCATGAGTCACAGTAAGATGTGTGTGTGTGTACTGCTATAGGCTGTACACTGAGCCATATTAAGCTGTGTTTCTGTGTGTGTGTGTGCGGGTATAGGCTATGCATTGACTCACATTGAGCCATGTGTTTGTATGTGCTACTATACGCTATTCATTGAGTCTCAGTGAGCCATTGTTGTGTGTGTCTGTTTACTTGTATGGGCTTGGCATTGAGTCACAGAGAGGTGTTTGTGTGTGTTTGTGTGTCTGTGTGGTGGTATAAACTGCATTGAGTCACACGGCGGTGTGTGTGAGAGTGTGTGTGTGTGCAGGTACAGGCTGGTATTGAACCACAGTGAGCCGTGTGTGTGTGTGCTGGAATAGGCAGAGCATTGATTCTCCGGTGTGTGTATGTGTGTGTGTATGCTGGTATGGTCTCTGCATTGATTCACTAAGGTGTGTTGTGTGTGTATGTACATGGAGCTGAAGACTGTACACTGATTCACAGTGAGCTGTGTGTGTATGTGTGTGTGTGTGTGATGGTATGGGCTTTGCATTGAGTCACTGAGGTGTGTGTCTGTGTGTGTATACCTGGAACTACAGACTGTGCACTGATTCACAATGAGCCATGTGTGAATGTGTGTATGTGATAGTATAGGGTGTTCATAGAGTCACAATGAGCCGTGCATATGTGTCTTTGCATGGGTGTTGTGGTATAGGCTGTGCATTGTGTCACAGTGACTGTGCGTGTGTGTGTGTGTGTGTTTGTGATGGTATAGTACATGCATTGTATCAGAGAGAGCCATGCATGCGTCTCTGTGTGTGTGTGCTGGCATAGGCATTACATTGTGTCACAGTGAGCCATGTGTTTGTATGCTGGTGGAGACTCTGCATGAGTCAGAGTAAGACTTGTGTGTGTGCCAGTACAGGCTGTGCAAGGAGTCAGTGAGTCATATATGTGTGTGTGTGTGTGTGTGTGCTGATATATGAAGTGCATTGAGTCCAAGTGAATCATGTATGTTTGTGTGTGTTTGTGGGTGCTGCTATAGGTGGTTCACTGAGTCACAGTCAGGTATGTGTGAGTGTTTGTGTGTTCTTGTATAGGCTGTGCATTGATTCACAGTGAGGCATGTGTGTAAGCTGGTACAGGAGGTGCATTGAGTCACAGTGATGGTTGTGTTTGTGTGTGTGTGTGTGCTGCAGTAGGCTGTGTATTGAGTCACAGAAAGTGGGTCTTTGTGTGTGTATGTGCATGTACAGGCTGCGGTTTGAGTCACAGTGATGGGTGTCTCTGTGTGGTGTTATAGGCTGTGCATTGAATCACAGCCCTGTGTTAGTGTTGTGTATTTGGTGCTGTAGAGTCTGCATGAGTCACAGTAAGGTGTGTGTGTGTGCTGCTATATGCTGAGAATTGAGTCACACCTAGGTGAGTGTATGTGTATGTGTATGCTGATATGGGATTTGCATTGAATCACTGAGCGGTGTGTGTTTGTGTGTGTGTGTACTGCTATAGTCTCTACACTGAGCCATGTTAAGGTGTGTTTCTGTGTGTGTGTGTGCGGGTATAGGCTATGCATTGACTCACATTGAGCCATGTGTTTGTATGTGCTAGTATACACTGTTCATTGAGTCTCAGTGAGCCTTTGTTTTGTGTGTCTGTTTACTTGTATGGGCTTGGCATTGAGTCTCAGACAGGTGTGTGTGTGTGTCTGTGTGTCTGTGTGGTGGTATCATCTGCATTGAGTCACACGGCAGTGTGTGTGAGAGTGTGTGTGTGTGCAGGTACAGGCTGGTATTGAATGACAGTGAGCCGTGTGTGTGCCTGTGTGTGTGTGTGTGCTGGAATAGGCAGAGCATTGAGTCTCAGGTGTGTGTATGTGTGTGTGTATGCTGGTATGGTCTCTGCATTGATTCACTAAGGTGTGTTGTGTGTGTATGTACATGGAGCTGAAGACTGTACACTGATTCACAGTGAGCTGTGTGTGTATGTGTGTGTGTGTGTGATGGTATGGGCTTTGCATTGAGTCACTGAGGTGTGTGTCTGTGTGTGTATACCTGGAACTACAGACTGTGCACTGATTCACAATGAGCCATGTGTGAATGTGTGTATGTGATAGTATAGGGTGTGCATAGAGTCACAAAGAGCCGTGCATATGTGTCTTTGCATGGGTGTTGTGGTATAGGGTCTGCGTTGTGTCACAGTGACTGTGCGTGTGTGTGTGTTTGTGATGGTATAGTACGTGCATTCAATCAGAGAGAGCCATGCATGTGTCTCTGTGTGTGTGTGCTGGCATAGGAATTACATTAAGTCACAGTGAGCCATGTGTTTGTATGCTGGTGTAGACTCTGCATTGAGTCACAGTAAGCCTTGTGTGTGTGCCAGTACAGGCTGTGCATTGAGTCAGTGAGTCATATGTGTGTGTGTGTTTGTGTGTGTGTGTGCTGGTTTAGGCAGTGCATTGAGTCCAATGAGCAGTGTATGTTTGTGTGTGTGTGTGTGTGCTGCTTAGGTGGTTCACTGAGTCACAGTCAGGTATGTGTGAGTGAGTGTTTGTGTGTTCTTCTATAGGCTGTGCATTGATTCACAGTGAGCTCTGTGTGTATGGTGGTATAGGCGGTGCATTGAATCACAGTGATGGTTGTTTTTCTGTGTGTATGCTGCAGTAGGCTGTGAATTGAGTCACAGAAGGTGGGTCTTTGTGTGTGTATGTGCAGGTACAAGCTGCAGTTCGAGTCACAGTGATGGGTGTCTCTGTGTGATGTTATAGGCTGTGCATTGAATCACAGTGAGCTGTATTAGTGTGTGTAGGGGTATTTGTGTATGCGTGTGTGTGTGTGATGGTACAGGCTGAACATTGAGTCACTGAGGTGTGCATGTGTGTATGTGGTGTTACAGACTGTTCGTTAGGTCAAACTGAGCAATATGTGTGTGTAGGGGTGTGTGTGCACAGTTATTTGCTGTGCACTGAGTCACAGTGAACCATGTGTGTGTGGGGAGCTGGTATAGTCAGAGCACTGAGTCACAGTTGAATGTGTGGGAGTTGTTTGTGTATGTGTGTGTGTATTTGCTGGTGTAGACTGTGCATTGAGTCACAGTGAGTAGTGCGGTGTGTGTGTGCTGTGATGGTGTGGACTGTGGTTTTATCCACTTTGACCTGAACGGCTGTGTGTGTTTGTGTGTTTGTGTGTGTGTGTGTGCTGGCACTAGATGACAGTTGAGACAGAGTGGGCTGTGTGTCTGTGTGTGCGCTGGTATAGACTCTGTATTGAGTCACTGTGAGCTGTGTGTGTATGTGTGTGCTCGTATAGGCTGTGCATTGAGTCACAGTGAGGTGTTTGTGTGTGTGTGTGCTGGTACAGGAAGCGTTTTGAGTCACAGTCTCGTGTGTGTGTGTGTGCATGTGAGTTTGTGTGCTGGTATGGGCTTTATTGTGCTGGTATGGACTTTATTGACTCATGGGTGTGTGTGTGAGTGTGGGTGATACAGACTGCATTGAGTCACAGTGCGCTGTGTGTGTGTGTGCTGGTATAGGCGATTTATTGAGTACCAGTGAGCCATGTGTGAGTGCGTGTTGGTGTGTGTGTGTGTGTACTGGTATAGGCTGTGCATTGAGTCACAGTGAGGCCTGCATCTGTGCATGACTGTGTTTGTGTGTGTGTGTTTGCTGGTATAGGCTGAGCTTTGAATCACTCTGAGGTGTGTGTGCATGTGCTGGTAAAATTGTGCCTTGATTCACTGTGCCATGTGAGTGTGTGTGCACGCTGGTATAGGTTGTGCATTGAGTCAGAGTGGGAGGTGTGTGTGTCTGTGTGTTCTGGTATAGGCTGACAATTGAGGCACACTGAGGTCTGTGTGCACATGTGTGTATATGTGTGCTGGTACAGCCTGCTCATTGAGTCATATTGAGTTTTTTGTGTGTGTGTGTGCAGGTAGAGGCAGCACATTGAGTCACAGTGAGGTGTATGTGTGTGATGTTATATGCTATGCACTGATTCATAGGGAGGTTTGTGTCTGTGTGTGTGCACTTTCTAGTTTAGGATTTGCATTGAATCACACTGAGCTGTGTTTTTGAGTGTCAGTATGTGTGCGTGTGTGGAGGTATGGGCTGTGGATTGACTCACATTTTGCCGTATGTGCTTCTCTGTGTGTGTATGTCTGCTAGCATATCCTGTGCACTAAGTCACAGGGAGGCATGTGTGTGTGTGTGTGTGTGTCCTGGTACAGAGTGTGCATTGATTCACAGTCAGCCATGTGTGTGTGTGTGAGTGCACTGGTATAGGATGTGCAGTGAGTCAGAGTGATGTGTGTGTGTGTCTGCATGTTCTGATATAGGCTGACCATTGTGTAACATTGAGGGTGTGTGTGTGTGTGTGCTGGTATAGGCTGCATATTTTGTCACAGTGAGCTGTGTGTGTGTGTATGTGTAGGTACAGGCTGTGCATTGAGTCACAGTGTGGGGTGTGTGTGTGATGTTATATTCTGTGCACTAGGACAGAGTGAGCCGTGTGTGTGTGCTGGTATAATCTGAACATTGAGTCACAGTGTGGTGTGGTGTGTGTGCCTTTGCTGGTATGGACTGTGCATTGAATCCCAGCCCTGTGTTCGTGTTTGTGTATTTGGTGCTGTAGAGTCTGCATGAGTCACAGTAAGATGTGTGTGTGTGTACTGCTATAGGCTGTACACTGAGCCATATTAAGGTGTGTTTCTGTGTGTGTGTGTGCGGGTATAGGCTATACATTGACTCACATTGAGCCATGTGTTTGTATGTGCTACTATACGCTATTCATTGAGTCTCAGTGAGCCATTGTTGTGTGTGTCTGTTTACTTGTATGGGCTTGGCATTGAGTCACAGAGAGGTGTTTGTGTGTGTTTGTGTGTCTGTGTGGTGGTATAAACTGCATTGAGTCACACGGCGGTGTGTGTGAGAGTGTGTGTGTGTGCAGGTACAGGCTGGTATTGAACCACAGTGAGCCGTGTGTGTGTGTGCTGGAATAGGCAGAGCATTGAGTCTCAGGTGTGTGTATGTGTGTGTGTATGCTGGTGTGGTCTCTGCATTGATTCACTAAGGTGTGTTGTGTGTGTATGTACATCGAGCTGAAGACTGTACACTGATTCACAGTGAGCTGTGTGTGTATGTGTGTGTGTGTGTGATGGTATGGGCTTTGCATTGAGTCACTGAGGTGTGTGTCTGTGTGTGTATACCTGGAACTACAGACTGTGCACTGATTCACAATGAGCCATGTGTGAATGTGTGTATGTGATAGTATAGGGTGTTCATAGAGTCACAATGAGCCGTGCATATGTGTCTTTGCATGGGTGTTGTGGTATAGGCTGTGCATTGTGTCACAGTGACTGTGCGTGTGTGTGTGTGTGTGTTTGTGATGGTATAGTACATGCATTGTATCAGAGAGAGCCATGCATGCGTCTCTGTGTGTGTGTGCTGGCATAGGCATTACATTGTGTCACAGTGAGCCATGTGTTTGTATGCTGGTGGAGACTCTGCATTGAGTCACAGTAAGACTTGTGTGTGTGCCAGTACAGGCTGTGCAAGGAGTCAGTGAGTCATATATGTGTGTGTGTGTGTGTGTGTGTGCTGATATATGAAGTGCATTGAGTCCAAGTGAATCATGTATGTTTGTGTGTGTTTGTGGGTGCTGCTATAGGTGGTTCACTGAGTCACAGTCAGGTATGTGTGAGTGTTTGTGTGTTCTTGTATAGGCTGTGCATTGATTCACAGTGAGGCATGTGTGTAAGCTGGTACAGGAGGTGCATTGAGTCACAGTGATGGTTGTGTTTGTGTGTGTGTGTGTGCTGCAGTAGGCTGTGTATTGAGTCACAGAAAGTGGGTCTTTGTGTGTGTATGTGCATGTACAGGCTGCGGTTTGAGTCACAGTGATGGGTGTCTCTGTGTGGTGTTATAGGCTGTGCATTGAATCACAGCCCTGTGTTAGTGTTGTGTATTTGGTGCTGTAGAGTCTGCATGAGTCACAGTAAGGTGTGTGTGTGTGCTGCTATATGCTGAGAATTGAGTCACACCTAGGTGAGTGTATGTGTATGTGTATGCTGATATGGGATTTGCATTGAATCACTGAGCGGTGTGTGTTTGTGTGTGTGTGTACTGCTATAGTCTGTACACTGAGCCATGTTAAGGTGTGTTTCTGTGTGTGTGTGTGCGGGTATAGGCTATGCATTGACTCACATTGAGCCATGTGTTTGTATGTGCTAGTATACACTGTTCATTGAGTCTCAGTGAGCCTTTGTTTTGTGTGTCTGTTTACTTGTATGGGCTTGGCATTGAGTCTCAGACAGGTGTGTGTGTGTGTCTGTGTGTCTGTGTGGTGGTATCATCTGCATTGAGTCACACGGCGGTGTGTGTGAGAGTGTGTGTGTGTGCAGGTACAGGCTGGTATTGAATGACAGTGAGCCGTGTGTGTGCCTGTGTGTGTGTGTGTGCTGGAATAGGCAGAGCATTGAGTCTCAGGTGTGTGTATGTGTGTGTGTATGCTGGTATGGTCTCTGCATTGATTCACTAAGGTGTGTTGTGTGTGTATGTACATGGAGCTGAAGACTGTACACTGATTCACAGTGAGCTGTGTGTGTATGTGTGTGTGCGTGTGATGGTATGGGCTTTGCATTGAGTCACTGAGGTGTGTGTCTGTGTGTGTATACGTGGAACTACAGACTGTGCACTGATTCACAATGAGCCATGTGTGAATGTGTGTATGTGATAGTATAGGGTGTGCATAGAGTCACAAAGAGCCGTGCATATGTGTCTTTGCATGGGTGTTGTGGTATAGGGTCTGCGTTGTGTCACAGTGACTGTGCGTGTGTGTGTGTTTGTGATGGTATAGTACGTGCATTGAATCAGAGAGAGCCATGCATGTGTCTCTGTGTGTGTGTGCTGGCATAGGCATTACATTGAGTCACAGTGAGCCATGTGTTTGTATGCTGGTGTAGACTCTGCATTGAGTCACAGTAAGCCTTGTGTGTGTGCCAGTACAGGCTGTGCATTGAGTCAGTGAGTCATATGTGTGTGTGTGTTTGTGTGTGTGTGTGCTGGTTTAGGCAGTGCATTGAGTCCAATGAGCAGTGTATGTTTGTGTGTGTGTGTGTGTGCTGCTATAGGTGGTTCACTGAGTCACAGTCAGGTATGTGTGAGTGAGTGTTTGTGTGTTCTTCTATAGGCTGTGCATTGATTCACAGTGAGCTCTGTGTGTATGGTGGTATAGGCGGTGCATTGAATCACAGTGATGGTTGTTTTTCTGTGTGTATGCTGCAGTAGGCTGTGAATTGAGTCACAGAAGGTGGGTCTTTGTGTGTGTATGTGCAGGTACAAGCTGCAGTTCGAGTCACAGTGATGGGTGTCTCTGTGTGATGTTATAGGCTGTGCATTGAATCACAGCGAGCCGTATTAGTGTGTGTACGTGTATTTGTGTATGCGTGTGTGTGTGTGATGGTACAGGCTGAACATTGAGTCACTGAGGTGTGCATGTGTGTATGTGGTGTTACAGACTGTTCGTTAGGTCAAACTGAGCAATATGTGTGTGTAGGGGTGTGTGTGTACAGTTATTTGCTGAGCACTGAGTCACAGTGAACCATGTGTGTGTGGGGAGCTGGTATAGTCAGAGCACTGAGTCACAGTTGAATGTGTGGGAGTTGTTTGTGTATGTGTGTGTGTATTTGCTGGTGTAGACTGTGCATTGAGTCACAGTGAGTAGTGCGGTGTGTGTGTGCTGTGATGGTGTGGACTGTGGTTTTATCCACTTTGACCTGAACGGCTGTGTGTGTTTGTGTGTTTGTGTGTGTGTGTGTGCTGGCACTAGATGACAGTTGAGACAGAGTGGGCTGTGTGTCTGTGTGTGCGCTGGTATAGACTCTGTATTGAGTCACTGTGAGCTGTGTGTGTATGTGTGTGCTCGTATAGGCTGTGCATTGAGTCACAGTGAGGTGTTTGTGTGTGTGTGTGCTGGTACAGGAAGCGTTTTGAGTCACAGTCTCGTGTGTGTGTGTGTGCATGTGAGTTTGTGTGCTGGTATGGGCTTTATTGTGCTGGTATGGACTTTATTGACTCATGGGTGTGTGTGTGAGTGTGGGTGATACAGACTGCATTGAGTCACAGTGCGCTGTGTGTGTGTGTGCTGGTATAGGCGATTTATTGAGTACCAGTGAGCCATGTGTGAGTGCGTGTTGGTGTGTGTGTGTGTGTACTGGTATAGGCTGTGCATTGAGTCACAGTGAGGCCTGCATCTGTGCATGTCTGTGTTTGTGTGTGTGTGTTTGCTGGTATAGGCTGAGCTTTGAATCACTCTGAGGTGTGTGTGCATGTGCTGGTAAAATTGTGCCTTGATTCACTGTGCCATGTGAGTGTGTGTGCACGCTGGTATAGGTTGTGCATTGAGTCAGAGTGGGAGGTGTGTGTGTCTGTGTGTTCTGGTATAGGCTGACAATTGAGGCACACTGAGGTCTGTGTGCACATGTGTGTATATGTGTGCTGGTACAGCCTGCTCATTGAGTCATATTGAGTTTTTTTTGTGTGTGTGTGCAAGTAGAGGCAGCACATTGAGTCACAGTGAGGTGTATGTGTGTGATGTGATATGCTATGCACTGATTCATAGGGAGGTTTGTGTCTGTGTGTGTGCACTTTCTAGTTTAGGATTTGCATTGAATCACACTGAGCTGTGTTTTTGAGTGTCAGTATGGGTGCGTGTGTGGAGGTATGGGCTGTGGATTGACTCACATTTTGCCGTATGTGCTTCTCTGTGTGTGTATGTCTGCTAGCATATCCTGTGCACTAAGTCACAGGGAGCCATGTGTGTGTGTGTGTGTGTGTCCTGGTACAGAGTGTGCATTGATTCACAGTCAGCCATGTGTGTGTGTGTGTGAGTGCACTGGTATAGGATGTGCAGTGAGTCAGAATGATGTGTGTGTGTGTCTGCATGTTCTGATATAGGCTGACCATTGTGTAACATTGAGGGTGTGTGTGTGTGTGTGCTGGTATAGGCTGCATATTTTGTCACAGTGAGCTGTGTGTGTGTGTATGTGTAGGTACAGGCTGTGCATTGAGTCACAGTGTGGGGTGTGTGTGTGATGTTATATTCTGTGCACTAGGAGAGACTGAGCCGTGTGTGTGTGCTGGTATAATCTGAACATTGAGTCACAGTGTGGTGTGGTGTGTGTGCCTTTGCTGGTATGGACTGTGCATTGAATCCCAGCCCTGTGTTCGTGTTTGTGTATTTGGTGCTGTAGAGTCTGCATGAGTCACAGTAAGATGTGTGTGTGTGTACTGCTATAGGCTGTACACTGAGCCATATTAAGCTGTGTTTCTGTGTGTGTGTGTGCGGGTATAGGCTATGCATTGACTCACATTGAGCCATGTGTTTGTATGTGCTACTATACGCTATTCATTGAGTCTCAGTGAGCCATTGTTGTGTGTGTCTGTTTACTTGTATGGGCTTGGCATTGAGTCACAGAGAGGTGTTTGTGTGTGTTTGTGTGTCTGTGTGGTGGTATAAACTGCATTGAGTCACACGGCGGTGTGTGTGAGAGTGTGTGTGTGTGCAGGTACAGGCTGGTATTGAACCACAGTGAGCCGTGAGTGTGTGTGCTGGAATAGGCAGAGCATTGAGTCTCAGGTGTGTGTATGTGTGTGTGTATGCTGGTATGGTCTCTGCATTGATTCACTAAGGTGTGTTGTGTGTGTATGTACATGGAGCTGAAGACTGTACACTGATTCACAGTGAGCTGTGTGTGTATGTGTGTGTGTGTGTGATGGTATGGGCTTTGCATTGAGTCACTGAGGTGTGTGTCTGTGTGTGTATACCTGGAACTACAGACTGTGCACTGATTCACAATGAGCCATGTGTGAATGTGTGTATGTGATAGTATAGGGTGTTCATAGAGTCACAATGAGCCGTGCATATGTGTCTTTGCATGGGTGTTGTGGTATAGGCTGTGCATTGTGTCACAGTGACTGTGCGTGTGTGTGTGTGTGTTTGTGATGGTATAGTACATGCATTGTATCAGAGAGAGCCATGCATGCGTCTCTGTGTGTGTGTGCTGGCATAGGCATTACATTGTGTCACAGTGAGCCATGTGTTTGTATGCTGGTGGAGACTCTGCATTGAGTCACAGTAAGACTTGTGTGTGTGCCAGTACAGGCTGTGCAAGGAGTCAGTGAGTCATATATGTGTGTGTGTGTGTGTGTGCTGATATATGAAGTGCATTGAGTCCAAGTGAATCATGTATGTTTGTGTGTGTTTGTGGGTGCTGCTATAGGTGGTTCACTGAGTCACAGTCAGGTATGTGTGAGTGTTTGTGTGTTCTTGTATAGGCTGTGCATTGATTCACAGTGAGGCATGTGTGTAAGCTGGTACAGGAGGTGCA
This sequence comes from Pseudorca crassidens, assembly GCF_039906515.1. Taxonomy (NCBI): domain Eukaryota; kingdom Metazoa; phylum Chordata; class Mammalia; order Artiodactyla; family Delphinidae; genus Pseudorca; species Pseudorca crassidens. Next base: position 13,632,619 of record NC_090318.1, read on the forward strand.
TTGAGTCACAGTGATGGTTGTGTTTGTGTGTGTGTGTGTGCTGCAGTAGGCTGTGTATTGAGTCACAGAAAGTGGGTCTTTGTGTGTGTATGTGCATGTACAGGCTGCGGTTTGAGTCACAGTGATGGGTGTCTCTGTGTGGTGTTATAGGCTGTGCATTGAATCACAGCCCTGTGTTAGTGTTGTGTATTTGGTGCTGTAGAGTCTGCATGAGTCACAGTAAGGTGTGTGTGTGTGCTGCTATATGCTGAGAATTGAGTCACACCTAGGTGAGTGTATGTGTATGTGTATGCTGATATGGGATTTGCATTGAATCACTGAGCGGTGTGTGTTTGTGTGTGTGTGTACTGCTATAGTCTGTACACTGAGCCATGTTAAGGTGTGTTTCTGTGTGTGTGTGTGCGGGTATAGGCTATGCATTGACTCACATTGAGCCATGTGTTTGTATGTGCTAGTATACACTGTTCATTGAGTCTCAGTGAGCCTTTGTTTTGTGTGTCTGTTTACTTGTATGGGCTTGGCATTGAGTCTCAGACAGGTGTGTGTGTGTGTCTGTGTGTCTGTGTGGTGGTATCATCTGCATTGAGTCACACGGCGGTGTGTGTGAGAGTGTGTGTGTGTGCAGGTACAGGCTGGTATTGAATGACAGTGAGCCGTGTGTGTGCCTGTGTGTGTGTGTGTGCTGGAATAGGCAGAGCATTGAGTCTCAGGTGTGTGTATGTGTGTGTGTATGCTGGTATGGTCTCTGCATTGATTCACTAAGGTGTGTTGTGTGTGTATGTACATGGAGCTGAAGACTGTACACTGATTCACAGTGAGCTGTGTGTGTATGTGTGTGTGCGTGTGATGGTATGGGCTTTGCATTGAGTCACTGAGGTGTGTGTCTGTGTGTGTATACCTGGAACTACAGACTGTGCACTGATTCACAATGAGCCATGTGTGAATGTGTGTATGTGATAGTATAGGGTGTGCATAGAGTCACAAAGAGCCGTGCATATGTGTCTTTGCATGGGTGTTGTGGTATAGGGTCTGCGTTGTGTCACAGTGACTGTGCGTGTGTGTGTGTTTGTGATGGTATAGTACGTGCATTGAATCAGAGAGAGCCATGCATGTGTCTCTGTGTGTGTGTGCTGGCATAGGCATTACATTGAGTCACAGTGAGCCATGTGTTTGTATGCTGGTGTAGACTCTGCATTGAGTCACAGTAAGCCTTGTGTGTGTGCCAGTACAGGCTGTGCATTGAGTCAGTGAGTCATATGTGTGTGTGTGTTTGTGTGTGTGTGTGCTGGTTTAGGCAGTGCATTGAGTCCAATGAGCAGTGTATGTTTGTGTGTGTGTGTGTGTGCTGCTATAGGTGGTTCACTGAGTCACAGTCAGGTATGTGTGAGTGAGTGTTTGTGTGTTCTTCTATAGGCTGTGCATTGATTCACAGTGAGCTCTGTGTGTATGGTGGTATAGGCGGTGCATTGAATCACAGTGATGGTTGTTTTTCTGTGTGTATGCTGCAGTAGGCTGTGAATTGAGTCACAGAAGGTGGGTCTTTGTGTGTGTATGTGCAGGTACAAGCTGCAGTTCGAGTCACAGTGATGGGTGTCTCTGTGTGATGTTATAGGCTGTGCATTGAATCACAGCGAGCCGTATTAGTGTGTGTACGTGTATTTGTGTATGCGTGTGTGTGTGTGATGGTACAGGCTGAACATTGAGTCACTGAGGTGTGCATGTGTGTATGTGGTGTTACAGACTGTTCGTTAGGTCAAACTGAGCAATATGTGTGTGTAGGGGTGTGTGTGTACAGTTATTTGCTGTGCACTGAGTCACAGTGAACCATGTGTGTGTGGGGAGCTGGTATAGTCAGAGCACTGAGTCACAGTTGAATGTGTGGGAGTTGTTTGTGTATGTGTGTGTGTATTTGCTGGTGTAGACTGTGCATTGAGTCACAGTGAGTAGTGCGGTGTGTGTGTGCTGTGATGGTGTGGACTGTGGTTTTATCCACTTTGACCTGAACGGCTGTGTGTGTTTGTGTGTTTGTGTGTGTGTGTGTGCTGGCACTAGATGACAGTTGAGACAGAGTGGGCTGTGTGTCTGTGTGTGCGCTGGTATAGACTCTGTATTGAGTCACTGTGAGCTGTGTGTGTATGTGTGTGCTCGTATAGGCTGTGCATTGAGTCACAGTGAGGTGTTTGTGTGTGTGTGTGCTGGTACAGGAAGCGTTTTGAGTCACAGTCTCGTGTGTGTGTGTGTGCATGTGAGTTTGTGTGCTGGTATGGGCTTTATTGTGCTGGTATGGACTTTATTGACTCATGGGTGTGTGTGTGAGTGTGGGTGATACAGACTGCATTGAGTCACAGTGCGCTGTGTGTGTGTGTGCTGGTATAGGCGATTTATTGAGTACCAGTGAGCCATGTGTGAGTGCGTGTTGGTGTGTGTGTGTGTGTACTGGTATAGGCTGTGCATTGAGTCACAGTGAGGCCTGCATCTGTGCATGTCTGTGTTTGTGTGTGTGTGTTTGCTGGTATAGGCTGAGCTTTGAATCACTCTGAGGTGTGTGTGCATGTGCTGGTAAAATTGTGCCTTGATTCACTGTGCCATGTGAGTGTGTGTGCACGCTGGTATAGGTTGTGCATTGAGTCAGAGTGGGAGGTGTGTGTGTCTGTGTGTTCTGGTATAGGCTGACAATTGAGGCACACTGAGGTCTGTGTGCACATGTGTGTATATGTGTGCTGGTACAGCCTGCTCATTGAGTCATATTGAGTTTTTTGTGTGTGTGTGTGCAAGTAGAGGCAGCACATTGAGTCACAGTGAGGTGTATGTGTGTGATGTGATATGCTATGCACTGATTCATAGGGAGGTTTGTGTCTGTGTGTGTGCACTTTCTAGTTTAGGATTTGCATTGAATCACACTGAGCTGTGTTTTTGAGTGTCAGTATGTGTGCGTGTGTGGAGGTATGGGCTGTGGATTGACTCACATTTTGCCGTATGTGCTTCTCTGTGTGTGTATGTCTGCTAGCATATCCTGTGCACTAAGTCACAGGGAGCCATGTGTGTGTGTGTGTGTGTGTCCTGGTACAGAGTGTGCATTGATTCACAGTCAGCCATGTGTGTGTGTGTGTGAGTGCACTGGTATAGGATGTGCAGTGAGTCAGAGTGATGTGTGTGTGTGTCTGCATGTTCTGATATAGGCTGACCATTGTGTAACATTGAGGGTGTGTGTGTGTGTGTGCTGGTATAGGCTGCATATTTTGTCACAGTGAGCTGTGTGTGTGTGTATGTGTAGGTACAGGCTGTGCATTGAGTCACAGTGTGGGGTGTGTGTGTGATGTTATATTCTGTGCACTAGGAGAGACTGAGCCGTGTGTGTGTGCTGGTATAATCTGAACATTGAGTCACAGTGTGGTGTGGTGTGTGTGCCTTTGCTGGTATGGACTGTGCATTGAATCCCAGCCCTGTGTGCGTGTTTGTGTATTTGGTGCTGTAGAGTCTGCATGAGTCACAGTAAGATGTGTGTGTGTGTACTGCTATAGGCTGTACACTGAGCCATATTAAGCTGTGTTTCTGTGTGTGTGTGTGCGGGTATAGGCTATGCATTGACTCACATTGAGCCATGTGTTTGTATGTGCTACTATACGCTATTCATTGAGTCTCAGTGAGCCATTGTTGTGTGTGTCTGTTTACTTGTATGGGCTTGGCATTGAGTCACAGAGAGGTGTTTGTGTGTGTTTGTGTGTCTGTGTGGTGGTATAAACTGCATTGAGTCACACGGCGGTGTGTGTGAGAGTGTGTGTGTGTGCAGGTACAGGCTGGTATTGAACCACAGTGAGCCGTGTGTGTGTGTGCTGGAATAGGCAGAGCATTGATTCTCCGGTGTGTGTATGTGTGTGTGTATGCTGGTATGGTCTCTGCATTGATTCACTAAGGTGTGTTGTGTGTGTATGTACATGGAGCTGAAGACTGTACACTGATTCACAGTGAGCTGTGTGTGTATGTGTGTGTGTGTGTGATGGTATGGGCTTTGCATTGAGTCACTGAGGTGTGTGTCTGTGTGTGTATACCTGGAACTACAGACTGTGCACTGATTCACAATGAGCCATGTGTGAATGTGTGTATGTGATAGTATAGGGTGTTCATAGAGTCACAATGAGCCGTGCATATGTGTCTTTGCATGGGTGTTGTGGTATAGGCTGTGCATTGTGTCACAGTGACTGTGCGTGTGTGTGTGTGTGTGTTTGTGATGGTATAGTACATGCATTGTATCAGAGAGAGCCATGCATGCGTCTCTGTGTGTGTGTGCTGGCATAGGCATTACATTGTGTCACAGTGAGCCATGTGTTTGTATGCTGGTGGAGACTCTGCATGAGTCAGAGTAAGACTTGTGTGTGTGCCAGTACAGGCTCTGCAAGGAGTCAGTGAGTCATATATGTGTGTGTGTGTGTGTGTGTGCTGATATATGAAGTGCATTGAGTCCAAGTGAATCATGTATGTTTGTGTGTGTTTGTGGGTGCTGCTATAGGTGGTTCACTGAGTCACAGTCAGGTATGTGTGAGTGTTTGTGTGTTCTTGTATAGGCTGTGCATTGATTCACAGTGAGGCATGTGTGTAAGCTGGTACAGGAGGTGCATTGAGTCACAGTGATGGTTGTGTTTGTGTGTGTGTGTGTGCTGCAGTAGGCTGTGTATTGAGTCACAGAAAGTGGGTCTTTGTGTGTGTATGTGCATGTACAGGCTGCGGTTTGAGTCACAGTGATGGGTGTCTCTGTGTGGTGTTATAGGCTGTGCATTGAATCACAGCCCTGTGTTAGTGTTGTGTATTTGGTGCTGTAGAGTCTGCATGAGTCACAGTAAGGTGTGTGTGTGTGCTGCTATATGCTGAGAATTGAGTCACACCTAGGTGAGTGTATGTGTATGTGTATGCTGATATGGGATTTGCATTGAATCACTGAGCGGTGTGTGTTTGTGTGTGTGTGTACTGCTATAGTCTGTACACTGAGCCATGTTAAGGTGTGTTTCTGTGTGTGTGTGTGCGGGTATAGGCTATGCATTGACTCACATTGAGCCATGTGTTTGTATGTGCTAGTATACACTGTTCATTGAGTCTCAGTGAGCCTTTGTTTTGTGTGTCTGTTTACTTGTATGGGCTTGGCATTGAGTCTCAGACAGGTGTGTGTGTGTGTCTGTGTGTCTGTGTGGTGGTATCATCTGCATTGAGTCACACGGCAGTGTGTGTGAGAGTGTGTGTGTGTGCAGGTACAGGCTGGTATTGAATGACAGTGAGCCGTGTGTGTGCCTGTGTGTGTGTGTGTGCTGGAATAGGCAGAGCATTGAGTCTCAGGTGTGTGTATGTGTGTGTGTATGCTGGTATGGTCTCTGCATTGATTCACTAAGGTGTGTTGTGTGTGTATGTACATGGAGCTGAAGACTGTACACTGATTCACAGTGAGCTGTGTGTGTATGTGTGTGTGTGTGTGATGGTATGGGCTTTGCATTGAGTCACTGAGGTGTGTGTCTGTGTGTGTATACCTGGAACTACAGACTGTGCACTGATTCACAATGAGCCATGTGTGAATGTGTGTATGTGATAGTATAGGGTGTGCATAGAGTCACAAAGAGCCGTGCATATGTGTCTTTGCATGGGTGTTGTGGTATAGGGTCTGCGTTGTGTCACAGTGACTGTGCGTGTGTGTGTGTTTGTGATGGTATAGTACGTGCATTCAATCAGAGAGAGCCATGCATGTGTCTCTGTGTGTGTGTGCTGGCATAGGAATTACATTAAGTCACAGTGAGCCATGTGTTTGTATGCTGGTGTAGACTCTGCATTGAGTCACAGTAAGCCTTGTGTGTGTGCCAGTACAGGCTGTGCATTGAGTCAGTGAGTCATATGTGTGTGTGTGTTTGTGTGTGTGTGTGCTGGTTTAGGCAGTGCATTGAGTCCAATGAGCAGTGTATGTTTGTGTGTGTGTGTGTGTGCTGCTTAGGTGGTTCACTGAGTCACAGTCAGGTATGTGTGAGTGAGTGTTTGTGTGTTCTTCTATAGGCTGTGCATTGATTCACAGTGAGCTCTGTGTGTATGGTGGTATAGGCGGTGCATTGAATCACAGTGATGGTTGTTTTTCTGTGTGTATGCTGCAGTAGGCTGTGAATTGAGTCACAGAAGGTGGGTCTTTGTGTGTGTATGTGCAGGTACAAGCTGCAGTTCGAGTCACAGTGATGGGTGTCTCTGTGTGATGTTATAGGCTGTGCATTGAATCACAGTGAGCTGTATTAGTGTGTGTAGGGGTATTTGTGTATGCGTGTGTGTGTGTGATGGTACAGGCTGAACATTGAGTCACTGAGGTGTGCATGTGTGTATGTGGTGTTACAGACTGTTCGTTAGGTCAAACTGAGCAATATGTGTGTGTAGGGGTGTGTGTGCACAGTTATTTGCTGTGCACTGAGTCACAGTGAACCATGTGTGTGTGGGGAGCTGGTATAGTCAGAGCACTGAGTCACAGTTGAATGTGTGGGAGTTGTTTGTGTATGTGTGTGTGTATTTGCTGGTGTAGACTGTGCATTGAGTCACAGTGAGTAGTGCGGTGTGTGTGTGCTGTGATGGTGTGGACTGTGGTTTTATCCACTTTGACCTGAACGGCTGTGTGTGTTTGTGTGTTTGTGTGTGTGTGTGTGCTGGCACTAGATGACAGTTGAGACAGAGTGGGCTGTGTGTCTGTGTGTGCGCTGGTATAGACTCTGTATTGAGTCACTGTGAGCTGTGTGTGTATGTGTGTGCTCGTATAGGCTGTGCATTGAGTCACAGTGAGGTGTTTGTGTGTGTGTGTGCTGGTACAGGAAGCGTTTTGAGTCACAGTCTCGTGTGTGTGTGTGTGCATGTGAGTTTGTGTGCTGGTATGGGCTTTATTGTGCTGGTATGGACTTTATTGACTCATGGGTGTGTGTGTGAGTGTGGGTGATACAGACTGCATTGAGTCACAGTGCGCTGTGTGTGTGTGTGCTGGTATAGGCGATTTATTGAGTACCAGTGAGCCATGTGTGAGTGCGTGTTGGTGTGTGTGTGTGTGTACTGGTATAGGCTGTGCATTGAGTCACAGTGAGGCCTGCATCTGTGCATGACTGTGTTTGTGTGTGTGTGTTTGCTGGTATAGGCTGAGCTTTGAATCACTCTGAGGTGTGTGTGCATGTGCTGGTAAAATTGTGCCTTGATTCACTGTGCCATGTGAGTGTGTGTGCACGCTGGTATAGGTTGTGCATTGAGTCAGAGTGGGAGGTGTGTGTGTCTGTGTGTTCTGGTATAGGCTGACAATTGAGGCACACTGAGGTCTGTGTGCACATGTGTGTATATGTGTGCTGGTACAGCCTGCTCATTGAGTCATATTGAGTTTTTTGTGTGTGTGTGTGCAGGTAGAGGCAGCACATTGAGTCACAGTGAGGTGTATGTGTGTGATGTTATATGCTATGCACTGATTCATAGGGAGGTTTGTGTCTGTGTGTGTGCACTTTCTAGTTTAGGATTTGCATTGAATCACACTGAGCTGTGTTTTTGAGTGTCAGTATGTGTGCGTGTGTGGAGGTATGGGCTGTGGATTGACTCACATTTTGCCGTATGTGCTTCTCTGTGTGTGTATGTCTGCTAGCATATCCTGTGCACTAAGTCACAGGGAGCCATGTGTGTGTGTGTGTGTGTGTCCTGGTACAGAGTGTGCATTGATTCACAGTCAGCCATGTGTGTGTGTGTGAGTGCACTGGTATAGGATGTGCAGTGAGTCAGAGTGATGTGTGTGTGTGTCTGCATGTTCTGATATAGGCTGACCATTGTGTAACATTGAGGGTGTGTGTGTGTGTGTGCTGGTATAGGCTGCATATTTTGTCACAGTGAGCTGTGTGTGTGTGTATGTGTAGGTACAGGCTGTGCATTGAGTCACAGTGTGGGGTGTGTGTGTGATGTTATATTCTGTGCACTAGGACAGAGTGAGCCGTGTGTGTGTGCTGGTATAATCTGAACATTGAGTCACAGTGTGGTGTGGTGTGTGTGCCTTTGCTGGTATGGACTGTGCATTGAATCCCAGCCCTGTGTTCGTGTTTGTGTATTTGGTGCTGTAGAGTCTGCATGAGTCACAGTAAGATGTGTGTGTGTGTACTGCTATAGGCTGTACACTGAGCCATATTAAGGTGTGTTTCTGTGTGTGTGTGTGCGGGTATAGGCTATACATTGACTCACATTGAGCCATGTGTTTGTATGTGCTACTATACGCTATTCATTGAGTCTCAGTGAGCCATTGTTGTGTGTGTCTGTTTACTTGTATGGGCTTGGCATTGAGTCACAGAGAGGTGTTTGTGTGTGTTTGTGTGTCTGTGTGGTGGTATAAACTGCATTGAGTCACACGGCGGTGTGTGTGAGAGTGTGTGTGTGTGCAGGTACAGGCTGGTATTGAACCACAGTGAGCCGTGTGTGTGTGTGCTGGAATAGGCAGAGCATTGAGTCTCAGGTGTGTGTATGTGTGTGTGTATGCTGGTGTGGTCTCTGCATTGATTCACTAAGGTGTGTTGTGTGTGTATGTACATGGAGCTGAAGACTGTACACTGATTCACAGTGAGCTGTGTGTGTATGTGTGTGTGTGTGTGATGGTATGGGCTTTGCATTGAGTCACTGAGGTGTGTGTCTGTGTGTGTATACCTGGAACTACAGACTGTGCACTGATTCACAATGAGCCATGTGTGAATGTGTGTATGTGATAGTATAGGGTGTTCATAGAGTCACAATGAGCCGTGCATATGTGTCTTTGCATGGGTGTTGTGGTATAGGCTGTGCATTGTGTCACAGTGACTGTGCGTGTGTGTGTGTGTGTGTTTGTGATGGTATAGTACATGCATTGTATCAGAGAGAGCCATGCATGCGTCTCTGTGTGTGTGTGCTGGCATAGGCATTACATTGTGTCACAGTGAGCCATGTGTTTGTATGCTGGTGGAGACTCTGCATTGAGTCACAGTAAGACTTGTGTGTGTGCCAGTACAGGCTGTGCAAGGAGTCAGTGAGTCATATATGTGTGTGTGTGTGTGTGCTGATATATGAAGTGCATTGAGTCCAAGTGAATCATGTATGTTTGTGTGTGTTTGTGGGTGCTGCTATAGGTGGTTCACTGAGTCACAGTCAGGTATGTGTGAGTGTTTGTGTGTTCTTGTATAGGCTGTGCATTGATTCACAGTGAGGCATGTGTGTAAGCTGGTACAGGAGGTGCATTGAGTCACAGTGATGGTTGTGTTTGTGTGTGTGTGTGTGCTGCAGTAGGCTGTGTATTGAGTCACAGAAAGTGGGTCTTTGTGTGTGTATGTGCATGTACAGGCTGCGGTTTGAGTCACAGTGATGGGTGTCTCTGTGTGGTGTTATAGGCTGTGCATTGAATCACAGCCCTGTGTTAGTGTTGTGTATTTGGTGCTGTAGAGTCTGCATGAGTCACAGTAAGGTGTGTGTGTGTGCTGCTATATGCTGAGAATTGAGTCACACCTAGGTGAGTGTATGTGTATGTGTATGCTGATATGGGATTTGCATTGAATCACTGAGCGGTGTGTGTTTGTGTGTGTGTGTACTGCTATAGTCTGTACACTGAGCCATGTTAAGGTGTGTTTCTGTGTGTGTGTGTGCGGGTATAGGCTATGCATTGACTCACATTGAGCCATGTGTTTGTATGTGCTAGTATACACTGTTCATTGAGTCTCAGTGAGCCTTTGTTTTGTGTGTCTGTTTACTTGTATGGGCTTGGCATTGAGTCTCAGACAGGTGTGTGTGTGTGTCTGTGTGTCTGTGTGGTGGTATCATCTGCATTGAGTCACACGGCGGTGTGTGTGAGAGTGTGTGTGTGTGCAGGTACAGGCTGGTATTGAATGACAGTGAGCCGTGTGTGTGCCTGTGTGTGTGTGTGTGCTGGAATAGGCAGAGCATTGAGTCTCAGGTGTGTGTATGTGTGTGTGTATGCTGGTATGGTCTCTGCATTGATTCACTAAGGTGTGTTGTGTGTGTATGTACATGGAGCTGAAGACTGTACACTGATTCACAGTGAGCTGTGTGTGTATGTGTGTGTGCGTGTGATGGTATGGGCTTTGCATTGAGTCACTGAGGTGTGTGTCTGTGTGTGTATACGTGGAACTACAGACTGTGCACTGATTCACAATGAGCCATGTGTGAATGTGTGTATGTGATAGTATAGGGTGTGCATAGAGTCACAAAGAGCCGTGCATATGTGTCTTTGCATGGGTGTTGTGGTATAGGGTCTGCGTTGTGTCACAGTGACTGTGCGTGTGTGTGTGTTTGTGATGGTATAGTACGTGCATTGAATCAGAGAGAGCCATGCATGTGTCTCTGTGTGTGTGTGCTGGCATAGGCATTACATTGAGTCACAGTGAGCCATGTGTTTGTATGCTGGTGTAGACTCTGCATTGAGTCACAGTAAGCCTTGTGTGTGTGCCAGTACAGGCTGTGCATTGAGTCAGTGAGTCATATGTGTGTGTGTGTTTGTGTGTGTGTGTGCTGGTTTAGGCAGTGCATTGAGTCCAATGAGCAGTGTATGTTTGTGTGTGTGTGTGTTTGCTGCTATAGGTGGTTCACTGAGTCACAGTCAGGTATGTGTGAGTGAGTGTTTGTGTGTTCTTCTATAGGCTGTGCATTGATTCACAGTGAGCTCTGTGTGTATGGTGGTATAGGCGGTGCATTGAATCACAGTAATGGTTGTTTTTCTGTGTGTATGCTGCAGTAGGCTGTGAATTGAGTCACAGAAGGTGGGTCTTTGTGTGTGTATGTGCAGGTACAAGCTGCAGTTCGAGTCACAGTGATGGGTGTCTCTGTGTGATGTTATAGGCTGTGCATTGAATCACAGCGAGCCGTATTAGTGTGTGTACGTGTATTTGTGTATGCGTGTGTGTGTGTGATGGTACAGGCTGAACATTGAGTCACTGAGGTGTGCATGTGTGTATGTGGTGTTACAGACTGTTCGTTAGGTCAAACTGAGCAATATGTGTGTGTAGGGGTGTGTGTGTACAGTTATTTGCTGAGCACTGAGTCACAGTGAACCATGTGTGTGTGGGGAGCTGGTATAGTCAGAGCACTGAGTCACAGTTGAATGTGTGGGAGTTGTTTGTGTATGTGTGTGTGTATTTGCTGGTGTAGACTGTGCATTGAGTCACAGTGAGTAGTGCGGTGTGTGTGTGCTGTGATGGTGTGGACTGTGGTTTTATCCACTTTGACCTGAACGGCTGTGTGTGTTTGTGTGTTTGTGTGTGTGTGTGTGCTGGCACTAGATGACAGTTGAGACAGAGTGGGCTGTGTGTCTGTGTGTGCGCTGGTATAGACTCTGTATTGAGTCACTGTGAGCTGTGTGTGTATGTGTGTGCTCGTATAGGCTGTGCATTGAGTCACAGTGAGGTGTTTGTGTGTGTGTGTGCTGGTACAGGAAGCGTTTTGAGTCACAGTCTCGTGTGTGTGTGTGTGCATGTGAGTTTGTGTGCTGGTATGGGCTTTATTGTGCTGGTATGGACTTTATTGACTCATGGGTGTGTGTGTGAGTGTGGGTGATACAGACTGCATTGAGTCACAGTGCGCTGTGTGTGTGTGTGCTGGTATAGGCGATTTATTGAGTACCAGTGAGCCATGTGTGAGTGCGTGTTGGTGTGTGTGTGTGTGTGTACTGGTATAGGCTGTGCATTGAGTCACAGTGAGGCCTGCATCTGTGCATGTCTGTGTTTGTGTGTGTGTGTTTGCTGGTATAGGCTGAGCTTTGAATCACTCTGAGGTGTGTGTGCATGTGCTGGTAAAATTGTGCCTTGATTCACTGTGCCATGTGAGTGTGTGTGCACGCTGGTATAGGTTGTGCATTGAGTCAGAGTGGGAGGTGTGTGTGTCTGTGTGTTCTGGTATAGGCTGACAATTGAGGCACACTGAGGTCTGTGTGCACATGTGTGTATATGTGTGCTGGTACAGCCTGCTCATTGAGTCATATTGAGTTTTTTGTGTGTGTGTGTGCAAGTAGAGGCAGCACATTGAGTCACAGTGAGGTGTATGTGTGTGATGTGATATGCTATGCACTGATTCATAGGGAGGTTTGTGTCTGTGTGTGTGCACTTTCTAGTTTAGGATTTGCATTGAATCACACTGAGCTGTGTTTTTGAGTGTCAGTATGGGTGCGTGTGTGGAGGTATGGGCTGTGGATTGACTCACATTTTGCCGTATGTGCTTCTCTGTGTGTGTATGTCTGCTAGCATATCCTGTGCACTAAGTCACAGGGAGCCATGTGTGTGTGTGTGTGTGTGTCCTGGTACAGAGTGTGCATTGATTCACAGTCAGCCATGTGTGTGTGTGTGTGAGTGCACTGGTATAGGATGTGCAGTGAGTCAGAGTGATGTGTGTGTGTGTCTGCATGTTCTGATATAGGCTGACCATTGTGTAACATTGAGGGTGTGTGTGTGTGTGTGCTGGTATAGGCTGCATATTTTGTCACAGTGAGCTGTGTGTGTGTGTATGTGTAGGTACAGGCTGTGCATTGAGTCACAGTGTGGGGTGTGTGTGTGATGTTATATTCTGTGCACTAGGAGAGACTGAGCCGTGTGTGTGTGCTGGTATAATCTGAACATTGAGTCACAGTGTGGTGTGGTGTGTGTGCCTTTGCTGGTATGGACTGTGCATTGAATCCCAGCCCTGTGTTCGTGTTTGTGTATTTGGTGCTGTAGAGTCTGCATGAGTCACAGTAAGATGTGTGTGTGTGTACTGCTATAGGCTGTACACTGAGCCATATTAAGGTGTGTTTCTGTGTGTGTGTGTGCGGGTATAGGCTATGCATTGACTCACATTGAGCCATGTGTTTGTATGTGCTACTATACGCTATTCATTGAGTCTCAGTGAGCCATTGTTGTGTGTGTCTGTTTACTTGTATGGGCTTGGCATTGAGTCACAGAGAGGTGTTTGTGTGTGTTTGTGTGTCTGTGTGGTGGTATAAACTGCATTGAGTCACACGGCGGTGTGTGTGAGAGTGTGTGTGTGTGCAGGTACAGGCTGGTATTGAACCACAGTGAGCCGTGAGTGTGTGTGCTGGAATAGGCAGAGCATTGAGTCTCAGGTGTGTGTATGTGTGTGTGTATGCTGGTATGGTCTCTGCATTGATTCACTAAGGTGTGTTGTGTGTGTATGTACATGGAGCTGAAGACTGTACACTGATTCACAGTGAGCTGTGTGTGTATGTGTGTGTGTGTGTGATGGTATGGGCTTTGCATTGAGTCACTGAGGTGTGTGTCTCTGTGTGTATACCTGGAACTACAGACTGTGCACTGATTCACAATGAGCCATGTGTGAATGTGTGTATGTGATAGTATAGGGTGTGCATAGAGTCACAAAGAGCCGTGCATATGTGTCTTTGCATGGGTGTTGTGGTATAGGGTCTGCGTTGTGTCACAGTGACTGTGCGTGTGTGTGTGTTTGTGATGTTATAGTACGTGCATTGAATCAGAGAGAACCATGCATGTGTCTCTGTGTGTGTGTGCTGGCATAGGCATTACATTGAGTCACATTGAGCCATGTGTTTGTATGTGCTACTATACGCTATTCATTGAGTCTCAGTGAGCCATTGTTGTGTGTGTCTGTTTACTTGTATGGGCTTGGCATTGAGTCACAGAGAGGTGTTTGTGTGTGTTTGTGTGTCTGTGTGGTGGTATAAACTGCATTGAGTCACACGGTGGTGTGTGTGAGAGTGTGTGTGTGTGCAGGTACAGGCTGGTATTGAACCACAGTGAGCCGTGTGTGTGTGTGCTGGAATAGGCAGAGCATTGAGTCTCAGGTGTGTGTATGTGTGTGTGTATGCTGGTATGGTCTCTGCATTGATTCACTAAGGTGTGTTGTGTGTGTATGTACATGGAGCTGAAGACTGTACACTGATTCACAGTGAGCTGTGTGTGTATGTGTGTGTGCGTGTGATGGTATGGGCTTTGCATTGAGTCACTGAGGTGTGTGTCTGTGTGTGTATACGTGGAACTACAGACTGTGCACTGATTCACAATGAGCCATGTGTGAATGTGTGTATGTGATAGTATAGGGTGTGCATAGAGTCACAAAGAGCCGTGCATATGTGTCTTTGCATGGGTGTTGTGGTATAGGGTCTGCGTTGTGTCACAGTGACTGTGCGTGTGTGTGTGTTTGTGATGGTATAGTACGTGCATTGAATCAGAGAGAGCCATGCATGTGTCTCTGTGTGTGTGTGCTGGCATAGGCATTACATTGAGTCACAGTGAGCCATGTGTTTGTATGCTGGTGTAGACTCTGCATTGAGTCACAGTAAGCCTTGTGTGTGTGCCAGTACAGGCTGTGCATTGAGTCAGTGAGTCATATGTGTGTGTGTGTTTGTGTGTGTGTGTGCTGGTTTAGGCAGTGCATTGAGTCCAATGAGCAGTGTATGTTTGTGTGTGTGTGTGTTTGCTGCTATAGGTGGTTCACTGAGTCACAGTCAGGTATGTGTGAGTGAGTGTTTGTGTGTTCTTCTATAGGCTGTGCATTGATTCACAGTGAGCTCTGTGTGTATGGTGGTATAGGCGGTGCATTGAATCACAGTAATGGTTGTTTTTCTGTGTGTATGCTGCAGTAGGCTGTGAATTGAGTCACAGAAGGTGGGTCTTTGTGTGTGTATGTGCAGGTACAAGCTGCAGTTCGAGTCACAGTGATGGGTGTCTCTGTGTGATGTTATAGGCTGTGCATTGAATCACAGCGAGCCGTATTAGTGTGTGTACGTGTATTTGTGTATGCGTGTGTGTGTGTGATGGTACAGGCTGAACATTGAGTCACTGAGGTGTGCATGTGTGTATGTGGTGTTACAGACTGTTCGTTAGGTCAAACTGAGCAATATGTGTGTGTAGGGGTGTGTGTGTACAGTTATTTGCTGAGCACTGAGTCACAGTGAACCATGTGTGTGTGGGGAGCTGGTATAGTCAGAGCACTGAGTCACAGTTGAATGTGTGGGAGTTGTTTGTGTATGTGTGTGTGTATTTGCTGGTGTAGACTGTGCATTGAGTCACAGTGAGTAGTGCGGTGTGTGTGTGCTGTGATGGTGTGGACTGTGGTTTTATCCACTTTGACCTGAACGGCTGTGTGTGTTTGTGTGTTTGTGTGTGTGTGTGTGCTGGCACTAGATGACAGTTGAGACAGAGTGGGCTGTGTGTCTGTGTGTGCGCTGGTATAGACTCTGTATTGAGTCACTGTGAGCTGTGTGTGTATGTGTGTGCTCGTATAGGCTGTGCATTGAGTCACAGTGAGGTGTTTGTGTGTGTGTGTGCTGGTACAGGAAGCGTTTTGAGTCACAGTCTCGTGTGTGTGTGTGTGCATGTGAGTTTGTGTGCTGGTATGGGCTTTATTGTGCTGGTATGGACTTTATTGACTCATGGGTGTGTGTGTGAGTGTGGGTGATACAGACTGCATTGAGTCACAGTGCGCTGTGTGTGTGTGTGCTGGTATAGGCGATTTATTGAGTACCAGTGAGCCATGTGTGAGTGCGTGTTGGTGTGTGTGTGTGTGTGTACTGGTATAGGCTGTGCATTGAGTCACAGTGAGGCCTGCATCTGTGCATGTCTGTGTTTGTGTGTGTGTGTTTGCTGGTATAGGCTGAGCTTTGAATCACTCTGAGGTGTGTGTGCATGTGCTGGTAAAATTGTGCCTTGATTCACTGTGCCATGTGAGTGTGTGTGCACGCTGGTATAGGTTGTGCATTGAGTCAGAGTGGGAGGTGTGTGTGTCTGTGTGTTCTGGTATAGGCTGACAATTGAGGCACACTGAGGTCTGTGTGCACATGTGTGTATATGTGTGCTGGTACAGCCTGCTCATTGAGTCATATTGAGTTTTTTGTGTGTGTGTGTGCAAGTAGAGGCAGCACATTGAGTCACAGTGAGGTGTATGTGTGTGATGTGATATGCTATGCACTGATTCATAGGGAGGTTTGTGTCTGTGTGTGTGCACTTTCTAGTTTAGGATTTGCATTGAATCACACTGAGCTGTGTTTTTGAGTGTCAGTATGGGTGCGTGTGTGGAGGTATGGGCTGTGGATTGACTCACATTTTGCCGTATGTGCTTCTCTGTGTGTGTATGTCTGCTAGCATATCCTGTGCACTAAGTCACAGGGAGCCATGTGTGTGTGTGTGTGTGTGTCCTGGTACAGAGTGTGCATTGATTCACAGTCAGCCATGTGTGTGTGTGTGTGAGTGCACTGGTATAGGATGTGCAGTGAGTCAGAGTGATGTGTGTGTGTGTCTGCATGTTCTGATATAGGCTGACCATTGTGTAACATTGAGGGTGTGTGTGTGTGTGTGCTGGTATAGGCTGCATATTTTGTCACAGTGAGCTGTGTGTGTGTGTATGTGTAGGTACAGGCTGTGCATTGAGTCACAGTGTGGGGTGTGTGTGTGATGTTATATTCTGTGCACTAGGAGAGACTGAGCCGTGTGTGTGTGCTGGTATAATCTGAACATTGAGTCACAGTGTGGTGTGGTGTGTGTGCCTTTGCTGGTATGGACTGTGCATTGAATCCCAGCCCTGTGTTCGTGTTTGTGTATTTGGTGCTGTAGAGTCTGCATGAGTCACAGTAAGATGTGTGTGTGTGTACTGCTATAGGCTGTACACTGAGCCATATTAAGGTGTGTTTCTGTGTGTGTGTGTGCGGGTATAGGCTATGCATTGACTCACATTGAGCCATGTGTTTGTATGTGCTACTATACGCTATTCATTGAGTCTCAGTGAGCCATTGTTGTGTGTGTCTGTTTACTTGTATGGGCTTGGCATTGAGTCACAGAGAGGTGTTTGTGTGTGTTTGTGTGTCTGTGTGGTGGTATAAACTGCATTGAGTCACACGGCGGTGTGTGTGAGAGTGTGTGTGTGTGCAGGTACAGGCTGGTATTGAACCACAGTGAGCCGTGAGTGTGTGTGCTGGAATAGGCAGAGCATTGAGTCTCAGGTGTGTGTATGTGTGTGTGTATGCTGGTATGGTCTCTGCATTGATTCACTAAGGTGTGTTGTGTGTGTATGTACATGGAGCTGAAGACTGTACACTGATTCACAGTGAGCTGTGTGTGTATGTGTGTGTGTGTGTGATGGTATGGGCTTTGCATTGAGTCACTGAGGTGTGTGTCTCTGTGTGTATACCTGGAACTACAGACTGTGCACTGATTCACAATGAGCCATGTGTGAATGTGTGTATGTGATAGTATAGGGTGTGCATAGAGTCACAAAGAGCCGTGCATATGTGTCTTTGCATGGGTGTTGTGGTATAGGGTCTGCGTTGTGTCACAGTGACTGTGCGTGTGTGTGTGTTTGTGATGTTATAGTACGTGCATTGAATCAGAGAGAACCATGCATGTGTCTCTGTGTGTGTGTGCTGGCATAGGCATTACATTGAGTCACATTGAGCCATGTGTTTGTATGTGCTACTATACGCTATTCATTGAGTCTCAGTGAGCCATTGTTGTGTGTGTCTGTTTACTTGTATGGGCTTGGCATTGAGTCACAGAGAGGTGTTTGTGTGTGTTTGTGTGTCTGTGTGGTGGTATAAACTGCATTGAGTCACACGGTGGTGTGTGTGAGAGTGTGTGTGTGTGCAGGTACAGGCTGGTATTGAACCACAGTGAGCCGTGTGTGTGTGTGCTGGAATAGGCAGAGCATTGAGTCTCAGGTGTGTGTATGTGTGTGTGTATGCTGGTATGGTCTCTGCATTGATTCACTAAGGTGTGTTGTGTGTGTATGTACATGGAGCTGAAGACTGTACACTGATTCACAGTGAGCTGTGTGTGTATGTGTGTGTGTGTGTGATGGTATGGGCTTTGCATTGAGTCACTGAGGTGTGTGTCTGTGTGTGTATACCTGGAACTACAGACTGTGCACTGATTCACAATGAGCCATGTGTGAATGTGTGTATGTGATAGTATAGGGTGTTCATAGAGTCACAATGAGCCGTGCATATGTGTCTTTGCATGGGTGTTGTGGTATAGGCTGTGCATTGTGTCACAGTGACTGTGCGTGTGTGTGTGTGTGTGTTTGTGATGGTATAGTACATGCATTGTATCAGAGAGAGCCATGCATGCGTCTCTGTGTGTGTGTGCTGGCATAGGCATTACATTGTGTCACAGTGAGCCATGTGTTTGTATGCTGGTGGAGACTCTGCATTGAGTCACAGTAAGACTTGTGTGTGTGCCAGTACAGGCTGTGCAAGGAGTCAGTGAGTCATATATGTGTGTGTGTGTGTGTGTGTGCTGATATATGAAGTGCATTGAGTCCAAGTGAATCATGTATGTTTGTGTGTGTTTGTGGGTGCTGCTATAGGTGGTTCACTGAGTCACAGTCAGGTATGTGTGAGTGTTTGTGTGTTCTTGTATAGGCTGTGCATTGATTCACAGTGAGGCATGTGTGTAAGCTGGTACAGGAGGTGCATTGAGTCACAGTGATGGTTGTGTTTGTGTGTGTGTGTGTGCTGCAGTAGGCTGTGTATTGAGTCACAGAAAGTGGGTCTTTGTGTGTGTATGTGCATGTACAGGCTGCGGTTTGAGTCACAGTGATGGGTGTCTCTGTGTGGTGTTATAGGCTGTGCATTGAATCACAGCCCTGTGTTAGTGTTGTGTATTTGGTGCTGTAGAGTCTGCATGAGTCACAGTAAGGTGTGTGTGTGTGCTGCTATATGCTGAGAATTGAGTCACACCTAGGTGAGTGTATGTGTATGTGTATGCTGATATGGGATTTGCATTGAATCACTGAGCGGTGTGTGTTTGTGTGTGTGTGTACTGCTATAGTCTGTACACTGAGCCATGTTAAGGTGTGTTTCTGTGTGTGTGTGTGCGGGTATAGGCTATGCATTGACTCACATTGAGCCATGTGTTTGTATGTGCTAGTATACACTATTCATTGAGTCTCAGTGAGCCTTTGTTTTGTGTGTCTGTTTACTTGTATGGGCTTGGCATTGAGTCTCAGTCAGGTGTGTGTGTGTGTCTGTGTGGTGGTATCATCTGCATTGAGTCACACGGCGGTGTGTGTGAGAGTGTGTGTGTGTGCAGGTAGAGGCTGGTATTGAATGACAGTGAGCCGTGTGTGTGCCTGTGTGTGTGTGTGTGCTGGAATAGGCAGAGCATTGAGTCTCAGGTGTGTGTATGTGTGTGTGTATGCTGGTATGGTCTCTGCATTGATTCACTAAGGTGTGTTGTGTGTGTATGTACATGGAGCTGAAGACTGTACACTGATTCACAGTGAGCTGTGTGTGTATGTGTGTGTGTGTGTGATGGTATGGGCTTTGCATTGAGTCACTGAGGTGTGTGTCTGTGTGTGTATACCTGGAACTACAGACTGTGCACTGATTCACAATGAGCCATGTGTGAATGTGTGTATGTGATAGTATAGGGTGTGCATAGAGTCACAAAGAGCCGTGCATATGTGTCTTTGCATGGGTGTTGTGGTATAGGGTCTGCGTTGTGTCACAGTGACTGTGCGTGTGTGTGTGTTTGTGATGGTATAGTACATGCAATGTATCAGAGAGAGCCATGCATGCGTCTCTGTGTGTGTGTGCTGGCATAGGCATTACATTGTGTCACAGTGAGCCATGTGTTTGTATGCTGGTGTAGACTCTGCATTGAGTCACAGTAAGCCTTGTGTGTGTGCCAGTACAGGCTGTGCATTGAGTCAGTGAGTCATATGTGTGTGTGTGTTTGTGTGTGTGTGTGCTGGTTTAGGCAGTGCATTGAGTCCAATGAGCAGTGTATGTTTGTGTGTGTGTGTGTTTGCTGCTATAGGTGGTTCACTGAGTCACAGTCAGGTATGTGTGAGTGAGTGTTTGTGTGTTCTTCTATAGGCTGTGCATTGATTCACAGTGAGCTCTGTGTGTATGGTGGTATAGGCGGTGCATTGAATCACAGTGATGGTTGTTTTTCTGTGTGTATGCTGCAGTAGGCTGTGAATTGAGTCACAGAAGGTGGGTCTTTGTGTGTGTATGTGCAGGTACAAGCTGCAGTTCGAGTCACAGTGATGGGTGTCTCTGTGTGATGTTATAGGCTGTGCATTGAATCACAGCGAGCCGTATTAGTGTGTGTACGTGTATTTGTGTATGCGTGTGTGATGGTACAGGCTGAACATTGAGTCACTGAGGTGTGCATGTGTGTATGTGGTGTTACAGACTGTTCGTTAGGTCAAACTGAGCAATATGTGTGTGTAGGGGAGTGTGTGCACAGTTATTTGCTGTGCACTGAGTCACAGTGAACCATGTGTGTGTGGGGAGCTGGTATAGTCAGAGCACTGAGTCACAGTTGAATGTGTGGGAGTTGTTTGTGTATGTGTGTGTGTATTTGCTGGTGTAGACTGTGCATTGAGTCACAGTGAGTAGTGCGGTGTGTGTGTGCTGTGATGGTGTGGACTGTGGTTTTATCCACTTTGACCTGAACGGCTGTGTGTGTTTGTGTGTTTGTGTGTGTGTGTGTGCTGGCACTAGATGACAGTTGAGACAGAGTGGGCTGTGTGTCTGTGTGTGCGCTGGTATAGACTCTGTATTGAGTCACTGTGAGCTGTGTGTGTATGTGTGTGCTCGTATAGGCTGTGCATTGAGTCACAGTGAGGTGTTTGTGTGTGTGTGTGCTGGTACAGGAAGCGTTTTGAGTCACAGTCTCGTGTGTGTGTGTGTGCATGTGAGTTTGTGTGCTGGTATGGGCTTTATTGTGCTGGTATGGACTTTATTGACTCATGGGTGTGTGTGTGAGTGTGGGTGATACAGACTGCATTGAGTCACAGTGCGCTGTGTGTGTGTGTGTGCTGGTATAGGCGATTTATTGAGTACCAGTGAGCCATGTGTGAGTGCGTGTTGGTGTGTGTGTGTGTGTACTGGTATAGGCTGTGCATTGAGTCACAGTGAGGCCTGCATCTGTGCATGTCTGTGTTTGTGTGTGTGTGTTTGCTGGTATAGGCTGAGCTTTGAATCACTCTGAGGTGTGTGTGCATGTGCTGGTAAAATTGTGCCTTGATTCACTGTGCCATGTGAGTGTGTGTGCACGCTGGTATAGGTTGTGCATTGAGTCAGAGTGGGAGGTGTGTGTGTCTGTGTGTTCTGGTATAGGCTGACAATTGAGGCACACTGAGGTCTGTGTGCACATGTGTGTATATGTGTGCTGGTACAGCCTGCTCATTGAGTCATATTGAGTTTTGTGTGTGTGTGTGTGCAAGTAGAGGCAGCACATTGAGTCACAGTGAGGTGTATGTGTGTGATGTGATATGCTATGCACTGATTCATAGGGAGGTTTGTGTCTGTGTGTGTGCACTTTCTAGTTTAGGATTTGCATTGAATCACACTGAGCTGTGTTTTTGAGTGTCAGTATGTGTGCGTGTGTGGAGGTATGGGCTGTGGATTGACTCACATTTTGCCGTATGTGCTTCTCTGTGTGTGTATGTCTGCTAGCATATCCTGTGCACTAAGTCACAGGGAGCCATGTGTGTGTGTGTGTGTGTGTCCTGGTACAGAGTGTGCATTGATTCACAGTCAGCCATGTGTGTGTGTGTGAGTGCACTGGTATAGGATGTGCAGTGAGTCAGAGTGATGTGTGTGTGTGTCTGCATGTTCTGATATAGGCTGCCCATTGTGTAACATTGAGGGTGTGTGTGTGTGTGTGCTGGTATAGGCTGCATATTTTGTCACAGTGAGCTGTGTGTGTGTGTATGTGTAGGTACAGGCTGTGCATTGAGTCACAGTGTGGGGGGTGTGTGTGATGTTATATTCTGTGCACTAGGACAGAGTGAGCCGTGTGTGTGTGCTGGTATAATCTGAACATTGAGTCACAGTGTGGTGTGGTGTGTGTGCCTTTGCTGGTATGGACTGTGCATTGAATCCCAGCCCTGTGTTAGTGTTTGTGTATTTGGTGCTGTAGAGTCTGCATGAGTCACAGTAAGATGTGTGTGTGTGTACTGCTATAGGCTGTACACTGAGCCATATTAAGGTGTGTTTCTGTGTGTGTGTGTGCGGGTATAGGCTATACATTGACTCACATTGAGCCATGTGTTTGTATGTGCTACTATACGCTATTCATTGAGTCTCAGTGAGCCATTGTTGTGTGTGTCTGTTTACTTGTATGGGCTTGGCATTGAGTCACAGAGAGGTGTTTGTGTGTGTTTGTGTGTCTGTGTGGTGGTATCATCTGCATTGAGTCACACGGCGGTGTGTGTGAGAGTGTGTGTGTGTGCAGGTACAGGCTGGTATTGAACCACAGTGAGCCGTGTGTGTGTGTGCTGGAATAGGCAGAGCATTGAGTCTCCGGTGTGTGTATGTGTGTGTGTATGCTGGTATGGTCTCTGCATTGATTCACTAAGGTGTGTTGTGTGTGTATGTACATGGAGCTGAAGACTGTACACTGATTCACAGTGAGCTGTGTGTGTATGTGTGTGTGCGTGTGATGGTATGGGCTTTGCATTGAGTCACTGAGGTGTGTGTCTGTGTGTGTATACCTGGAACTACAGACTGTGCACTGATTCACAATGAGCCATGTGTGAATGTGTGTATGTGATAGTATAGGGTGTTCATAGAGTCACAATGAGCCGTGCATATGTGTCTTTGCATGGGTGTTGTGGTATAGGCTGTGCATTGTGTCACAGTGACTGTGCGTGTGTGTGTGTGTGTGTTTGTGATGGTATAGTACATGCATTGTATCAGAGAGAGCCATGCATGCGTCTCTGTGTGTGTGTGCTGGCATAGGCATTACATTGTGTCACAGTGAGCCATGTGTTTGTATGCTGGTGGAGACTCTGCATTGAGTCACAGTAAGACTTGTGTGTGTGCCAGTACAGGCTGTGCAAGGAGTCAGTGAGTCATATATGTGTGTGTGTGTGCTGATATATGAAGTGCATTGAGTCCAAGTGAATCATGTATGTTTGTGTGTGTTTGTGGGTGCTGCTATAGGTGGTTCACTGAGTCACAGTCAGGTATGTGTGAGTGTTTGTGTGTTCTTGTATAGGCTGTGCATTGATTCACAGTGAGGTATGTGTGTAAGCTGGTACAGGAGGTGCATTGAGTCACAGTGATGGTTGTGTTTGTGTGTGTGTGTGTGCTGCAGTAGGCTGTGTATTGAGTCACAGAAAGTGTGTCTTTGTGTGTGTATGTGCATGTACAGGCTGTGGTTTGAGTCACAGTGATGGGTGTCTCTGTGTGGTGTTATAGGCTGTGCATTGAATCACAGCCCTGTGTTAGTGTTGTGTATTTGGTGCTGTAGAGTCTGCATGAGTCACAGTAAGGTGTGTGTGTGTGCTGCTATATGCTGAGAATTGAGTCACACCTAGGTGAGTGTATGTGTATGTGTATGCTGATATGGGATTTGCATTGAATCACTGAACGGTGTGTGTTTGTGTGTGTGTGTACTGCTATAGTCTGTACACTGAGACATGTTAAGGTGTGTTTCTGTGTGTGTGTGTGCGGGTATAGGCTATGCATTGACTCACATTGAGCCATGTGTTTGTATGTGCTAGTATACACTGTTCATTGAGTCTCAGTGAGCCTTTGTTTTGTGTGTCTGTTTACTTGTATGGGCTTGGCATTGAGTCTCAGACAGGTGTGTGTGTGTGTCTGTGTGTCTGTGTGGTGGTATCATCTACATTGAGGCACACGGCGGTGTGTGTGAGAGTGTGTGTGTGTGCAGGTACAGGCTGGTATTGAATGACAGTGAGCCGTGTGTGTGCCTGTGTGTGTGTGTGTGCTGGAATAGGCAGAGCATTGAGTCTCAGGTGTGTGTATGTGTGTGTGTATGCTGGTATGGTCTCTGCATTGATTCACTAAGGTGTGTTGTGTGTGTATGTACATGGAGCTGAAGACTGTACACTGATTCACAGTGAGCTGTGTGTGTATGTGTGTGTGTGTGTGATGGTATGGGCTTTGCATTGAGTCACTGAGGTGTGTGTCTGTGTGTGTATACCTGGAACTACAGACTGTGCACTGATTCACAATGAGCCATGTGTGAATGTGTGTATGTGATAGTATAGGGTGTGCATAGAGTCACAAAGAGCCGTGCATATGTGTCTTTGCATGGGTGTTGTGGTATAGGGTCTGCGTTGTGTCACAGTGACTGTGCGTGTGTGTGTGTTTGTGATGGTATAGTACGTGCATTGAATCAGAGAGAGCCATGCATGTGTCTCTGTGTGTGTGTGCTGGCATAGGCATTACATTGAGTCACAGTGAGCCATGTGTTTGTATGCTGGTGTAGACTCTGCATTGAGTCACAGTAAGCCTTGTGTGTGTGCCAGTACAGGCTGTGCATTGAGTCAGTGAGTCATATGTGTGTGTGTGTTTGTGTGTGTGTGTGCTGGTTTAGGCAGTGCATTGAGTCCAATGAGCAGTGTATGTTTGTGTGTGTGTGTGTGTGCTGCTATAGGTGGTTCACTGAGTCACAGTCAGGTATGTGTGAGTGAGTGTTTGTGTGTTCTTCTATAGGCTGTGCATTGATTCACAGTGAGCTCTGTGTGTATGGTGGTATAGGCGGTGCATTGAATCACAGTGATGGTTGTTTTTCTGTGTGTATGCTGCAGTAGGCTGTGAATTGAGTCACAGAAGGTGGGTCTTTGTGTGCGTATGTGCAGGTACAAGCTGCAGTTCGAGTCACAGTGATGGGTGTCTCTGTGTGATGTTATAGGCTGTGCATTGAATCACAGCGAGCCGTATTAGTGTGTGTACGTGTATTTGTGTATGCGTGTGTGTGTGTGATGGTACAGGCTGAACATTGAGTCACTGAGGTGTGCATGTGTGTATGTGGTGTTACAGACTGTTCGTTAGGTCAAACTGAGCAATATGTGTGTGTAGGGGTGTGTGTGTACAGTTATTTGCTGTGCACTGAGTCACAGTGAACCATGTGTGTGTGGGGAGCTGGTATAGTCAGAGCACTGAGTCACAGTTGAATGTGTGGGAGTTGTTTGTGTATGTGTGTGTGTATTTGCTGGTGTAGACTGTGCATTGAGTCACAGTGAGTAGTGCGGTGTGTGTGTGCTGTGATGGTGTGGACTGTGGTTTTATCCACTTTGACCTGAACGGCTGTGTGTGTTTGTGTGTTTGTGTGTGTGTGTGTGCTGGCACTAGATGACAGTTGAGACAGAGTGGGCTGTGTGTCTGTGTGTGCGCTGGTATAGACTCTGTATTGAGTCACTGTGAGCTGTGTGTGTATGTGTGTGCTCGTATAGGCTGTGCATTGAGTCACAGTGAGGTGTTTGTGTGTGTGTGTGCTGGTACAGGAAGCGTTTTGAGTCACAGTCTCGTGTGTGTGTGTGTGCATGTGAGTTTGTGTGCTGGTATGGGCTTTATTGTGCTGGTATGGGCTTTATTGACTCATGGGTGTGTGTGTGAGTGTGGGTGATACAGACTGCATTGAGTCACAGTGCGCTGTGTGTGTGTGTGCTGGTATAGGCGATTTATTGAGTACCAGTGAGCCATGTGTGAGTGCGTGTTGGTGTGTGTGTGTGTGTACTGGTATAGGCTGTGCATTGAGTCACAGTGAGGCCTGCATCTGTGCATGTCTGTGTTTGTGTGTGTGTGTTTGCTGGTATAGGCTGAGCTTTGAATCACTCTGAGGTGTGTGTGCATGTGCTGGTAAAATTGTGCCTTGATTCACTGTGCCATGTGAGTGTGTGTGCACGCTGGTATAGGTTGTGCATTGAGTCAGAGTGGGAGGTGTGTGTGTCTGTGTGTTCTGGTATAGGCTGACAATTGAGGCACACTGAGGTCTGTGTGCACATGTGTGTATATGTGTGCTGGTACAGCCTGCTCATTGAGTCATATTGAGTTTTTTGTGTGTGTGTGTGCAGGTAGAGGCAGCACATTGAGTCACAGTGAGGTGTATGTGTGTGATGTTATATGCTATGCACTGATTCATAGGGAGGTTTGTGTCTGTGTGTGTGCACTTTCTAGTTTAGGATTTGCATTGAATCACACTGAGCTGTGTTTTTGAGTGTCAGTATGTGTGCGTGTGTGGAGGTATGGGCTGTGGATTGACTCACATTTTGCCGTATGTGCTTCTCTGTGTGTGTATGTCTGCTAGCATATCCTGTGCACTAAGTCACAGGGAGCCATGTGTGTGTGTGTGTGTGTGTCCTGGTACAGAGTGTGCATTGATTCACAGTCAGCCATGTGTGTGTGTGTGAGTGCACTGGTATAGGATGTGCAGTGAGTCAGAGTGATGTGTGTGTGTGTCTGCATGTTCTGATATAGGCTGCCCATTGTGTAACATTGAGGGTGTGTGTGTGTGTGTGCTGGTATAGGCTGCATATTTTGTCACAGTGAGCTGTGTGTGTGTGTATGTGTAGGTACAGGCTGTGCATTGAGTCACAGTGTGGGGGGTGTGTGTGATGTTATATTCTGTGCACTAGGACAGAGTGAGCCGTGTGTGTGTGCTGGTATAATCTGAACATTGAGTCACAGTGTGGTGTGGTGTGTGTGCCTTTGCTGGTATGGACTGTGCATTGAATCCCAGCCCTGTGTTAGTGTTTGTGTATTTGGTGCTGTAGAGTCTGCATGAGTCACAGTAAGATGTGTGTGTGTGTACTGCTATAGGCTGTACACTGAGCCATATTAAGGTGTGTTTCTGTGTGTGTGTGTGCGGGTATAGGCTATACATTGACTCACATTGAGCCATGTGTTTTTATGTGCTACTATACGCTATTCATTGAGTCTCAGTGAGCCATTGTTGTGTGTGTCTGTTTACTTGTATGGGCTTGGCATTGAGTCACAGAGAGGTGTTTGTGTGTGTTTGTGTGTCTGTGTGGTGGTATCATCTGCATTGAGTCACACGGCGGTGTGTGTGAGAGTGTGTGTGTGTGCAGGTACAGGCTGGTATTGAACCACAGTGAGCCGTGTGTGTGTGTGCTGGAATAGGCAGAGCATTGAGTCTCCGGTGTGTGTATGTGTGTGTGTATGCTGGTATGGTCTCTGCATTGATTCACTAAGGTGTGTTGTGTGTGTATGTACATGGAGCTGAAGACTGTACACTGATTCACAGTGAGCTGTGTGTGTATGTGTGTGTGCGTGTGATGGTATGGGCTTTGCATTGAGTCACTGAGGTGTGTGTCTGTGTGTGTATACCTGGAACTACAGACTGTGCACTGATTCACAATGAGCCATGTGTGAATGTGTGTATGTGATAGTATAGGGTGTTCATAGAGTCACAATGAGCCGTGCATATGTGTCTTTGCATGGGTGTTGTGGTATAGGCTGTGCATTGTGTCACAGTGACTGTGCGTGTGTGTGTGTGTGTGTTTGTGATGGTATAGTACATGCATTGTATCAGAGAGAGCCATGCATGCGTCTCTGTGTGTGTGTGCTGGCATAGGCATTACATTGTGTCACAGTGAGCCATGTGTTTGTATGCTGGTGGAGACTCTGCATTGAGTCACAGTAAGACTTGTGTGTGTGCCAGTACAGGCTGTGCAAGGAGTCAGTGAGTCATATATGTGTGTGTGTGTGTGTGCTGATATATGAAGTGCATTGAGTCCAAGTGAATCATGTATGTTTGTGTGTGTTTGTGGGTGCTGCTATAGGTGGTTCACTGAGTCACAGTCAGGTATGTGTGAGTGTTTGTGTGTTCTTGTATAGGCTGTGCATTGATTCACAGTGAGGTATGTGTGTAAGCTGGTACAGGAGGTGCATTGAGTCACAGTGATGGTTGTGTTTGTGTGTGTGTGTGTGCTGCAGTAGGCTGTGTATTGAGTCACAGAAAGTGTGTCTTTGTGTGTGTATGTGCATGTACAGGCTGTGATTTGAGTCACAGTGATGGGTGTCTCTGTGTGGTGTTATAGGCTGTGCATTGAATCACAGCCCTGTGTTAGTGTTGTGTATTTGGTGCTGTAGAGTCTGCATGAGTCAAAGTAAGGTGTGTGTGTGTGCTGCTATATGCTGAGAATTGAGTCACACCTAGGTGAGTGTATGTGTATGTGTATGCTGATATGGGATTTGCATTGAATCACTGAACGGTGTGTGTTTGTGTGTGTGTGTACTGCTATAGTCTGTACACTGAGACATGTTAAGGTGTGTTTCTGTGTGTGCGTGTGCGGGTATAGGCTATGCATTGACTCACATTGAGCCATGTGTTTGTATGTGCTAGTATACACTGTTCATTGAGTCTCAGTGAGCCTTTGTTTTGTGTGTCTGTTTACTTGTATGGGCTTGGCATTGAGTCTCAGACAGGTGTGTGTGTGTGTCTGTGTGTCTGTGTGGTGGTATCATCTACATTGAGTCACACGGCAGTGTGTGTGAGAGTGTGTGTGTGTGCAGGTACAGGCTGGTATTGAATGACAGTGAGCCGTGTGTGTGTCTGTGTGTGTGTGTGTGCTGGAATAGGCAGAGCATTGAGTCTCAGGTGTGTGTATGTGTGTGTGTATGCTGGTATGGTCTCTGCATTGATTCACTAAGGTGTGTTGTGTGTGTATGTACATGGAGCTGAAGACTGTACACAGATTCACAGTGAGCTGTGTGTGTATGTGTGTGTGTGTGTGATGGTATGGGCTTTGCATTGAGTCACTGAGGTGTGTGTCTGTGTGTGTATACCTGGAACTACAGACTGTGCACTGATTCACAATGAGCCATGTGTGAATGTGTGTATGTGATAGTATAGGGTGTGCATAGAGTCACAAAGAGCCGTGCATATGTGTCTTTGCATGGGTGTTGTGGTATAGGGTCTGCGTTGTGTCACAGTGACTGTGCGTGTGTGTGTGTTTGTGATGGTATAGTACGTGCATTCAATCAGAGAGAGCCATGCATGTGTCTCTGTGTGTGTGTGCTGGCATAGGCGTTACATTGAGTCACAGTGAGCCATGTGTTTGTATGCTGGTGTAGACTCTGCATTGAGTCACAGTAAGCCTTGTGTGTGTGCCAGTACAGGCTGTGCATTGAGTCAGTGAGTCATATGTGTGTGTGTGTTTGTGTGTGTGTGTGCTGGTTTAGGCAGTGCATTGAGTCCAATGAGCAGTGTATGTTTGTGTGTGTGTGTGTGTGCTGCTATAGGTGGTTCACTGAGTCACAGTCAGGTATGTGTGAGTGAGTGTTTGTGTGTTCTTCTATAGGCTGTGCATTGATTCACAGTGAGCTCTGTGTGTATGGTGGTATAGGCGGTGCATTGAATCACAGTGATGGTTGTTTTTCTGTGTGTATGCTGCAGTAGGCTGTGAATTGAGTCACAGAAGGTGGGTCTTTGTGTGTGTATGTGCAGGTACAAGCTGCAGTTCGAGTCACAGTGATGGGTGTCTCTGTGTGATGTTATAGGCTGTGCATTGAATCACAGCGAGCCGTATTAGTGTGTGTACGTGTATTTGTGTATGCGTGTGTGTGTGTGATGGTACAGGCTGAACATTGAGTCACTGAGGTGTGCATGTGTGTATGTGGTGTTACAGACTGTTCGTTAGGTCAAACTGAGCAATATGTGTGTGTAGGGGTGTGTGTGTACAGTTATTTGCTGTGCACTGAGTCACAGTGAACCATGTGTGTGTGGGGAGCTGGTATAGTCAGAGCACTGAGTCACAGTTGAATGTGTGGGAGTTGTTTGTGTATGTGTGTGTGTATTTGCTGGTGTAGACTGTGCATTGAGTCACAGTGAGTAGTGCGGTGTGTGTGTGCTGTGATGGTGTGGACTGTGGTTTTATCCACTTTGACCTGAACGGCTGTGTGTGTTTGTGTGTTTGTGTGTGTGTGTGTGCTGGCACTAGATGACAGTTGAGACAGAGTGGGCTGTGTGTCTGTGTGTGCGCTGGTATAGACTCTGTATTGAGTCACTGTGAGCTGTGTGTGTATGTGTGTGCTCGTATAGGCTGTGCATTGAGTCACAGTGAGGTGTTTGTGTGTGTGTGTGCTGGTACAGGAAGCGTTTTGAGTCACAGTCTCGTGTGTGTGTGTGTGCATGTGAGTTTGTGTGCTGGTATGGGCTTTATTGTGCTGGTATGGGCTTTATTGACTCATGGGTGTGTGTGTGAGTGTGGGTGATACAGACTGCATTGAGTCACAGTGCGCTGTGTGTGTGTGTGCTGGTATAGGCGATTTATTGAGTACCAGTGAGCCATGTGTGAGTGCGTGTTGGTGTGTGTGTGTGTGTACTGGTATAGGCTGTGCATTGAGTCACAGTGAGGCCTGCATCTGTGTATGTCTGTGTTTGTGTGTGTGTGTTTGCTGGTATAGGCTGAGCTTTGAATCACTCTGAGGTGTGTGTGCATGTGCTGGTAAAATTGTGCCTTGATTCACTGTGCCATGTGAGTGTGTGTGCACGCTGGTATAGGTTGTGCATTGAGTCACAGTGGGAGGTGTGTGTGTCTGTGTGTTCTGGTATAGGCTGACAATTGAGGCACACTGAGGTCTGTGTGCACATGTGTGTATATGTGTGCTGGTACAGCCTGCTCATTGAGTCATATTGAGTTTTTTGTGTGTGTGTGTGCAGGTAGAGGCAGCACATTGAGTCACAGTGAGGTGTATGTGTGTGATGTTATATGCTATGCACTGATTCATAGGGAGGTTTGTGTCTGTGTGTGTGCACTTTCTAGTTTAGGATTTGCATTGAATCACACTGAGCTGTGTTTTTGAGTGTCAGTATGTGTGCGTGTGTGGAGGTATGGGCTGTGGATTGACTCACATTTTGCCGTATGTGTTTCTCTGTGTGTGTATGTCTGCTAGCATATCCTGTGCACTAAGTCACAGGGAGCCATGTGTGTGTGTGTGTGTGTGTCCTGGTACAGAGTGTGCATTGATTCACAGTCAGCCATGTGTGTGTGTGTGAGTGCACTGGTATAGGATGTGCAGTGAGTCAGAGTGATGTGTGTGTGTGTCTGCATGTTCTGATATAGGCTGACCATTGTGTAACATTGAGGGTGTGTGTGTGTGTGTGCTGGTATAGGCTGCATATTTTGTCACAGTGAGCTGTGTGTGTGTGTATGTGTAGGTACAGGCTGTGCATTGAGTCACAGTGTGGGGGGTGTGTGTGATGTTATATTCTGTGCACTAGGACAGAGTGAGCCGTGTGTGTGTGCTGGTATAATCTGAACATTGAGTCACAGTGTGGTGTGGTGTGTGTGCCTTTGCTGGTATGGACTGTGCATTGAATCCCAGCCCTGTGTTAGTGTTTGTGTATTTGGTGCTGTAGAGTCTGCATGAGTCACAGTAAGATGTGTGTGTGTGTACTGCTATAGGCTGTACACTGAGCCATATTAAGGTGTGTTTCTGTGTGTGTGTGTGCGGGTATAGGCTATACATTGACTCACATTGAGCCATGTGTTTGTATGTGCTACTATACGCTATTCATTGAGTCTCAGTGAGCCATTGTTGTGTGTGTCTGTTTACTTGTATGGGCTTGGCATTGAGTCACAGAGAGGTGTTTGTGTGTGTTTGTGTGTCTGTGTGGTGGTATAAACTGCATTGAGTCACACGGCGGTGTGTGTGAGAGTGTGTGTGTGTGCAGGTACAGGCTGGTATTGAACCACAGTGAGCCGTGTGTGTGTGTGCTGGAATAGGCAGAGCATTGAGTCTCAGGTGTGTGTATGTGTGTGTGTATGCTGGTGTGGTCTCTGCATTGATTCACTAAGGTGTGTTGTGTGTGTATGTACATGGAGCTGAAGACTGTACACTGATTCACAGTGAGCTGTGTGTGTATGTGTGTGTGTGTGTGATGGTATGGGTTTTGCATTGAGTCACTGAGGTGTGTGTCTGTGTGTGTATACCTGGAACTACAGACTGTGCACTGATTCACAATGAGCCATGTGTGAATGTGTGTATGTGATAGTATAGGGTGTTCATAGAGTCACAATGAGCCGTGCATATGTGTCTTTGCATGGGTGTTGTGGTATAGGCTGTGCATTGTGTCACAGTGACTGTGCGTGTGTGTGTGTGTGTGTTTGTGATGGTATAGTACATGCATTGTATCAGAGAGAGCCATGCATGCGTCTCTGTGTGTGTGTGCTGGCATAGGCATTACATTGTGTCACAGTGAGCCATGTGTTTGTATGCTGGTGGAGACTCTGCATTGAGTCAGAGTAAGACTTGTGTGTGTGCCAGTACAGGCTGTGCAAGGAGTCAGTGAGTCATATATGTGTGTGTGTGTGTGTGTGTGCTGATATATGAAGTGCATTGAGTCCAAGTGAATCATGTATGTTTGTGTGTGTTTGTGGGTGCTGCTATAGGTGGTTCACTGAGTCACAGTCAGGTATGTGTGAGTGTTTGTGTGTTCTTGTATAGGCTGTGCATTGATTCACAGTGAGGCATGTGTGTAAGCTGGTACAGGAGGTGCATTGAGTCACAGTGATGGTTGTGTTTGTGTGTGTGTGTGTGCTGCAGTAGGCTGTGTATTGAGTCACAGAAAGTGGGTCTTTGTGTGTGTATGTGCATGTACAGGCTGCGGTTTGAGTCACAGTGATGGGTGTCTCTGTGTGGTGTTATAGGCTGTGCATTGAATCACAGCCCTGTGTTAGTGTTGTGTATTTGGTGCTGTAGAGTCTGCATGAGTCACAGTAAGGTGTGTGTGTGTGCTGCTATATGCTGAGAATTGAGTCACACCTAGGTGAGTGTATGTGTATGTGTATGCTGATATGGGATTTGCATTGAATCACTGAGCAGTGTGTGTTTGTGTGTGTGTGTACTGCTATAGTCTGTACACTGAGCCATGTTAAGGTGTGTTTCTGTGTGTGTGTGTGCGGGTATAGGCTATGCATTGACTCACATTGAGCCATGTGTTTGTATGTGCTAGTATACACTGTTCATTGAGTCTCAGTGAGCCTTTGTTTTGTGTGTCTGTTTACTTGTATGGGCTTGGCATTGAGTCTCAGACAGGTGTGTGTGTGTGTCTGTGTGTCTGTGTGGTGGTATCATCTGCATTGAGTCACACGGCGGTGTGTGTGAGAGTGTGTGTGTGTGCAGGTACAGGCTGGTATTGAATGACAGTGAGCCGTGTGTGTGCCTGTGTGTGTGTGTGTGCTGGAATAGGCAGAGCATTGAGTCTCAGGTGTGTGTATGTGTGTGTGTATGCTGGTATGGTCTCTGCATTGATTCACTAAGGTGTGTTGTGTGTGTATGTACATGGAGCTGAAGACTGTACACTGATTCACAGTGAGCTGTGTGTGTATGTGTGTGTGCGTGTGATGGTATGGGCTTTGCATTGAGTCACTGAGGTGTGTGTCTGTGTGTGTATACCTGGAACTACAGACTGTGCACTGATTCACAATGAGCCATGTGTGAATGTGTGTATGTGATAGTATAGGGTGTGCATAGAGTCACAAAGAGCCGTGCATATGTGTCTTTGCATGGGTGTTGTGGTATAGGGTCTGCGTTGTGTCACAGTGACTGTGTGTGTGTGTGTGTTTGTGATGGTATAGTACGTGCATTGAATCAGAGAGAGCCATGCATGTGTCTCTGTGTGTGTGTGCTGGCATAGGCATTACATTGAGTCACAGTGAGCCATGTGTTTGTATGCTGGTGTAGACTCTGCATTGAGTCACAGTAAGCCTTGTGTGTGTGCCAGTACAGGCTGTGCATTGAGTCAGTGAGTCATATGTGTGTGTGTGTTTGTGTGTGTGTGTGCTGGTTTAGGCAGTGCATTGAGTCCAATGAGCAGTGTATGTTTGTGTGTGTGTGTGTGTGCTGCTATAGGTGGTTCACTGAGTCACAGTCAGGTATGTGTGAGTGAGTGTTTGTGTGTTCTTCTATAGGCTGTGCATTGATTCACAGTGAGCTCTGTGTGTATGGTGGTATAGGCGGTGCATTGAATCACAGTGATGGTTGTTTTTCTGTGTGTATGCTGCAGTAGGCTGTGAATTGAGTCACAGAAGGTGGGTCTTTGTGTGTGTATGTGCAGGTACAAGCTGCAGTTCGAGTCACAGTGATGGGTGTCTCTGTGTGATGTTATAGGCTGTGCATTGAATCACAGCGAGCCGTATTAGTGTGTGTACGTGTATTTGTGTATGCGTGTGTGTGTGATGGTACAGGCTGAACATTGAGTCACTGAGGTGTGCATGTGTGTATGTGGTGTTACAGACTGTTCGTTAGGTCAAACTGAGCAATATGTGTGTGTAGGGGTGTGTGTGTACAGTTATTTGCTGTGCACTGAGTCACAGTGAACCATGTGTGTGTGGGGAGCTGGTATAGTCAGAGCACTGAGTCACAGTTGAATGTGTGGGAGTTGTTTGTGTATGTGTGTGTGTATTTGCTGGTGTAGACTGTGCATTGAGTCACAGTGAGTAGTGCGGTGTGTGTGTGCTGTGATGGTGTGGACTGTGGTTTTATCCACTTTGACCTGAACGGCTGTGTGTGTTTGTGTGTTTGTGTGTGTGTGTGTGCTGGCACTAGATGACAGTTGAGACAGAGTGGGCTGTGTGTCTGTGTGTGCGCTGGTATAGACTCTGTATTGAGTCACTGTGAGCTGTGTGTGTATGTGTGTGCTCGTATAGGCTGTGCATTGAGTCACAGTGAGGTGTTTGTGTGTGTGTGTGCTGGTACAGGAAGCGTTTTGAGTCACAGTCTCGTGTGTGTGTGTGTGCATGTGAGTTTGTGTGCTGGTATGGGCTTTATTGTGCTGGTATGGGCTTTATTGACTCATGGGTGTGTGTGTGAGTGTGGGTGATACAGACTGCATTGAGTCACAGTGCGCTGTGTGTGTGTGTGCTGGTATAGGCGATTTATTGAGTACCAGTGAGCCATGTGTGAGTGCGTGTTGGTGTGTGTGTGTGTGTACTGGTATAGGCTGTGCATTGAGTCACAGTGAGGCCTGCATCTGTGCATGTCTGTGTTTGTGTGTGTGTGTTTGCTGGTATAGGCTGAGCTTTGAATCACTCTGAGGTGTGTGTGCATGTGCTGGTAAAATTGTGCCTTGATTCACTGTGCCATGTGAGTGTGTGTGCACGCTGGTATAGGTTGTGCATTGAGTCAGAGTGGGAGGTGTGTGTGTCTGTGTGTTCTGGTATAGGCTGACAATTGAGGCACACTGAGGTCTGTGTGCACATGTGTGTATATGTGTGCTGGTACAGCCTGCTCATTGAGTCATATTGAGTTTTTTGTGTGTGTGTGTGCAGGTAGAGGCAGCACATTGAGTCACAGTGAGGTGTATGTGTGTGATGTTATATGCTATGCACTGATTCATAGGGAGGTTTGTGTCTGTGTGTGTGCACTTTCTAGTTTAGGATTTGCATTGAATCACACTGAGCTGTGTTTTTGAGTGTCAGTATGTGTGCGTGTGTGGAGGTATGGGCTGTGGATTGACTCACATTTTGCCGTATGTGCTTCTCTGTGTGTGTATGTCTGCTAGCATATCCTGTGCACTAAGTCACAGGGAGCCATGTGTGTGTGTGTGTGTGTGTCCTGGTACAGAGTGTGCATTGATTCACAGTCAGCCATGTGTGTGTGTGTGAGTGCACTGGTATAGGATGTGCAGTGAGTCAGAGTGATGTGTGTGTGTGTCTGCATGTTCTGATATAGGCTGACCATTGTGTAACATTGAGGGTGTGTGTGTGTGTGTGCTGGTATAGGCTGCATATTTTGTCACAGTGAGCTGTGTGTGTGTGTATGTGTAGGTACAGGCTGTGCATTGAGTCACAGTGTGGGGGGTGTGTGTGATGTTATATTCTGTGCACTAGGACAGAGTGAGCCATGTGTGTGTGCTGGTATAATCTGAACATTGAGTCACAGTGTGGTGTGGTGTGTGTGCCTTTGCTGGTATGGACTGTGCATTGAATCCCAGCCCTGTGTTAGTGTTTGTGTATTTGGTGCTGTAGAGTCTGCATGAGTCACAGTAAGATGTGTGTGTGTGTACTGCTATAGGCTGTACACTGAGCCATATTAAGGTGTGTTTCTGTGTGTGTGTGTGCGGGTATAGGCTATACATTGACTCACATTGAGCCATGTGTTTGTATGTGCTACTATACGCTATTCATTGAGTCTCAGTGAGCCATTGTTGTGTGTGTCTGTTTACTTGTATGGGCTTGGCATTGAGTCACAGAGAGGTGTTTGTGTGTGTTTGTGTGTCTGTGTGGTGGTATAAACTGCATTGAGTCACACGGCGGTGTGTGTGAGAGTGTGTGTGTGTGCAGGTACAGGCTGGTATTGAACCACAGTGAGCCGTGTGTGTGTGTGCTGGAATAGGCAGAGCATTGAGTCTCAGGTGTGTGTATGTGTGTGTGTATGCTGGTGTGGTCTCTGCATTGATTCACTAAGGTGTGTTGTGTGTGTATGTACATGGAGCTGAAGACTGTACACTGATTCACAGTGAGCTGTGTGTGTATGTGTGTGTGTGTGTGATGGTATGGGCTTTGCATTGAGTCACTGAGGTGTGTGTCTGTGTGTGTATACCTGGAACTACAGACTGTGCACTGATTCACAATGAGCCATGTGTGAATGTGTGTATGTGATAGTATAGGGTGTTCATAGAGTCACAATGAGCCGTGCATATGTGTCTTTGCATGGGTGTTGTGGTATAGGCTGTGCATTGTGTCACAGTGACTGTGCGTGTGTGTGTGTGTGTGTTTGTGATGGTATAGTACATGCATTGTATCAGAGAGAGCCATGCATGCGTCTCTGTGTGTGTGTGCTGGCATAGGCATTACATTGTGTCACAGTGAGCCATGTGTTTGTATGCTGGTGGAGACTCTGCATTGAGTCACAGTAAGACTTGTGTGTGTGCCAGTACAGGCTGTGCAAGGAGTCAGTGAGTCATATATGTGTGTGTGTGTGTGTGTGTGCTGATATATGAAGTGCATTGAGTCCAAGTGAATCATGTATGTTTGTGTGTGTTTGTGGGTGCTGCTATAGGTGGTTCACTGAGTCACAGTCAGGTATGTGTGAGTGTTTGTGTGTTCTTGTATAGGCTGTGCATTGATTCACAGTGAGGCATGTGTGTAAGCTGGTACAGGAGGTGCATTGAGTCACAGTGATGGTTGTGTTTGTGTGTGTGTGTGTGCTGCAGTAGGCTGTGTATTGAGTCACAGAAAGTGGGTCTTTGTGTGTGTATGTGCATGTACAGGCTGCGGTTTGAGTCACAGTGATGGGTGTCTCTGTGTGGTGTTATAGGCTGTGCATTGAATCACAGCCCTGTGTTAGTGTTGTGTATTTGGTGCTGTAGAGTCTGCATGAGTCACAGTAAGGTGTGTGTGTGTGCTGCTATATGCTGAGAATTGAGTCACACCTAGGTGAGTGTATGTGTATGTGTATGCTGATATGGGATTTGCATTGAATCACTGAGCGGTGTGTGTTTGTGTGTGTGTGTACTGCTATAGTCTGTACACTGAGCCATGTTAAGGTGTGTTTCTGTGTGTGTGTGTGCGGGTATAGGCTATGCATTGACTCACATTGAGCCATGTGTTTGTATGTGCTAGTATACACTGTTCATTGAGTCTCAGTGAGCCTTTGTTTTGTGTGTCTGTTTACTTGTATGGGCTTGGCATTGAGTCTCAGACAGGTGTGTGTGTGTGTCTGTGTGTCTGTGTGGTGGTATCATCTGCATTGAGTCACACGGCGGTGTGTGTGAGAGTGTGTGTGTGTGCAGGTACAGGCTGGTATTGAATGACAGTGAGCCGTGTGTGTGCCTGTGTGTGTGTGTGTGCTGGAATAGGCAGAGCATTGAGTCTCAGGTGTGTGTATGTGTGTGTGTATGCTGGTATGGTCTCTGCATTGATTCACTAAGGTGTGTTGTGTGTGTATGTACATGGAGCTGAAGACTGTACACTGATTCACAGTGAGCTGTGTGTGTATGTGTGTGTGCGTGTGATGGTATGGGCTTTGCATTGAGTCACTGAGGTGTGTGTCTGTGTGTGTATACCTGGAACTACAGACTGTGCACTGATTCACAATGAGCCATGTGTGAATGTGTGTATGTGATAGTATAGGGTGTGCATAGAGTCACAAAGAGCCGTGCATATGTGTCTTTGCATGGGTGTTGTGGTATAGGGTCTGCGTTGTGTCACAGTGACTGTGCGTGTGTGTGTGTTTGTGATGGTATAGTACGTGCATTGAATCAGAGAGAGCCATGCATGTGTCTCTGTGTGTGTGTGCTGGCATAGGCATTACATTGAGTCACAGTGAGCCATGTGTTTGTATGCTGGTGTAGACTCTGCATTGAGTCACAGTAAGCCTTGTGTGTGTGCCAGTACAGGCTGTGCATTGAGTCAGTGAGTCATATGTGTGTGTGTGTTTGTGTGTGTGTGTGCTGGTTTAGGCAGTGCATTGAGTCCAATGAGCAGTGTATGTTTGTGTGTGTGTGTGTGTGCTGCTATAGGTGGTTCACTGAGTCACAGTCAGGTATGTGTGAGTGAGTGTTTGTGTGTTCTTCTATAGGCTGTGCATTGATTCACAGTGAGCTCTGTGTGTATGGTGGTATAGGCGGTGCATTGAATCACAGTGATGGTTGTTTTTCTGTGTGTATGCTGCAGTAGGCTGTGAATTGAGTCACAGAAGGTGGGTCTTTGTGTGTGTATGTGCAGGTACAAGCTGCAGTTCGAGTCACAGTGATGGGTGTCTCTGTGTGATGTTATAGGCTGTGCATTGAATCACAGCGAGCCGTATTAGTGTGTGTACGTGTATTTGTGTATGCGTGTGTGTGTGTGATGGTACAGGCTGAACATTGAGTCACTGAGGTGTGCATGTGTGTATGTGGTGTTACAGACTGTTCGTTAGGTCAAACTGAGCAATATGTGTGTGTAGGGGTGTGTGTGTACAGTTATTTGCTGTGCACTGAGTCACAGTGAACCATGTGTGTGTGGGGAGCTGGTATAGTCAGAGCACTGAGTCACAGTTGAATGTGTGGGAGTTGTTTGTGTATGTGTGTGTGTATTTGCTGGTGTAGACTGTGCATTGAGTCACAGTGAGTAGTGCGGTGTGTGTGTGCTGTGATGGTGTGGACTGTGGTTTTATCCACTTTGACCTGAACGGCTGTGTGTGTTTGTGTGTTTGTGTGTGTGTGTGTGCTGGCACTAGATGACAGTTGAGACAGAGTGGGCTGTGTGTCTGTGTGTGCGCTGGTATAGACTCTGTATTGAGTCACTGTGAGCTGTGTGTGTATGTGTGTGCTCGTATAGGCTGTGCATTGAGTCACAGTGAGGTGTTTGTGTGTGTGTGTGCTGGTACAGGAAGCGTTTTGAGTCACAGTCTCGTGTGTGTGTGTGTGCATGTGAGTTTGTGTGCTGGTATGGGCTTTATTGTGCTGGTATGGACTTTATTGACTCATGGGTGTGTGTGTGAGTGTGGGTGATACAGACTGCATTGAGTCACAGTGCGCTGTGTGTGTGTGTGCTGGTATAGGCGATTTATTGAGTACCAGTGAGCCATGTGTGAGTGCGTGTTGGTGTGTGTGTGTGTGTACTGGTATAGGCTGTGCATTGAGTCACAGTGAGGCCTGCATCTGTGCATGTCTGTGTTTGTGTGTGTGTGTTTGCTGGTATAGGCTGAGCTTTGAATCACTCTGAGGTGTGTGTGCATGTGCTGGTAAAATTGTGCCTTGATTCACTGTGCCATGTGAGTGTGTGTGCACGCTGGTATAGGTTGTGCATTGAGTCAGAGTGGGAGGTGTGTGTGTCTGTGTGTTCTGGTATAGGCTGACAATTGAGGCACACTGAGGTCTGTGTGCACATGTGTGTATATGTGTGCTGGTACAGCCTGCTCATTGAGTCATATTGAGTTTTTTTTGTGTGTGTGTGCAAGTAGAGGCAGCACATTGAGTCACAGTGAGGTGTATGTGTGTGATGTGATATGCTATGCACTGATTCATAGGGAGGTTTGTGTCTGTGTGTGTGCACTTTCTAGTTTAGGATTTGCATTGAATCACACTGAGCTGTGTTTTTGAGTGTCAGTATGTGTGCGTGTGTGGAGGTATGGGCTGTGGATTGACTCACATTTTGCCGTATGTGCTTCTCTGTGTGTGTATGTCTGCTAGCATATCCTGTGCACTAAGTCACAGGGAGCCATGTGTGTGTGTGTGTGTGTGTCCTGGTACAGAGTGTGCATTGATTCACAGTCAGCCATGTGTGTGTGTGTGTGAGTGCACTGGTATAGGATGTGCAGTGAGTCAGAGTGATGTGTGTGTGTGTCTGCATGTTCTGATATAGGCTGACCATTGTGTAACATTGAGGGTGTGTGTGTGTGTGTGCTGGTATAGGCTGCATATTTTGTCACAGTGAGCTGTGTGTGTGTGTATGTGTAGGTACAGGCTGTGCATTGAGTCACAGTGTGGGGTGTGTGTGTGATGTTATATTCTGTGCACTAGGAGAGACTGAGCCGTGTGTGTGTGCTGGTATAATCTGAACATTGAGTCACAGTGTGGTGTGGTGTGTGTGCCTTTGCTGGTATGGACTGTGCATTGAATCCCAGCCCTGTGTTCGTGTTTGTGTATTTGGTGCTGTAGAGTCTGCATGAGTCACAGTAAGATGTGTGTGTGTGTACTGCTATAGGCTGTACACTGAGCCATATTAAGCTGTGTTTCTGTGTGTGTGTGTGCGGGTATAGGCTATGCATTGACTCACATTGAGCCATGTGTTTGTATGTGCTACTATACGCTATTCATTG
The DNA here is from genome assembly GCF_039906515.1 of Pseudorca crassidens. NCBI lineage: Eukaryota > Metazoa > Chordata > Mammalia > Artiodactyla > Delphinidae > Pseudorca > Pseudorca crassidens. Next base: position 13,673,108 of record NC_090318.1, read on the forward strand.
AGTCTCAGTGAGCCATTGTTGTGTGTGTCTGTTTACTTGTATGGGCTTGGCATTGAGTCACAGAGAGGTGTTTGTGTGTGTTTGTGTGTCTGTGTGGTGGTATAAACTGCATTGAGTCACACGGTGGTGTGTGTGAGAGTGTGTGTGTGTGCAGGTACAGGCTGGTATTGAACCACAGTGAGCCGTGTGTGTGTGTGCTGGAATAGGCAGAGCATTGAGTCTCAGGTGTGTGTATGTGTGTGTGTATGCTGGTATGGTCTCTGCATTGATTCACTAAGGTGTGTTGTGTGTGTATGTACATGGAGCTGAAGACTGTACACTGATTCACAGTGAGCTGTGTGTGTATGTGTGTGTGTGTGTGATGGTATGGGCTTTGCATTGAGTCACTGAGGTGTGTGTCTGTGTGTGTATACCTGGAACTACAGACTGTGCACTGATTCACAATGAGCCATGTGTGAATGTGTGTATGTGATAGTATAGGGTGTTCATAGAGTCACAATGAGCCGTGCATATGTGTCTTTGCATGGGTGTTGTGGTATAGGCTGTGCATTGTGTCACAGTGACTGTGCGTGTGTGTGTGTGTGTGTTTGTGATGGTATAGTACATGCATTGTATCAGAGAGAGCCATGCATGCGTCTCTGTGTGTGTGTGCTGGCATAGGCATTACATTGTGTCACAGTGAGCCATGGGTTTGTATGCTGGTGGAGACTCTGCATGAGTCACAGTAAGACTTGTGTGTGTGCCAGTACAGGCTGTGCAAGGAGTCAGTGAGTCATATATGTGTGTGTGTGTGTGTGTGTGTGCTGATATATGAAGTGCATTGAGTCCAAGTGAATCATGTATGTTTGTGTGTGTTTGTGGGTGCTGCTATAGGTGGTTCACTGAGTCACAGTCAGGTATGTGTGAGTGTTTGTGTGTTCTTGTATAGGCTGTGCATTGATTCACAGTGAGGCATGTGTGTAAGCTGGTACAGGAGGTGCATTGAGTCACAGTGATGGTTGTGTTTGTGTGTGTGTGTGTGCTGCAGTAGGCTGTGTATTGAGTCACAGAAAGTGGGTCTTTGTGTGTGTATGTGCATGTACAGGCTGCGGTTTGAGTCACAGTGATGGGTGTCTCTGTGTGGTGTTATAGGCTGTGCATTGAATCACAGCCCTGTGTTAGTGTTGTGTATTTGGTGCTGTAGAGTCTGCATGAGTCAAAGTAAGGTGTGTGTGTGTGCTGCTATATGCTGAGAATTGAGTCACACTTAGGTGAGTGTATGTGTATGTGTATGCTGATATGGGATTTGCATTGAATCACTGAGCGGTGTGTGTTTGTGTGTGTGTGTACTGCTATAGTCTGTACACTGAGCCATGTTAAGGTGTGTTTCTGTGTGTGTGTGTGCGGGTATAGGCTATGCATTGACTCACATTGAGCCATGTGTTTGTATGTGCTAGTATACACTGTTCATTGAGTCTCAGTGAGCCTTTGTTTTGTGTGTCTGTTTACTTGTATGGGCTTGGCATTGAGTCTCAGACAGGTGTGTGTGTGTGTCTGTGTGTCTGTGTGGTGGTATCATCTGCATTGAGTCACACGGCAGTGTGTGTGAGAGTGTGTGTGTGTGCAGGTAGAGGCTGGTATTGAATGACAGTGAGCCGTGTGTGTGCCTGTGTGTGTGTGTGTGCTGGAATAGGTAGAGCATTGAGTCTCAGGTGTGTGTATGTGTGTGTGTATGCTGGTATGGTCTCTGCATTGATTCACTAAGGTGTGTTGTGTGTGTATGTACATGGAGCTGAAGACTGTACACTGATTCACAGTGAGCTGTGTGTGTATGTGTGTGTGTGTGTGATGGTATGGGCTTTGCATTGAGTCACTGAGGTGTGTGTCTGTGTGTGTATACCTGGAACTACAGACTGTGCACTGATTCACAATGAGCCATGTGTGAATGTGTGTATGTGATAGTATAGGGTGTGCATAGAGTCACAAAGAGCCGTGCATATGTGTCTTTGCATGGGTGTTGTGGTATAGGGTCTGCGTTGTGTCACAGTGACTGTGCGTGTGTGTGTGTTTGTGATGGTATAGTACGTGCATTCAATCAGAGAGAGCCATGCATGTGTCTCTGTGTGTGTGTGCTGGCATAGGAATTACATTAAGTCACAGTGAGCCATGTGTTTGTATGCTGGTGTAGACTCTGCATTGAGTCACAGTAAGCCTTGTGTGTGTGCCAGTACAGGCTGTGCATTGAGTCAGTGAGTCATATGTGTGTGTGTGTTTGTGTGTGTGTGTGCTGGTTTAGGCAGTGCATTGAGTCCAATGAGCAGTGTATGTTTGTGTGTGTGTGTGTGTGCTGCTTAGGTGGTTCACTGAGTCACAGTCAGGTATGTGTGAGTGAGTGTTTGTGTGTTCTTCTATAGGCTGTGCATTGATTCACAGTGAGCTCTGTGTGTATGGTGGTATAGGCGGTGCATTGAATCACAGTGATGGTTGTTTTTCTGTGTGTATGCTGCAGTAGGCTGTGAATTGAGTCACAGAAGGTGGGTCTTTGTGTGTGTATGTGCAGGTACAAGCTGCAGTTCGAGTCACAGTGATGGGTGTCTCTGTGTGATGTTATAGGCTGTGCATTGAATCACAGTGAGCTGTATTAGTGTGTGTACGTGTATTTGTGTATGCGTGTGTGTGTGTGATGGTACAGGCTGAACATTGAGTCACTGAGGTGTGCATGTGTGTATGTGGTGTTACAGACTGTTCGTTAGGTCAAACTGAGCAATATGTGTGTGTAGGGGTGTGTGTGTACAGTTATTTGCTGTGCACTGAGTCACAGTGAACCATGTGTGTGTGGGGAGCTGGTATAGTCAGAGCACTGAGTCACAGTTGAATGTGTGGGAGTTGTTTGTGTATGTGTGTGTGTATTTGCTGGTGTAGACTGTGCATTGAGTCACAGTGAGTAGTGCGGTGTGTGTGTGCTGTGATGGTGTGGACTGTGGTTTTATCCACTTTGACCTGAACGGCTGTGTGTGTTTGTGTGTTTGTGTGTGTGTGTGTGCTGGCACTAGATGACAGTTGAGACAGAGTGGGCTGTGTGTCTGTGTGTGCGCTGGTATAGACTCTGTATTGAGTCACTGTGAGCTGTGTGTGTATGTGTGTGCTCGTATAGGCTGTGCATTGAGTCACAGTGAGGTGTTTGTGTGTGTGTGTGCTGGTACAGGAAGCGTTTTGAGTCACAGTCTCGTGTGTGTGTGTGTGCATGTGAGTTTGTGTGCTGGTATGGGCTTTATTGTGCTGGTATGGACTTTATTGACTCATGGGTGTGTGTGTGAGTGTGGGTGATACAGACTGCATTGAGTCACAGTGCGCTGTGTGTGTGTGTGCTGGTATAGGCGATTTATTGAGTACCAGTGAGCCATGTGTGAGTGCGTGTTGGTGTGTGTGTGTGTGTACTGGTATAGGCTGTGCATTGAGTCACAGTGAGGCCTGCATCTGTGCATGTCTGTGTTTGTGTGTGTGTGTTTGCTGGTATAGGCTGAGCTTTGAATCACTCTGAGGTGTGTGTGCATGTGCTGGTAAAATTGTGCCTTGATTCACTGTGCCATGTGAGTGTGTGTGCACGCTGGTATAGGTTGTGCATTGAGTCAGAGTGGGAGGTGTGTGTGTCTGTGTGTTCTGGTATAGGCTGACAATTGAGGCACACTGAGGTCTGTGTGCACATGTGTGTATATGTGTGCTGGTACAGCCTGCTCATTGAGTCATATTGAGTTTTTTTTTGTGTGTGTGTGCAAGTAGAGGCAGCACATTGAGTCACAGTGAGGTGTATGTGTGTGATGTGATATGCTATGCACTGATTCATAGGGAGGTTTGTGTCTGTGTGTGTGCACTTTCTAGTTTAGGATTTGCATTGAATCACACTGAGCTGTGTTTTTGAGTGTCAGTATGTGTGCGTGTGTGGAGGTATGGGCTGTGGATTGACTCACATTTTGCCGTATGTGCTTCTCTGTGTGTGTATGTCTGCTAGCATATCCTGTGCACTAAGTCACAGGGAGCCATGTGTGTGTGTGTGTGTGTGTCCTGGTACAGAGTGTGCATTGATTCACAGTCAGCCATGTGTGTGTGTGTGTGAGTGCACTGGTATAGGATGTGCAGTGAGTCAGAGTGATGTGTGTGTGTGTCTGCATGTTCTGATATAGGCTGCCCATTGTGTAACATTGAGGGTGTGTGTGTGTGTGTGCTGGTATAGGCTGCATATTTTGTCACAGTGAGCTGTGTGTGTGTGTATGTGTAGGTACAGGCTGTGCATTGAGTCACAGTGTGGGGGGTGTGTGTGATGTTATATTCTGTGCACTAGGAGAGACTGAGCCGTGTGTGTGTGCTGGTATAATCTGAACATTGAGTCACAGTGTGGTGTGGTGTGTGTGCCTTTGCTGGTATGGACTGTGCATTGAATCCCAGCCCTGTGTTCGTGTTTGTGTATTTGGTGCTGTAGAGTCTGCATGAGTCACAGTAAGATGTGTGTGTGTGTACTGCTATAGGCTGTACACTGAGCCATATTAAGGTGTGTTTCTGTGTGTGTGTGTGCGGGTATAGGCTATACATTGACTCACATTGAGCCATGTGTTTGTATGTGCTACTATACGCTATTCATTGAGTCTCAGTGAGCCATTGTTGTGTGTGTCTGTTTACTTGTATGGGCTTGGCATTGAGTCACAGAGAGGTGTTTGTGTGTGTTTGTGTGTCTGTGTGGTGGTATAAACTGCATTGAGTCACACAGCGGTGTGTGTGAGAGTGTGTGTGTGTGCAGGTACAGGCTGGTATTGAACCACAGTGAGCCGTGTGTGTGTGTGCTGGAATAGGCAGAGCATTGAGTCTCAGGTGTGTGTATGTGTGTGTGTATGCTGGTGTGGTCTCTGCATTGATTCACTAAGGTGTGTTGTGTGTGTATGTACATGGAGCTGAAGACTGTACACTGATTCACAGTGAGCTGTGTGTGTATGTGTGTGTGTGTGTGATGGTATGGGCTTTGCATTGAGTCACTGAGGTGTGTGTCTGTGTGTGTATACCTGGAACTACAGACTGTGCACTGATTCACAATGAGCCATGTGTGAATGTGTGTATGTGATAGTATAGGGTGTTCATAGAGTCACAATGAGCCGTGCATATGTGTCTTTGCATGGGTGTTGTGGTATAGGCTGTGCATTGTGTCACAGTGACTGTGCGTGTGTGTGTGTGTGTGTTTGTGATGGTATAGTACATGCATTGTATCAGAGAGAGCCATGCATGCGTCTCTGTGTGTGTGTGCTGGCATAGGCATTACATTGTGTCACAGTGAGCCATGTGTTTGTATGCTGGTGGAGACTCTGCATTGAGTCAGAGTAAGACTTGTGTGTGTGCCAGTACAGGCTGTGCAAGGAGTCAGTGAGTCATATATGTGTGTGTGTGTGTGTGCTGATATATGAAGTGCATTGAGTCCAAGTGAATCATGTATGTTTGTGTGTGTTTGTGGGTGCTGCTATAGGTGGTTCACTGAGTCACAGTCAGGTATGTGTGAGTGTTTGTGTGTTCTTGTATAGGCTGTGCATTGATTCACAGTGAGGCATGTGTGTAAGCTGGTACAGGAGGTGCATTGAGTCACAGTGATGGTTGTGTTTGTGTGTGTGTGTGTGCTGCAGTAGGCTGTGTATTGAGTCACAGAAAGTGGGTCTTTGTGTGTGTATGTGCATGTACAGGCTGCGGTTTGAGTCACAGTGATGGGTGTCTCTGTGTGGTGTTATAGGCTGTGCATTGAATCACAGCCCTGTGTTAGTGTTGTGTATTTGGTGCTGTAGAGTCTGCATGAGTCACAGTAAGGTGTGTGTGTGTGCTGCTATATGCTGAGAATTGAGTCACACCTAGGTGAGTGTATGTGTATGTGTATGCTGATATGGGATTTGCATTGAATCACTGAACGGTGTGTGTTTGTGTGTGTGTGTACTGCTATAGTCTGTACACTGAGACATGTTAAGGTGTGTTTCTGTGTGTGCGTGTGCGGGTATAGGCTATGCATTGACTCACATTGAGCCATGTGTTTGTATGTGCTAGTATACACTGTTCATTGAGTCTCAGTGAGCCTTTGTTTTGTGTGTCTGTTTACTTGTATGGGCTTGGCATTGAGTCTCAGACAGGTGTGTGTGTGTGTCTGTGTGTCTGTGTGGTGGTATCATCTACATTGAGTCACACGGCGGTGTGTGTGAGAGTGTGTGTGTGTGCAGGTACAGGCTGGTATTGAATTACAGTGAGCCGTGTGTGTGCCTGTGTGTGTGTGTGTGCTGGAATAGGCAGAGCATTGAGTCTCAGGTGTGTGTATGTGTGTGTGTATGCTGGTATGGTCTCTGCATTGATTCACTAAGGTGTGTTGTGTGTGTATGTACATGGAGCTGAAGACTGTACACTGATTCACAGTGAGCTGTGTGTGTATGTGTGTGTGTGTGTGATGGTATGGGCTTTGCATTGAGTCACTGAGGTGTGTGTCTGTGTGTGTATACCTGGAACTACAGACTGTGCACTGATTCACAATGAGCCATGTGTGAATGTGTGTATGTGATAGTATAGGGTGTGCATAGAGTCACAAAGAGCCGTGCATATGTGTCTTTGCATGGGTGTTGTGGTATAGGGTCTGCGTTGTGTCACAGTGACTGTGCGTGTGTGTGTGTTTGTGATGGTATAGTACGTGCATTGAATCAGAGAGAGCCATGCATGTGTCTCTGTGTGTGTGTGCTGGCATAGGCATTACATTGAGTCACAGTGAGCCATGTGTTTGTATGCTGGTGTAGACTCTGCATTGAGTCACAGTAAGCCTTGTGTGTGTGCCAGTACAGGCTGTGCATTGAGTCAGTGAGTCATATGTGTGTGTGTGTTTGTGTGTGTGTGTGCTGGTTTAGGCAGTGCATTGAGTCCAATGAGCAGTGTATGTTTGTGTGTGTGTGTGTGTGCTGCTATAGGTGGTTCACTGAGTCACAGTCAGGTATGTGTGAGTGAGTGTTTGTGTGTTCTTCTATAGGCTGTGCATTGATTCACAGTGAGCTCTGTGTGTATGGTGGTATAGGCGGTGCATTGAATCACAGTGATGGTTGTTTTTCTGTGTGTATGCTGCAGTAGGCTGTGAATTGAGTCACAGAAGGTGGGTCTTTGTGTGTGTATGTGCAGGTACAAGCTGCAGTTCGAGTCACAGTGATGGGTGTCTCTGTGTGATGTTATAGGCTGTGCATTGAATCACAGCGAGCCGTATTAGTGTGTGTACGTGTATTTGTGTATGCGTGTGTGTGTGTGATGGTACAGGCTGAACATTGAGTCACTGAGGTGTGCATGTGTGTATGTGGTGTTACAGACTGTTCGTTAGGTCAAACTGAGCAATATGTGTGTGTAGGGGTGTGTGTGTACAGTTATTTGCTGTGCACTGAGTCACAGTGAACCATGTGTGTGTGGGGAGCTGGTATAGTCAGAGCACTGAGTCACAGTTGAATGTGTGGGAGTTGTTTGTGTATGTGTGTGTGTATTTGCTGGTGTAGACTGTGCATTGAGTCACAGTGAGTAGTGCGGTGTGTGTGTGCTGTGATGGTGTGGACTGTGGTTTTATCCACTTTGACCTGAACGGCTGTGTGTGTTTGTGTGTTTGTGTGTGTGTGTGTGCTGGCACTAGATGACAGTTGAGACAGAGTGGGCTGTGTGTCTGTGTGTGCGCTGGTATAGACTCTGTATTGAGTCACTGTGAGCTGTGTGTGTATGTGTGTGCTCGTATAGGCTGTGCATTGAGTCACAGTGAGGTGTTTGTGTGTGTGTGTGCTGGTACAGGAAGCGTTTTGAGTCACAGTCTCGTGTGTGTGTGTGTGCATGTGAGTTTGTGTGCTGGTATGGGCTTTATTGTGCTGGTATGGGCTTTATTGACTCATGGGTGTGTGTGTGAGTGTGGGTGATACAGACTGCATTGAGTCACAGTGCGCTGTGTGTGTGTGTGCTGGTATAGGCGATTTATTGAGTACGAGTGAGCCATGTGTGAGTGCGTGTTGGTGTGTGTGTGTGTGTACTGGTATAGGCTGTGCATTGAGTCACAGTGAGGCCTGCATCTGTGCATGTCTGTGTTTGTGTGTGTGTGTTTGCTGGTATAGGCTGAGCTTTGAATCACTCTGAGGTGTGTGTGCATGTGCTGGTAAAATTGTGCCTTGATTCACTGTGCCATGTGAGTGTGTGTGCACGCTGGTATAGGTTGTGCATTGAGTCAGAGTGGGAGGTGTGTGTGTCTGTGTGTTCTGGTATAGGCTGACAATTGAGGCACACTGAGGTCTGTGTGCACATGTGTGTATATGTGTGCTGGTACAGCCTGCTCATTGAGTCATATTGAGTTTTGTGTGTGTGTGTGTGCAGGTAGAGGCAGCACATTGAGTCACAGTGAGGTGTATGTGTGTGATGTTATATGCTATGCACTGATTCATAGGGAGGTTTGTGTCTGTGTGTGTGCACTTTCTAGTTTAGGATTTGCATTGAATCACACTGAGCTGTGTTTTTGAGTGTCAGTATGTGTGCGTGTGTGGAGGTATGGGCTGTGGATTGACTCACATTTTGCCGTATGTGCTTCTCTGTGTGTGTATGTCTGCTAGCATATCCTGTGCACTGAGTCACAGGGAGCCATGTGTGTGTGTGTGTGTGTGTCCTGGTACAGAGTGTGCATTGATTCACAGTCAGCCATGTGTGTGTGTGTGAGTGCACTGGTATAGGATGTGCAGTGAGTCAGAGTGATGTGTGTGTGTGTCTGCATGTTCTGATATAGGCTGCCCATTGTGTAACATTGAGGGTGTGTGTGTGTGTGTGCTGGTATAGGCTGCATATTTTGTCACAGTGAGCTGTGTGTGTGTGTATGTGTAGGTACAGGCTGTGCATTGAGTCACAGTGTGGGGGGTGTGTGTGATGTTATATTCTGTGCACTAGGACAGAGTGAGCCGTGTGTGTGTGCTGGTATAATCTGAACATTGAGTCACAGTGTGGTGTGGTGTGTGTGCCTTTGCTGGTATGGACTGTGCATTGAATCCCAGCCCTGTGTTAGTGTTTGTGTATTTGGTGCTGTAGAGTCTGCATGAGTCACAGTAAGATGTGTGTGTGTGTACTGCTATAGGCTGTACACTGAGCCATATTAAGGTGTGTTTCTGTGTGTGTGTGTGCGGGTATAGGCTATACATTGACTCACATTGAGCCATGTGTTTGTATGTGCTACTATACGCTATTCATTGAGTCTCAGTGAGCCATTGTTGTGTGTGTCTGTTTACTTGTATGGGCTTGGCATTGAGTCACAGAGAGGTGTTTGTGTGTGTTTGTGTGTCTGTGTGGTGGTATCATCTGCATTGAGTCACACGGCGGTGTGTGTGAGAGTGTGTGTGTGTGCAGGTACAGGCTGGTATTGAACCACAGTGAGCCGTGTGTGTGTGTGCTGGAATAGGCAGAGCATTGAGTCTCCGGTGTGTGTATGTGTGTGTGTATGCTGGTATGGTCTCTGCATTGATTCACTAAGGTGTGTTGTGTGTGTATGTACATGGAGCTGAAGACTGTACACTGATTCACAGTGAGCTGTGTGTGTATGTGTGTGTGCGTGTGATGGTATGGGCTTTGCATTGAGTCACTGAGGTGTGTGTCTGTGTGTGTATACCTGGAACTACAGACTGTGCACTGATTCACAATGAGCCATGTGTGAATGTGTGTATGTGATAGTATAGGGTGTTCATAGAGTCACAATGAGCCGTGCATATGTGTCTTTGCATGGGTGTTGTGGTATAGGCTGTGCATTGTGTCACAGTGACTGTGCGTGTGTGTGTGTGTGTGTTTGTGATGGTATAGTACATGCATTGTATCAGAGAGAGCCATGCATGCGTCTCTGTGTGTGTGTGCTGGCATAGGCATTACATTGTGTCACAGTGAGCCATGTGTTTGTATGCTGGTGGAGACTCTGCATTGAGTCACAGTAAGACTTGTGTGTGTGCCAGTACAGGCTGTGCAAGGAGTCAGTGAGTCATATATGTGTGTGTGTGTGTGTGCTGATATATGAAGTGCATTGAGTCCAAGTGAATCATGTATGTTTGTGTGTGTTTGTGGGTGCTGCTATAGGTGGTTCACTGAGTCACAGTCAGGTATGTGTGAGTGTTTGTGTGTTCTTGTATAGGCTGTGCATTGATTCACAGTGAGGTATGTGTGTAAGCTGGTACAGGAGGTGCATTGAGTCACAGTGATGGTTGTGTTTGTGTGTGTGTGTGTGCTGCAGTAGGCTGTGTACTGAGTCACAGAAAGTGTGTCTTTGTGTGTGTATGTGCATGTACAGGCTGCGGTTTGAGTCACAGTGATGGGTGTCTCTGTGTGGTGTTATAGGCTGTGCATTGAATCACAGCCCTGTGTTAGTGTTGTGTATTTGGTGCTGTAGAGTCTGCATGAGTCAAAGTAAGGTGTGTGTGTGTGCTGCTATATGCTGAGAATTGAGTCACACCTAGGTGAGTGTATGTGTATGTGTATGCTGATATGGGATTTGCATTGAATCACTGAACGGTGTGTGTTTGTGTGTGTGTGTACTGCTATAGTCTGTACACTGAGACGTGTTAAGGTGTGTTTCTGTGTGTGCGTGTGCGGGTATAGGCTATGCATTGACTCACATTGAGCCATGTGTTTGTATGTGCTAGTATACACTGTTCATTGAGTCTCAGTGAGCCTTTGTTTTGTGTGTCTGTTTACTTGTATGGGCTTGGCATTGAGTCTCAGACAGGTGTTTGTGTGTGTCTGTGTGTCTGTGTGGTGGTATCATCTACATTGAGTCACACGGCGGTGTGTGTGAGAGTGTGTGTGTGTGCAGGTACAGGCTGGTATTGAATGACAGTGAGCCGTGTGTGTGCCTGTGTGTGTGTGTGTGCTGGAATAGGCAGAGCATTGAGTCTCAGGTGTGTGTATGTGTGTGTGTATGCTGGTATGGTCTCTGCATTGATTCACTAAGGTGTGTTGTGTGTGTATGTACATGGAGCTGAAGACTGTACACTGATTCACAGTGAGCTGTGTGTGTATGTGTGTGTGTGTGTGATGGTATGGGCTTTGCATTGAGTCACTGAGGTGTGTGTCTGTGTGTGTATACCTGGAACTACAGACTGTGCACTGATTCACAATGAGCCATGTGTGAATGTGTGTATGTGATAGTATAGGGTGTGCATAGAGTCACAAAGAGCCGTGCATATGTGTCTTTGCATGGGTGTTGTGGTATAGGGTCTGCGTTGTGTCACAGTGACTGTGCGTGTGTGTGTGTTTGTGATGGTATAGTACGTGCATTGAATCAGAGAGAGCCATGCATGTGTCTCTGTGTGTGTGTGCTGGCATAGGCATTACATTGAGTCACAGTGAGCCATGTGTTTGTATGCTGGTGTAGACTCTGCATTGAGTCACAGTAAGCCTTGTGTGTGTGCCAGTACAGGCTGTGCATTGAGTCAGTGAGTCATATGTGTGTGTGTGTTTGTGTGTGTGTGTGCTGGTTTAGGCAGTGCATTGAGTCCAATGAGCAGTGTATGTTTGTGTGTGTGTGTGTGTGCTGCTATAGGTGGTTCACTGAGTCACAGTCAGGTATGTGTGAGTGAGTGTTTGTGTGTTCTTCTATAGGCTGTGCATTGATTCACAGTGAGCTCTGTGTGTATGGTGGTATAGGCGGTGCATTGAATCACAGTGATGGTTGTTTTTCTGTGTGTATGCTGCAGTAGGCTGTGAATTGAGTCACAGAAGGTGGGTCTTTGTGTGCGTATGTGCAGGTACAAGCTGCAGTTCGAGTCACAGTGATGGGTGTCTCTGTGTGATGTTATAGGCTGTGCATTGAATCACAGCGAGCCGTATTAGTGTGTGTACGTGTATTTGTGTATGCGTGTGTGTGTGTGATGGTACAGGCTGAACATTGAGTCACTGAGGTGTGCATGTGTGTATGTGGTGTTACAGACTGTTCGTTAGGTCAAACTGAGCAATATGTGTGTGTAGGGGTGTGTGTGTACAGTTATTTGCTGTGCACTGAGTCACAGTGAACCATGTGTGTGTGGGGAGCTGGTATAGTCAGAGCACTGAGTCACAGTTGAATGTGTGGGAGTTGTTTGTGTATGTGTGTGTGTATTTGCTGGTGTAGACTGTGCATTGAGTCACAGTGAGTAGTGCGGTGTGTGTGTGCTGTGATGGTGTGGACTGTGGTTTTATCCACTTTGACCTGAACGGCTGTGTGTGTTTGTGTGTTTGTGTGTGTGTGTGTGCTGGCACTAGATGACAGTTGAGACAGAGTGGGCTGTGTGTCTGTGTGTGCGCTGGTATAGACTCTGTATTGAGTCACTGTGAGCTGTGTGTGTATGTGTGTGCTCGTATAGGCTGTGCATTGAGTCACAGTGAGGTGTTTGTGTGTGTGTGTGCTGGTACAGGAAGCGTTTTGAGTCACAGTCTCGTGTGTGTGTGTGTGCATGTGAGTTTGTGTGCTGGTATGGGCTTTATTGTGCTGGTATGGGCTTTATTGACTCATGGGTGTGTGTGTGAGTGTGGGTGATACAGACTGCATTGAGTCACAGTGCGCTGTGTGTGTGTGTGCTGGTATAGGCGATTTATTGAGTACCAGTGAGCCATGTGTGAGTGCGTGTTGGTGTGTGTGTGTGTGTACTGGTATAGGCTGTGCATTGAGTCACAGTGAGGCCTGCATCTGTGCATGTCTGTGTTTGTGTGTGTGTGTTTGCTGGTATAGGCTGAGCTTTGAATCACTCTGAGGTGTGTGTGCATGTGCTGGTAAAATTGTGCCTTGATTCACTGTGCCATGTGAGTGTGTGTGCACGCTGGTATAGGTTGTGCATTGAGTCAGAGTGGGAGGTGTGTGTGTCTGTGTGTTCTGGTATAGGCTGACAATTGAGGCACACTGAGGTCTGTGTGCACATGTGTGTATATGTGTGCTGGTACAGCCTGCTCATTGAGTCATATTGAGTTTTGTGTGTGTGTGTGTGCAGGTAGAGGCAGCACATTGAGTCACAGTGAGGTGTATGTGTGTGATGTTATATGCTATGCACTGATTCATAGGGAGGTTTGTGTCTGTGTGTGTGCACTTTCTAGTTTAGGATTTGCATTGAATCACACTGAGCTGTGTTTTTGAGTGTCAGTATGTGTGCGTGTGTGGAGGTATGGGCTGTGGATTGACTCACATTTTGCCGTATGTGCTTCTCTGTGTGTGTATGTCTGCTAGCATATCCTGTGCACTGAGTCACAGGGAGCCATGTGTGTGTGTGTGTGTGTGTCCTGGTACAGAGTGTGCATTGATTCACAGTCAGCCATGTGTGTGTGTGTGAGTGCACTGGTATAGGATGTGCAGTGAGTCAGAGTGATGTGTGTGTGTGTCTGCATGTTCTGATATAGGCTGCCCATTGTGTAACATTGAGGGTGTGTGTGTGTGTGTGCTGGTATAGGCTGCATATTTTGTCACAGTGAGCTGTGTGTGTGTGTATGTGTAGGTACAGGCTGTGCATTGAGTCACAGTGTGGGGGGTGTGTGTGATGTTATATTCTGTGCACTAGGACAGAGTGAGCCGTGTGTGTGTGCTGGTATAATCTGAACATTGAGTCACAGTGTGGTGTGGTGTGTGTGCCTTTGCTGGTATGGACTGTGCATTGAATCCCAGCCCTGTGTTAGTGTTTGTGTATTTGGTGCTGTAGAGTCTGCATGAGTCACAGTAAGATGTGTGTGTGTGTACTGCTATAGGCTGTACACTGAGCCATATTAAGGTGTGTTTCTGTGTGTGTGTGTGCGGGTATAGGCTATACATTGACTCACATTGAGCCATGTGTTTGTATGTGCTACTATACGCTATTCATTGAGTCTCAGTGAGCCATTGTTGTGTGTGTCTGTTTACTTGTATGGGCTTGGCATTGAGTCACAGAGAGGTGTTTGTGTGTGTTTGTGTGTCTGTGTGGTGGTATCATCTGCATTGAGTCACACGGCGGTGTGTGTGAGAGTGTGTGTGTGTGCAGGTACAGGCTGGTATTGAACCACAGTGAGCCGTGTGTGTGTGTGCTGGAATAGGCAGAGCATTGAGTCTCCGGTGTGTGTATGTGTGTGTGTATGCTGGTATGGTCTCTGCATTGATTCACTAAGGTGTGTTGTGTGTGTATGTACATGGAGCTGAAGACTGTACACTGATTCACAGTGAGCTGTGTGTGTATGTGTGTGTGCGTGTGATGGTATGGGCTTTGCATTGAGTCACTGAGGTGTGTGTCTGTGTGTGTATACCTGGAACTACAGACTGTGCACTGATTCACAATGAGCCATGTGTGAATGTGTGTATGTGATAGTATAGGGTGTTCATAGAGTCACAATGAGCCGTGCATATGTGTCTTTGCATGGGTGTTGTGGTATAGGCTGTGCATTGTGTCACAGTGACTGTGCGTGTGTGTGTGTGTGTTTGTGATGGTATAGTACATGCATTGTATCAGAGAGAGCCATGCATGCGTCTCTGTGTGTGTGTGCTGGCATAGGCATTACATTGTGTCACAGTGAGCCATGTGTTTGTATGCTGGTGGAGACTCTGCATTGAGTCACAGTAAGACTTGTGTGTGTGCCAGTACAGGCTGTGCAAGGAGTCAGTGAGTCATATATGTGTGTGTGTGTGTGTGCTGATATATGAAGTGCATTGAGTCCAAGTGAATCATGTATGTTTGTGTGTGTTTGTGGGTGCTGCTATAGGTGGTTCACTGAGTCACAGTCAGGTATGTGTGAGTGTTTGTGTGTTCTTGTATAGGCTGTGCATTGATTCACAGTGAGGTATGTGTGTAAGCTGGTACAGGAGGTGCATTGAGTCACAGTGATGGTTGTGTTTGTGTGTGTGTGTGTGCTGCAGTAGGCTGTGTATTGAGTCACAGAAAGTGTGTCTTTGTGTGTGTATGTGCATGTACAGGCTGCGGTTTGAGTCACAGTGATGGGTGTCTCTGTGTGGTGTTATAGGCTGTGCATTGAATCACAGCCCTGTGTTAGTGTTGTGTATTTGGTGCTGTAGAGTCTGCATGAGTCAAAGTAAGGTGTGTGTGTGTGCTGCTATATGCTGAGAATTGAGTCACACCTAGGTGAGTGTATGTGTATGTGTATGCTGATATGGGATTTGCATTGAATCACTGAACGGTGTGTGTTTGTGTGTGTGTGTACTGCTATAGTCTGTACACTGAGACATGTTAAGGTGTGTTTCTGTGTGTGCGTGTGCGGGTATAGGCTATGCATTGACTCACATTGAGCCATGTGTTTGTATGTGCTAGTATACACTGTTCATTGAGTCTCAGTGAGCCTTTGTTTTGTGTGTCTGTTTACTTGTATGGGCTTGGCATTGAGTCTCAGACAGGTGTGTGTGTGTGTCTGTGTGTCTGTGTGGTGGTATCATCTACATTGAGTCACACGGCAGTGTGTGTGAGAGTGTGTGTGTGTGCAGGTACAGGCTGGTATTGAATGACAGTGAGCCGTGTGTGTGTCTGTGTGTGTGTGTGTGCTGGAATAGGCAGAGCATTGAGTCTCAGGTGTGTGTATGTGTGTGTGTATGCTGGTATGGTCTCTGCATTGATTCACTAAGGTGTGTTGTGTGTGTATGTACATGGAGCTGAAGACTGTACACAGATTCACAGTGAGCTGTGTGTGTATGTGTGTGTGTGTGTGATGGTATGGGCTTTGCATTGAGTCACTGAGGTGTGTGTCTGTGTGTGTATACCTGGAACTACAGACTGTGCACTGATTCACAATGAGCCATGTGTGAATGTGTGTATGTGATAGTATAGGGTGTGCATAGAGTCACAAAGAGCCGTGCATATGTGTCTTTGCATGGGTGTTGTGGTATAGGGTCTGCGTTGTGTCACAGTGACTGTGCGTGTGTGTGTGTTTGTGATGGTATAGTACGTGCATTGAATCAGAGAGAGCCATGCATGTGTCTCTGTGTGTGTGTGCTGGCATAGGCATTACATTGAGTCACAGTGAGCCATGTGTTTGTATGCTGGTGTAGACTCTGCATTGAGTCACAGTAAGCCTTGTGTGTGTGCCAGTACAGGCTGTGCATTGAGTCAGTGAGTCATATGTGTGTGTGTGTTTGTGTGTGTGTGTGCTGGTTTAGGCAGTGCATTGAGTCCAATGAGCAGTGTATGTTTGTGTGTGTGTGTGTGTGCTGCTATAGGTGGTTCACTGAGTCACAGTCAGGTATGTGTGAGTGAGTGTTTGTGTGTTCTTCTATAGGCTGTGCATTGATTCACAGTGAGCTCTGTGTGTATGGTGGTATAGGCGGTGCATTGAATCACAGTGATGGTTGTTTTTCTGTGTGTATGCTGCAGTAGGCTGTGAATTGAGTCACAGAAGGTGGGTCTTTGTGTGTGTATGTGCAGGTACAAGCTGCAGTTCGAGTCACAGTGATGGGTGTCTCTGTGTGATGTTATAGGCTGTGCATTGAATCACAGCGAGCCGTATTAGTGTGTGTACGTGTATTTGTGTATGCGTGTGTGTGTGTGATGGTACAGGCTGAACATTGAGTCACTGAGGTGTGCATGTGTGTATGTGGTGTTACAGACTGTTCGTTAGGTCAAACTGAGCAATATGTGTGTGTAGGGGTGTGTGTGTACAGTTATTTGCTGTGCACTGAGTCACAGTGAACCATGTGTGTGTGGGGAGCTGGTATAGTCAGAGCACTGAGTCACAGTTGAATGTGTGGGAGTTGTTTGTGTATGTGTGTGTGTATTTGCTGGTGTAGACTGTGCATTGAGTCACAGTGAGTAGTGCGGTGTGTGTGTGCTGTGATGGTGTGGACTGTGGTTTTATCCACTTTGACCTGAACGGCTGTGTGTGTTTGTGTGTTTGTGTGTGTGTGTGTGCTGGCACTAGATGACAGTTGAGACAGAGTGGGCTGTGTGTCTGTGTGTGCGCTGGTATAGACTCTGTATTGAGTCACTGTGAGCTGTGTGTGTATGTGTGTGCTCGTATAGGCTGTGCATTGAGTCACAGTGAGGTGTTTGTGTGTGTGTGTGCTGGTACAGGAAGCGTTTTGAGTCACAGTCTCGTGTGTGTGTGTGTGCATGTGAGTTTGTGTGCTGGTATGGGCTTTATTGTGCTGGTATGGGCTTTATTGACTCATGGGTGTGTGTGTGAGTGTGGGTGATACAGACTGCATTGAGTCACAGTGCGCTGTGTGTGTGTGTGCTGGTATAGGCGATTTATTGAGTACCAGTGAGCCATGTGTGAGTGCGTGTTGGTGTGTGTGTGTGCGTACTGGTATAGGCTGTGCATTGAGTCACAGTGAGGCCTGCATCTGTGCATGTCTGTGTTTGTGTGTGTGTGTTTGCTGGTATAGGCTGAGCTTTGAATCACTCTGAGGTGTGTGTGCATGTGCTGGTAAAATTGTGCCTTGATTCACTGTGCCATGTGAGTGTGTGTGCACGCTGGTATAGGTTGTGCATTGAGTCACAGTGGGAGGTGTGTGTGTCTGTGTGTTCTGGTATAGGCTGACAATTGAGGCACACTGAGGTCTGTGTGCACATGTGTGTATATGTGTGCTGGTACAGCCTGCTCATTGAGTCATATTGAGTTTTTTGGTGTGTGTGTGTGCAGGTAGAGGCAGCACATTGAGTCACAGTGAGGTGTATGTGTGTGATGTTATATGCTATGCACTGATTCATAGGGAGGTTTGTGTCTGTGTGTGTGCACTTTCTAGTTTAGGATTTGCATTGAATCACACTGAGCTGTGTTTTTGAGTGTCAGTATGTGTGCGTGTGTGGAGGTATGGGCTGTGGATTGACTCACATTTTGCCGTATGTGTTTCTCTGTGTGTGTATGTCTGCTAGCATATCCTGTGCACTAAGTCACAGGGAGCCATGTGTGTGTGTGTGTGTGTGTCCTGGTACAGAGTGTGCATTGATTCACAGTCAGCCATGTGTGTGTGTGTGAGTGCACTGGTATAGGATGTGCAGTGAGTCAGAGTGATGTGTGTGTGTGTCTGCATGTTCTGATATAGGCTGACCATTGTGTAACATTGAGGGTGTGTGTGTGTGTGTGCTGGTATAGGCTGCATATTTTGTCACAGTGAGCTGTGTGTGTGTGTATGTGTAGGTACAGGCTGTGCATTGAGTCACAGTGTGGGGGGTGTGTGTGATGTTATATTCTGTGCACTAGGACAGAGTGAGCCGTGTGTGTGTGCTGGTATAATCTGAACATTGAGTCACAGTGTGGTGTGGTGTGTGTGCCTTTGCTGGTATGGACTGTGCATTGAATCCCAGCCCTGTGTTAGTGTTTGTGTATTTGGTGCTGTAGAGTCTGCATGAGTCACAGTAAGATGTGTGTGTGTGTACTGCTATAGGCTGTACACTGAGCCATATTAAGGTGTGTTTCTGTGTGTGTGTGTGCGGGTATAGGCTATACATTGACTCACATTGAGCCATGTGTTTGTATGTGCTACTATACGCTATTCATTGAGTCTCAGTGAGCCATTGTTGTGTGTGTCTGTTTACTTGTATGGGCTTGGCATTGAGTCACAGAGAGGTGTTTGTGTGTGTTTGTGTGTCTGTGTGGTGGTATCATCTGCATTGAGTCACACGGCGGTGTGTGTGAGAGTGTGTGTGTGTGCAGGTACAGGCTGGTATTGAACCACAGTGAGCCGTGTGTGTGTGTGCTGGAATAGGCAGAGCATTGAGTCTCCGGTGTGTGTATGTGTGTGTGTATGCTGGTATGGTCTCTGCATTGATTCACTAAGGTGTGTTGTGTGTGTATGTACATGGAGCTGAAGACTGTACACTGATTCACAGTGAGCTGTGTGTGTATGTGTGTGTGCGTGTGATGGTATGGGCTTTGCATTGAGTCACTGAGGTGTGTGTCTGTGTGTGTATACCTGGAACTACAGACTGTGCACTGATTCACAATGAGCCATGTGTGAATGTGTGTATGTGATAGTATAGGGTGTTCATAGAGTCACAATGAGCCGTGCATATGTGTCTTTGCATGGGTGTTGTGGTATAGGCTGTGCATTGTGTCACAGTGACTGTGCGTGTGTGTGTGTGTGTTTGTGATGGTATAGTACATGCATTGTATCAGAGAGAGCCATGCATGCGTCTCTGTGTGTGTGTGCTGGCATAGGCATTACATTGTGTCACAGTGAGCCATGTGTTTGTATGCTGGTGGAGACTCTGCATTGAGTCACAGTAAGACTTGTGTGTGTGCCAGTACAGGCTGTGCAAGGAGTCAGTGAGTCATATATGTGTGTGTGTGTGTGTGCTGATATATGAAGTGCATTGAGTCCAAGTGAATCATGTATGTTTGTGTGTGTTTGTGGGTGCTGCTATAGGTGGTTCACTGAGTCACAGTCAGGTATGTGTGAGTGTTTGTGTGTTCTTGTATAGGCTGTGCATTGATTCACAGTGAGGTATGTGTGTAAGCTGGTACAGGAGGTGCATTGAGTCACAGTGATGGTTGTGTTTGTGTGTGTGTGTGTGCTGCAGTAGGCTGTGTATTGAGTCACAGAAAGTGTGTCTTTGTGTGTGTATGTGCATGTACAGGCTGCGGTTTGAGTCACAGTGATGGGTGTCTCTGTGTGGTGTTATAGGCTGTGCATTGAATCACAGCCCTGTGTTAGTGTTGTGTATTTGGTGCTGTAGAGTCTGCATGAGTCAAAGTAAGGTGTGTGTGTGTGCTGCTATATGCTGAGAATTGAGTCACACCTAGGTGAGTGTATGTGTATGTGTATGCTGATATGGGATTTGCATTGAATCACTGAACGGTGTGTGTTTGTGTGTGTGTGTACTGCTATAGTCTGTACACTGAGACATGTTAAGGTGTGTTTCTGTGTGTGCGTGTGCGGGTATAGGCTATGCATTGACTCACATTGAGCCATGTGTTTGTATGTGCTAGTATACACTGTTCATTGAGTCTCAGTGAGCCTTTGTTTTGTGTGTCTGTTTACTTGTATGGGCTTGGCATTGAGTCTCAGACAGGTGTGTGTGTGTGTCTGTGTGTCTGTGTGGTGGTATCATCTACATTGAGTCACACGGCAGTGTGTGTGAGAGTGTGTGTGTGTGCAGGTACAGGCTGGTATTGAATGACAGTGAGCCGTGTGTGTGTCTGTGTGTGTGTGTGTGCTGGAATAGGCAGAGCATTGAGTCTCAGGTGTGTGTATGTGTGTGTGTATGCTGGTATGGTCTCTGCATTGATTCACTAAGGTGTGTTGTGTGTGTATGTACATGGAGCTGAAGACTGTACACAGATTCACAGTGAGCTGTGTGTGTATGTGTGTGTGTGTGTGATGGTATGGGCTTTGCATTGAGTCACTGAGGTGTGTGTCTGTGTGTGTATACCTGGAACTACAGACTGTGCACTGATTCACAATGAGCCATGTGTGAATGTGTGTATGTGATAGTATAGGGTGTGCATAGAGTCACAAAGAGCCGTGCATATGTGTCTTTGCATGGGTGTTGTGGTATAGGGTCTGCGTTGTGTCACAGTGACTGTGCGTGTGTGTGTGTTTGTGATGGTATAGTACGTGCATTGAATCAGAGAGAGCCATGCATGTGTCTCTGTGTGTGTGTGCTGGCATAGGCATTACATTGAGTCACAGTGAGCCATGTGTTTGTATGCTGGTGTAGACTCTGCATTGAGTCACAGTAAGCCTTGTGTGTGTGCCAGTACAGGCTGTGCATTGAGTCAGTGAGTCATATGTGTGTGTGTGTTTGTGTGTGTGTGTGCTGGTTTAGGCAGTGCATTGAGTCCAATGAGCAGTGTATGTTTGTGTGTGTGTGTGTGTGCTGCTATAGGTGGTTCACTGAGTCACAGTCAGGTATGTGTGAGTGAGTGTTTGTGTGTTCTTCTATAGGCTGTGCATTGATTCACAGTGAGCTCTGTGTGTATGGTGGTATAGGCGGTGCATTGAATCACAGTGATGGTTGTTTTTCTGTGTGTATGCTGCAGTAGGCTGTGAATTGAGTCACAGAAGGTGGGTCTTTGTGTGTGTATGTGCAGGTACAAGCTGCAGTTCGAGTCACAGTGATGGGTGTCTCTGTGTGATGTTATAGGCTGTGCATTGAATCACAGCGAGCCGTATTAGTGTGTGTACGTGTATTTGTGTATGCGTGTGTGTGTGTGATGGTACAGGCTGAACATTGAGTCACTGAGGTGTGCATGTGTGTATGTGGTGTTACAGACTGTTCGTTAGGTCAAACTGAGCAATATGTGTGTGTAGGGGTGTGTGTGTACAGTTATTTGCTGTGCACTGAGTCACAGTGAACCATGTGTGTGTGGGGAGCTGGTATAGTCAGAGCACTGAGTCACAGTTGAATGTGTGGGAGTTGTTTGTGTATGTGTGTGTGTATTTGCTGGTGTAGACTGTGCATTGAGTCACAGTGAGTAGTGCGGTGTGTGTGTGCTGTGATGGTGTGGACTGTGGTTTTATCCACTTTGACCTGAACGGCTGTGTGTGTTTGTGTGTTTGTGTGTGTGTGTGTGCTGGCACTAGATGACAGTTGAGACAGAGTGGGCTGTGTGTCTGTGTGTGCGCTGGTATAGACTCTGTATTGAGTCACTGTGAGCTGTGTGTGTATGTGTGTGCTCGTATAGGCTGTGCATTGAGTCACAGTGAGGTGTTTGTGTGTGTGTGTGCTGGTACAGGAAGCGTTTTGAGTCACAGTCTCGTGTGTGTGTGTGTGCATGTGAGTTTGTGTGCTGGTATGGGCTTTATTGTGCTGGTATGGGCTTTATTGACTCATGGGTGTGTGTGTGAGTGTGGGTGATACAGACTGCATTGAGTCACAGTGCGCTGTGTGTGTGTGTGCTGGTATAGGCGATTTATTGAGTACCAGTGAGCCATGTGTGAGTGCGTGTTGGTGTGTGTGTGTGCGTACTGGTATAGGCTGTGCATTGAGTCACAGTGAGGCCTGCATCTGTGCATGTCTGTGTTTGTGTGTGTGTGTTTGCTGGTATAGGCTGAGCTTTGAATCACTCTGAGGTGTGTGTGCATGTGCTGGTAAAATTGTGCCTTGATTCACTGTGCCATGTGAGTGTGTGTGCACGCTGGTATAGGTTGTGCATTGAGTCACAGTGGGAGGTGTGTGTGTCTGTGTGTTCTGGTATAGGCTGACAATTGAGGCACACTGAGGTCTGTGTGCACATGTGTGTATATGTGTGCTGGTACAGCCTGCTCATTGAGTCATATTGAGTTTTTTGGTGTGTGTGTGTGCAGGTAGAGGCAGCACATTGAGTCACAGTGAGGTGTATGTGTGTGATGTTATATGCTATGCACTGATTCATAGGGAGGTTTGTGTCTGTGTGTGTGCACTTTCTAGTTTAGGATTTGCATTGAATCACACTGAGCTGTGTTTTTGAGTGTCAGTATGTGTGCGTGTGTGGAGGTATGGGCTGTGGATTGACTCACATTTTGCCGTATGTGTTTCTCTGTGTGTGTATGTCTGCTAGCATATCCTGTGCACTAAGTCACAGGGAGCCATGTGTGTGTGTGTGTGTGTGTCCTGGTACAGAGTGTGCATTGATTCACAGTCAGCCATGTGTGTGTGTGTGAGTGCACTGGTATAGGATGTGCAGTGAGTCAGAGTGATGTGTGTGTGTGTCTGCATGTTCTGATATAGGCTGACCATTGTGTAACATTGAGGGTGTGTGTGTGTGTGTGCTGGTATAGGCTGCATATTTTGTCACAGTGAGCTGTGTGTGTGTGTATGTGTAGGTACAGGCTGTGCATTGAGTCACAGTGTGGGGGGTGTGTGTGATGTTATATTCTGTGCACTAGGACAGAGTGAGCCGTGTGTGTGTGCTGGTATAATCTGAACATTGAGTCACAGTGTGGTGTGGTGTGTGTGCCTTTGCTGGTATGGACTGTGCATTGAATCCCAGCCCTGTGTTAGTGTTTGTGTATTTGGTGCTGTAGAGTCTGCATGAGTCACAGTAAGATGTGTGTGTGTGTACTGCTATAGGCTGTACACTGAGCCATATTAAGGTGTGTTTCTGTGTGTGTGTGTGCGGGTATAGGCTATACATTGACTCACATTGAGCCATGTGTTTGTATGTGCTACTATACGCTATTCATTGAGTCTCAGTGAGCCATTGTTGTGTGTGTCTGTTTACTTGTATGGGCTTGGCATTGAGTCACAGAGAGGTGTTTGTGTGTGTTTGTGTGTCTGTGTGGTGGTATAAACTGCATTGAGTCACACGGCGGTGTGTGTGAGAGTGTGTGTGTGTGCAGGTACAGGCTGGTATTGAACCACAGTGAGCCGTGTGTGTGTGTGCTGGAATAGGCAGAGCATTGAGTCTCAGGTGTGTGTATGTGTGTGTGTATGCTGGTGTGGTCTCTGCATTGATTCACTAAGGTGTGTTGTGTGTGTATGTACATGGAGCTGAAGACTGTACACTGATTCACAGTGAGCTGTGTGTGTATGTGTGTGTGTGTGTGATGGTATGGGCTTTGCATTGAGTCACTGAGGTGTGTGTCTGTGTGTGTATACCTGGAACTACAGACTGTGCACTGATTCACAATGAGCCATGTGTGAATGTGTGTATGTGATAGTATAGGGTGTTCATAGAGTCACAATGAGCCGTGCATATGTGTCTTTGCATGGGTGTTGTGGTATAGGCTGTGCATTGTGTCACAGTGACTGTGCGTGTGTGTGTGTGTGTGTTTGTGATGGTATAGTACATGCATTGTATCAGAGAGAGCCATGCATGCGTCTCTGTGTGTGTGTGCTGGCATAGGCATTACATTGTGTCACAGTGAGCCATGTGTTTGTATGCTGGTGGAGACTCTGCATTGAGTCAGAGTAAGACTTGTGTGTGTGCCAGTACAGGCTGTGCAAGGAGTCAGTGAGTCATATATGTGTGTGTGTGTGTGTGTGTGCTGATATATGAAGTGCATTGAGTCCAAGTGAATCATGTATGTTTGTGTGTGTTTGTGGGTGCTGCTATAGGTGGTTCACTGAGTCACAGTCAGGTATGTGTGAGTGTTTGTGTGTTCTTGTATAGGCTGTGCATTGATTCACAGTGAGGCATGTGTGTAAGCTGGTACAGGAGGTGCATTGAGTCACAGTGATGGTTGTGTTTGTGTGTGTGTGTGTGCTGCAGTAGGCTGTGTATTGAGTCACAGAAAGTGGGTCTTTGTGTGTGTATGTGCATGTACAGGCTGCGGTTTGAGTCACAGTGATGGGTGTCTCTGTGTGGTGTTATAGGCTGTGCATTGAATCACAGCCCTGTGTTAGTGTTGTGTATTTGGTGCTGTAGAGTCTGCATGAGTCACAGTAAGGTGTGTGTGTGTGCTGCTATATGCTGAGAATTGAGTCACACCTAGGTGAGTGTATGTGTATGTGTATGCTGATATGGGATTTGCATTGAATCACTGAGCGGTGTGTGTTTGTGTGTGTGTGTACTGCTATAGTCTGTACACTGAGCCATGTTAAGGTGTGTTTCTGTGTGTGTGTGTGCGGGTATAGGCTATGCATTGACTCACATTGAGCCATGTGTTTGTATGTGCTAGTATACACTGTTCATTGAGTCTCAGTGAGCCTTTGTTTTGTGTGTCTGTTTACTTGTATGGGCTTGGCATTGAGTCTCAGACAGGTGTGTGTGTGTGTCTGTGTGTCTGTGTGGTGGTATCATCTGCATTGAGTCACACGGCGGTGTGTGTGAGAGTGTGTGTGTGTGCAGGTACAGGCTGGTATTGAATGACAGTGAGCCGTGTGTGTGCCTGTGTGTGTGTGTGTGCTGGAATAGGCAGAGCATTGAGTCTCAGGTGTGTGTATGTGTGTGTGTATGCTGGTATGGTCTCTGCATTGATTCACTAAGGTGTGTTGTGTGTGTATGTACATGGAGCTGAAGACTGTACACTGATTCACAGTGAGCTGTGTGTGTATGTGTGTGTGCGTGTGATGGTATGGGCTTTGCATTGAGTCACTGAGGTGTGTGTCTGTGTGTGTATACCTGGAACTACAGACTGTGCACTGATTCACAATGAGCCATGTGTGAATGTGTGTATGTGATAGTATAGGGTGTGCATAGAGTCACAAAGAGCCGTGCATATGTGTCTTTGCATGGGTGTTGTGGTATAGGGTCTGCGTTGTGTCACAGTGACTGTGCGTGTGTGTGTGTTTGTGATGGTATAGTACGTGCATTGAATCAGAGAGAGCCATGCATGTGTCTCTGTGTGTGTGTGCTGGCATAGGCATTACATTGAGTCACAGTGAGCCATGAGTTTGTATGCTGGTGTAGACTCTGCATTGAGTCACAGTAAGCCTTGTGTGTGTGCCAGTACAGGCTGTGCATTGAGTCAGTGAGTCATATGTGTGTGTGTGTTTGTGTGTGTGTGTGCTGGTTTAGGCAGTGCATTGAGTCCAATGAGCAGTGTATGTTTGTGTGTGTGTGTGTGTGCTGCTATAGGTGGTTCACTGAGTCACAGTCAGGTATGTGTGAGTGAGTGTTTGTGTGTTCTTCTATAGGCTGTGCATTGATTCACAGTGAGCTCTGTGTGTATGGTGGTATAGGCGGTGCATTGAATCACAGTGATGGTTGTTTTTCTGTGTGTATGCTGCAGTAGGCTGTGAATTGAGTCACAGAAGGTGGGTCTTTGTGTGCGTATGTGCAGGTACAAGCTGCAGTTCGAGTCACAGTGATGGGTGTCTCTGTGTGATGTTATAGGCTGTGCATTGAATCACAGCGAGCCGTATTAGTGTGTGTACGTGTATTTGTGTATGCGTGTGTGTGTGATGGTACAGGCTGAACATTGAGTCACTGAGGTGTGCATGTGTGTATGTGGTGTTACAGACTGTTCGTTAGGTCAAACTGAGCAATATGTGTGTGTAGGGGTGTGTGTGTACAGTTATTTGCTGTGCACTGAGTCACAGTGAACCATGTGTGTGTGGGGAGCTGGTATAGTCAGAGCACTGAGTCACAGTTGAATGTGTGGGAGCTGTTTGTGTATGTGTGTGTGTATTTGCTGGTGTAGACTGTGCATTGAGTCACAGTGAGTAGTGCGGTGTGTGTGTGCTGTGATGGTGTGGACTGTGGTTTTATCCACTTTGACCTGAACGGCTGTGTGTGTTTGTGTGTTTGTGTGTGTGTGTGTGCTGGCACTAGATGACAGTTGAGACAGAGTGGGCTGTGTGTCTGTGTGTGCGCTGGTATAGACTCTGTATTGAGTCACTGTGAGCTGTGTGTGTATGTGTGTGCTCGTATAGGCTGTGCATTGAGTCACAGTGAGGTGTTTGTGTGTGTGTGTGCTGGTACAGGAAGCGTTTTGAGTCACAGTCTCGTGTGTGTGTGTGTGCATGTGAGTTTGTGTGCTGGTATGGGCTTTATTGTGCTGGTATGGGCTTTATTGACTCATGGGTGTGTGTGTGAGTGTGGGTGATACAGACTGCATTGAGTCACAGTGCGCTGTGTGTGTGTGTGCTGGTATAGGCGATTTATTGAGTACCAGTGAGCCATGTGTGAGTGCGTGTTGGTGTGTGTGTGTGTGTACTGGTATAGGCTGTGCATTGAGTCACAGTGAGGCCTGCATCTGTGCATGTCTGTGTTTGTGTGTGTGTGTTTGCTGGTATAGGCTGAGCTTTGAATAACTCTGAGGTGTGTGTGCATGTGCTGGTAAAATTGTGCCTTGATTCACTGTGCCATGTGAGTGTGTGTGCACGCTGGTATAGGTTGTGCATTGAGTCAGAGTGGGAGGTGTGTGTGTCTGTGTGTTCTGGTATAGGCTGACAATTGAGGCACACTGAGGTCTGTGTGCACATGTGTGTATATGTGTGCTGGTACAGCCTGCTCATTGAGTCATATTGAGTTTTTTGTGTGTGTGTGTGCAGGTAGAGGCAGCACATTGAGTCACAGTGAGGTGTATGTGTGTGATGTTATATGCTATGCACTGATTCATAGGGAGGTTTGTGTCTGTGTGTGTGCACTTTCTAGTTTAGGATTTGCATTGAATCACACTGAGCTGTGTTTTTGAGTGTCAGTATGTGTGCGTGTGTGGAGGTATGGGCTGTGGATTGACTCACATTTTGCCGTATGTGCTTCTCTGTGTGTGTATGTCTGCTAGCATATCCTGTGCACTAAGTCACAGGGAGCCGTGTGTGTGTGTGTGTGTGTGTCCTGGTACAGAGTGTGCATTGATTCACAGTCAGCCATGTGTGTGTGTGTGAGTGCACTGGTATAGGATGTGCAGTGAGTCAGAGTGATGTGTGTGTGTGTCTGCATGTTCTGATATAGGCTGACCATTGTGTAACATTGAGGGTGTGTGTGTGTGTGTGCTGGTATAGGCTGCATATTTTGTCACAGTGAGCTGTGTGTGTGTGTATGTGTAGGTACAGGCTGTGCATTGAGTCACAGTGTGGGGGGTGTGTGTGATGTTATATTCTGTGCACTAGGACAGAGTGAGCCGTGTGTGTGTGCTGGTATAATCTGAACATTGAGTCACAGTGTGGTGTGGTGTGTGTGCCTTTGCTGGTATGGACTGTGCATTGAATCCCAGCCCTGTGTTAGTGTTTGTGTATTTGGTGCTGTAGAGTCTGCATGAGTCACAGTAAGATGTGTGTGTGTGTACTGCTATAGGCTGTACACTGAGCCATATTAAGGTGTGTTTCTGTGTGTGTGTGTGCGGGTATAGGCTATACATTGACTCACATTGAGCCATGTGTTTGTATGTGCTACTATACGCTATTCATTGAGTCTCAGTGAGCCATTGTTGTGTGTGTCTGTTTACTTGTATGGGCTTGGCATTGAGTCACAGAGAGGTGTTTGTGTGTGTTTGTGTGTCTGTGTGGTGGTATAAACTGCATTGAGTCACACGGCGGTGTGTGTGAGAGTGTGTGTGTGTGCAGGTACAGGCTGGTATTGAACCACAGTGAGCCGTGTGTGTGTGTGCTGGAATAGGCAGAGCATTGAGTCTCAGGTGTGTGTATGTGTGTGTGTATGCTGGTGTGGTCTCTGCATTGATTCACTAAGGTGTGTTGTGTGTGTATGTACATCGAGCTGAAGACTGTACACTGATTCACAGTGAGCTGTGTGTGTATGTGTGTGTGTGTGTGATGGTATGGGTTTTGCATTGAGTCACTGAGGTGTGTGTCTGTGTGTGTATACCTGGAACTACAGACTGTGCACTGATTCACAATGAGCCATGTGTGAATGTGTGTATGTGATAGTATAGGGTGTTCATAGAGTCACAATGAGCCGTGCATATGTGTCTTTGCATGGGTGTTGTGGTATAGGCTGTGCATTGTGTCACAGTGACTGTGCGTGTGTGTGTGTGTGTGTTTGTGATGGTATAGTACATGCATTGTATCAGAGAGAGCCATGCATGCGTCTCTGTGTGTGTGTGCTGGCATAGGCATTACATTGTGTCACAGTGAGCCATGTGTTTGTATGCTGGTGGAGACTCTGCATTGAGTCAGAGTAAGACTTGTGTGTGTGCCAGTACAGGCTGTGCAAGGAGTCAGTGAGTCATATATGTGTGTGTGTGTGTGTGTGTGCTGATATATGAAGTGCATTGAGTCCAAGTGAATCATGTATGTTTGTGTGTGTTTGTGGGTGCTGCTATAGGTGGTTCACTGAGTCACAGTCAGGTATGTGTGAGTGTTTGTGTGTTCTTGTATAGGCTGTGCATTGATTCACAGTGAGGCATGTGTGTAAGCTGGTACAGGAGGTGCATTGAGTCACAGTGATGGTTGTGTTTGTGTGTGTGTGTGTGCTGCAGTAGGCTGTGTATTGAGTCACAGAAAGTGGGTCTTTGTGTGTGTATGTGCATGTACAGGCTGCGGTTTGAGTCACAGTGATGGGTGTCTCTGTGTGGTGTTATAGGCTGTGCATTGAATCACAGCCCTGTGTTAGTGTTGTGTATTTGGTGCTGTAGAGTCTGCATGAGTCACAGTAAGGTGTGTGTGTGTGCTGCTATATGCTGAGAATTGAGTCACACCTAGGTGAGTGTATGTGTATGTGTATGCTGATATGGGATTTGCATTGAATCACTGAGCAGTGTGTGTTTGTGTGTGTGTGTACTGCTATAGTCTGTACACTGAGCCATGTTAAGGTGTGTTTCTGTGTGTGTGTGTGCGGGTATAGGCTATGCATTGACTCACATTGAGCCATGTGTTTGTATGTGCTAGTATACACTGTTCATTGAGTCTCAGTGAGCCTTTGTTTTGTGTGTCTGTTTACTTGTATGGGCTTGGCATTGAGTCTCAGACAGGTGTGTGTGTGTGTCTGTGTGTCTGTGTGGTGGTATCATCTGCATTGAGTCACACGGCGGTGTGTGTGAGAGTGTGTGTGTGTGCAGGTACAGGCTGGTATTGAATGACAGTGAGCCGTGTGTGTGCCTGTGTGTGTGTGTGTGCTGGAATAGGCAGAGCATTGAGTCTCAGGTGTGTGTATGTGTGTGTGTATGCTGGTATGGTCTCTGCATTGATTCACTAAGGTGTGTTGTGTGTGTATGTACATGGAGCTGAAGACTGTACACTGATTCACAGTGAGCTGTGTGTGTATGTGTGTGTGCGTGTGATGGTATGGGCTTTGCATTGAGTCACTGAGGTGTGTGTCTGTGTGTGTATACCTGGAACTACAGACTGTGCACTGATTCACAATGAGCCATGTGTGAATGTGTGTATGTGATAGTATAGGGTGTGCATAGAGTCACAAAGAGCCGTGCATATGTGTCTTTGCATGGGTGTTGTGGTATAGGGTCTGCGTTGTGTCACAGTGACTGTGTGTGTGTGTGTGTTTGTGATGGTATAGTACGTGCATTGAATCAGAGAGAGCCATGCATGTGTCTCTGTGTGTGTGTGCTGGCATAGGCATTACATTGAGTCACAGTGAGCCATGTGTTTGTATGCTGGTGTAGACTCTGCATTGAGTCACAGTAAGCCTTGTGTGTGTGCCAGTACAGGCTGTGCATTGAGTCAGTGAGTCATATGTGTGTGTGTGTTTGTGTGTGTGTGTGCTGGTTTAGGCAGTGCATTGAGTCCAATGAGCAGTGTATGTTTGTGTGTGTGTGTGTGTGCTGCTATAGGTGGTTCACTGAGTCACAGTCAGGTATGTGTGAGTGAGTGTTTGTGTGTTCTTCTATAGGCTGTGCATTGATTCACAGTGAGCTCTGTGTGTATGGTGGTATAGGCGGTGCATTGAATCACAGTGATGGTTGTTTTTCTGTGTGTATGCTGCAGTAGGCTGTGAATTGAGTCACAGAAGGTGGGTCTTTGTGTGTGTATGTGCAGGTACAAGCTGCAGTTCGAGTCACAGTGATGGGTGTCTCTGTGTGATGTTATAGGCTGTGCATTGAATCACAGCGAGCCGTATTAGTGTGTGTACGTGTATTTGTGTATGCGTGTGTGTGTGATGGTACAGGCTGAACATTGAGTCACTGAGGTGTGCATGTGTGTATGTGGTGTTACAGACTGTTCGTTAGGTCAAACTGAGCAATATGTGTGTGTAGGGGTGTGTGTGTACAGTTATTTGCTGTGCACTGAGTCACAGTGAACCATGTGTGTGTGGGGAGCTGGTATAGTCAGAGCACTGAGTCACAGTTGAATGTGTGGGAGTTGTTTGTGTATGTGTGTGTGTATTTGCTGGTGTAGACTGTGCATTGAGTCACAGTGAGTAGTGCGGTGTGTGTGTGCTGTGATGGTGTGGACTGTGGTTTTATCCACTTTGACCTGAACGGCTGTGTGTGTTTGTGTGTTTGTGTGTGTGTGTGTGCTGGCACTAGATGACAGTTGAGACAGAGTGGGCTGTGTGTCTGTGTGTGCGCTGGTATAGACTCTGTATTGAGTCACTGTGAGCTGTGTGTGTATGTGTGTGCTCGTATAGGCTGTGCATTGAGTCACAGTGAGGTGTTTGTGTGTGTGTGTGCTGGTACAGGAAGCGTTTTGAGTCACAGTCTCGTGTGTGTGTGTGTGCATGTGAGTTTGTGTGCTGGTATGGGCTTTATTGTGCTGGTATGGGCTTTATTGACTCATGGGTGTGTGTGTGAGTGTGGGTGATACAGACTGCATTGAGTCACAGTGCGCTGTGTGTGTGTGTGCTGGTATAGGCGATTTATTGAGTACCAGTGAGCCATGTGTGAGTGCGTGTTGGTGTGTGTGTGTGTGTACTGGTATAGGCTGTGCATTGAGTCACAGTGAGGCCTGCATCTGTGCATGTCTGTGTTTGTGTGTGTGTGTTTGCTGGTATAGGCTGAGCTTTGAATCACTCTGAGGTGTGTGTGCATGTGCTGGTAAAATTGTGCCTTGATTCACTGTGCCATGTGAGTGTGTGTGCACGCTGGTATAGGTTGTGCATTGAGTCAGAGTGGGAGGTGTGTGTGTCTGTGTGTTCTGGTATAGGCTGACAATTGAGGCACACTGAGGTCTGTGTGCACATGTGTGTATATGTGTGCTGGTACAGCCTGCTCATTGAGTCATATTGAGTTTTTTGTGTGTGTGTGTGCAGGTAGAGGCAGCACATTGAGTCACAGTGAGGTGTATGTGTGTGATGTTATATGCTATGCACTGATTCATAGGGAGGTTTGTGTCTGTGTGTGTGCACTTTCTAGTTTAGGATTTGCATTGAATCACACTGAGCTGTGTTTTTGAGTGTCAGTATGTGTGCGTGTGTGGAGGTATGGGCTGTGGATTGACTCACATTTTGCCGTATGTGCTTCTCTGTGTGTGTATGTCTGCTAGCATATCCTGTGCACTAAGTCACAGGGAGCCATGTGTGTGTGTGTGTGTGTGTCCTGGTACAGAGTGTGCATTGATTCACAGTCAGCCATGTGTGTGTGTGTGAGTGCACTGGTATAGGATGTGCAGTGAGTCAGAGTGATGTGTGTGTGTGTCTGCATGTTCTGATATAGGCTGACCATTGTGTAACATTGAGGGTGTGTGTGTGTGTGTGCTGGTATAGGCTGCATATTTTGTCACAGTGAGCTGTGTGTGTGTGTATGTGTAGGTACAGGCTGTGCATTGAGTCACAGTGTGGGGGGTGTGTGTGATGTTATATTCTGTGCACTAGGACAGAGTGAGCCATGTGTGTGTGCTGGTATAATCTGAACATTGAGTCACAGTGTGGTGTGGTGTGTGTGCCTTTGCTGGTATGGACTGTGCATTGAATCCCAGCCCTGTGTTAGTGTTTGTGTATTTGGTGCTGTAGAGTCTGCATGAGTCACAGTAAGATGTGTGTGTGTGTACTGCTATAGGCTGTACACTGAGCCATATTAAGGTGTGTTTCTGTGTGTGTGTGTGCGGGTATAGGCTATACATTGACTCACATTGAGCCATGTGTTTGTATGTGCTACTATACGCTATTCATTGAGTCTCAGTGAGCCATTGTTGTGTGTGTCTGTTTACTTGTATGGGCTTGGCATTGAGTCACAGAGAGGTGTTTGTGTGTGTTTGTGTGTCTGTGTGGTGGTATAAACTGCATTGAGTCACACGGCGGTGTGTGTGAGAGTGTGTGTGTGTGCAGGTACAGGCTGGTATTGAACCACAGTGAGCCGTGTGTGTGTGTGCTGGAATAGGCAGAGCATTGAGTCTCAGGTGTGTGTATGTGTGTGTGTATGCTGGTGTGGTCTCTGCATTGATTCACTAAGGTGTGTTGTGT
Source organism: Pseudorca crassidens (assembly GCF_039906515.1). NCBI lineage: Eukaryota > Metazoa > Chordata > Mammalia > Artiodactyla > Delphinidae > Pseudorca > Pseudorca crassidens. The sequence goes on from NC_090318.1 coordinate 13,705,676, forward strand.
GTGTATGTACATGGAGCTGAAGACTGTACACTGATTCACAGTGAGCTGTGTGTGTATGTGTGTGTGTGTGTGATGGTATGGGCTTTGCATTGAGTCACTGAGGTGTGTGTCTGTGTGTGTATACCTGGAACTACAGACTGTGCACTGATTCACAATGAGCCATGTGTGAATGTGTGTATGTGATAGTATAGGGTGTTCATAGAGTCACAATGAGCCGTGCATATGTGTCTTTGCATGGGTGTTGTGGTATAGGCTGTGCATTGTGTCACAGTGACTGTGCGTGTGTGTGTGTGTGTGTTTGTGATGGTATAGTACATGCATTGTATCAGAGAGAGCCATGCATGCGTCTCTGTGTGTGTGTGTTGGCATAGGCATTACATTGTGTCACAGTGAGCCATGTGTTTGTATGCTGGTGGAGACTCTGCATTGAGTCAGAGTAAGACTTGTGTGTGTGCCAGTACAGGCTGTGCAAGGAGTCAGTGAGTCATATATGTGTGTGTGTGTGTGTGTGTGCTGATATATGAAGTGCATTGAGTCCAAGTGAATCATGTATGTTTGTGTGTGTTTGTGGGTGCTGCTATAGGTGGTTCACTGAGTCACAGTCAGGTATGTGTGAGTGTTTGTGTGTTCTTGTATAGGCTGTGCATTGATTCACAGTGAGGCATGTGTGTAAGCTGGTACAGGAGGTGCATTGAGTCACAGTGATGGTTGTGTTTGTGTGTGTGTGTGTGCTGCAGTAGGCTGTGTATTGAGTCACAGAAAGTGGGTCTTTGTGTGTGTATGTGCATGTACAGGCTGCGGTTTGAGTCACAGTGATGGGTGTCTCTGTGTGGTGTTATAGGCTGTGCATTGAATCACAGCCCTGTGTTAGTGTTGTGTATTTGGTGCTGTAGAGTCTGCATGAGTCACAGTAAGGTGTGTGTGTGTGCTGCTATATGCTGAGAATTGAGTCACACCTAGGTGAGTGTATGTGTATGTGTATGCTGATATGGGATTTGCATTGAATCACTGAGCGGTGTGTGTTTGTGTGTGTGTGTACTGCTATAGTCTGTACACTGAGCCATGTTAAGGTGTGTTTCTGTGTGTGTGTGTGCGGGTATAGGCTATGCATTGACTCACATTGAGCCATGTGTTTGTATGTGCTAGTATACACTGTTCATTGAGTCTCAGTGAGCCTTTGTTTTGTGTGTCTGTTTACTTGTATGGGCTTGGCATTGAGTCTCAGACAGGTGTGTGTGTGTGTCTGTGTGTCTGTGTGGTGGTATCATCTGCATTGAGTCACACGGCGGTGTGTGTGAGAGTGTGTGTGTGTGCAGGTACAGGCTGGTATTGAATGACAGTGAGCCGTGTGTGTGCCTGTGTGTGTGTGTGTGCTGGAATAGGCAGAGCATTGAGTCTCAGGTGTGTGTATGTGTGTGTGTATGCTGGTATGGTCTCTGCATTGATTCACTAAGGTGTGTTGTGTGTGTATGTACATGGAGCTGAAGACTGTACACTGATTCACAGTGAGCTGTGTGTGTATGTGTGTGTGCGTGTGATGGTATGGGCTTTGCATTGAGTCACTGAGGTGTGTGTCTGTGTGTGTATACCTGGAACTACAGACTGTGCACTGATTCACAATGAGCCATGTGTGAATGTGTGTATGTGATAGTATAGGGTGTGCATAGAGTCACAAAGAGCCGTGCATATGTGTCTTTGCATGGGTGTTGTGGTATAGGGTCTGCGTTGTGTCACAGTGACTGTGCGTGTGTGTGTGTTTGTGATGGTATAGTACGTGCATTGAATCAGAGAGAGCCATGCATGTGTCTCTGTGTGTGTGTGCTGGCATAGGCATTACATTGAGTCACAGTGAGCCATGTGTTTGTATGCTGGTGTAGACTCTGCATTGAGTCACAGTAAGCCTTGTGTGTGTGCCAGTACAGGCTGTGCATTGAGTCAGTGAGTCATATGTGTGTGTGTGTTTGTGTGTGTGTGTGCTGGTTTAGGCAGTGCATTGAGTCCAATGAGCAGTGTATGTTTGTGTGTGTGTGTGTGTGCTGCTATAGGTGGTTCACTGAGTCACAGTCAGGTATGTGTGAGTGAGTGTTTGTGTGTTCTTCTATAGGCTGTGCATTGATTCACAGTGAGCTCTGTGTGTATGGTGGTATAGGCGGTGCATTGAATCACAGTGATGGTTGTTTTTCTGTGTGTATGCTGCAGTAGGCTGTGAATTGAGTCACAGAAGGTGGGTCTTTGTGTGTGTATGTGCAGGTACAAGCTGCAGTTCGAGTCACAGTGATGGGTGTCTCTGTGTGATGTTATAGGCTGTGCATTGAATCACAGCGAGCCGTATTAGTGTGTGTACGTGTATTTGTGTATGCATGTGTGTGTGATGGTACAGGCTGAACATTGAGTCACTGAGGTGTGCATGTGTGTATGTGGTGTTACAGACTGTTCGTTAGGTCAAACTGAGCAATATGTGTGTGTAGGGGTGTGTGTGTACAGTTATTTGCTGTGCACTGAGTCACAGTGAACCATGTGTGTGTGGGGAGCTGGTATAGTCAGAGCACTGAGTCACAGTTGAATGTGTGGGAGTTGTTTGTGTATGTGTGTGTGTATTTGCTGGTGTAGACTGTGCATTGAGTCACAGTGAGTAGTGCGGTGTGTGTGTGCTGTGATGGTGTGGACTGTGGTTTTATCCACTTTGACCTGAACGGCTGTGTGTGTTTGTGTGTTTGTGTGTGTGTGTGTGCTGGCACTAGATGACAGTTGAGACAGAGTGGGCTGTGTGTCTGTGTGTGCGCTGGTATAGACTCTGTATTGAGTCACTGTGAGCTGTGTGTGTATGTGTGTGCTCGTATAGGCTGTGCATTGAGTCACAGTGAGGTGTTTGTGTGTGTGTGTGCTGGTACAGGAAGCGTTTTGAGTCACAGTCTCGTGTGTGTGTGTGTGCATGTGAGTTTGTGTGCTGGTATGGGCTTTATTGTGCTGGTATGGGCTTTATTGACTCATGGGTGTGTGTGTGAGTGTGGGTGATACAGACTGCATTGAGTCACAGTGCGCTGTGTGTGTGTGTGCTGGTATAGGCGATTTATTGAGTACCAGTGAGCCATGTGTGAGTGCGTGTTGGTGTGTGTGTGTGTGTACTGGTATAGGCTGTGCATTGAGTCACAGTGAGGCCTGCATCTGTGCATGTCTGTGTTTGTGTGTGTGTGTTTGCTGGTATAGGCTGAGCTTTGAATCACTCTGAGGTGTGTGTGCATGTGCTGGTAAAATTGTGCCTTGATTCACTGTGCCATGTGAGTGTGTGTGCACGCTGGTATAGGTTGTGCATTGAGTCAGAGTGGGAGGTGTGTGTGTCTGTGTGTTCTGGTATAGGCTGACAATTGAGGCACACTGAGGTCTGTGTGCACATGTGTGTATATGTGTGCTGGTACAGCCTGCTCATTGAGTCATATTGAGTTTTTTGTGTGTGTGTGTGCAGGTAGAGGCAGCACATTGAGTCACAGTGAGGTGTATGTGTGTGATGTTATATGCTATGCACTGATTCATAGGGAGGTTTGTGTCTGTGTGTGTGCACTTTCTAGTTTAGGATTTGCATTGAATCACACTGAGCTGTGTTTTTGAGTGTCAGTATGTGTGCGTGTGTGGAGGTATGGGCTGTGGATTGACTCACATTTTGCCGTATGTGCTTCTCTGTGTGTGTATGTCTGCTAGCATATCCTGTGCACTAAGTCACAGGGAGCCATGTGTGTGTGTGTGTGTGTGTCCTGGTACAGAGTGTGCATTGATTCACAGTCAGCCATGTGTGTGTGTGTGAGTGCACTGGTATAGGATGTGCAGTGAGTCAGAGTGATGTGTGTGTGTGTCTGCATGTTCTGATATAGGCTGACCATTGTGTAACATTGAGGGTGTGTGTGTGTGTGTGCTGGTATAGGCTGCATATTTTGTCACAGTGAGCTGTGTGTGTGTGTATGTGTAGGTACAGGCTGTGCATTGAGTCACAGTGTGGGGGGTGTGTGTGATGTTATATTCTGTGCACTAGGACAGAGTGAGCCATGTGTGTGTGCTGGTATAATCTGAACATTGAGTCACAGTGTGGTGTGGTGTGTGTGCCTTTGCTGGTATGGACTGTGCATTGAATCCCAGCCCTGTGTTAGTGTTTGTGTATTTGGTGCTGTAGAGTCTGCATGAGTCACAGTAAGATGTGTGTGTGTGTACTGCTATAGGCTGTACACTGAGCCATATTAAGGTGTGTTTCTGTGTGTGTGTGTGCGGGTATAGGCTATACATTGACTCACATTGAGCCATGTGTTTGTATGTGCTACTATACGCTATTCATTGAGTCTCAGTGAGCCATTGTTGTGTGTGTCTGTTTACTTGTATGGGCTTGGCATTGAGTCACAGAGAGGTGTTTGTGTGTGTTTGTGTGTCTGTGTGGTGGTATAAACTGCATTGAGTCACACGGCGGTGTGTGTGAGAGTGTGTGTGTGTGCAGGTACAGGCTGGTATTGAACCACAGTGAGCCGTGTGTGTGTGTGCTGGAATAGGCAGAGCATTGAGTCTCAGGTGTGTGTATGTGTGTGTGTATGCTGGTGTGGTCTCTGCATTGATTCACTAAGGTGTGTTGTGTGTGTATGTACATGGAGCTGAAGACTGTACACTGATTCACAGTGAGCTGTGTGTGTATGTGTGTGTGTGTGTGATGGTATGGGCTTTGCATTGAGTCACTGAGGTGTGTGTCTGTGTGTGTATACCTGGAACTACAGACTGTGCACTGATTCACAATGAGCCATGTGTGAATGTGTGTATGTGATAGTATAGGGTGTTCATAGAGTCACAATGAGCCGTGCATATGTGTCTTTGCATGGGTGTTGTGGTATAGGCTGTGCATTGTGTCACAGTGACTGTGCGTGTGTGTGTGTGTGTGTTTGTGATGGTATAGTACATGCATTGTATCAGAGAGAGCCATGCATGCGTCTCTGTGTGTGTGTGCTGGCATAGGCATTACATTGTGTCACAGTGAGCCATGTGTTTGTATGCTGGTGGAGACTCTGCATTGAGTCAGAGTAAGACTTGTGTGTGTGCCAGTACAGGCTGTGCAAGGAGTCAGTGAGTCATATATGTGTGTGTGTGTGTGTGTGTGCTGATATATGAAGTGCATTGAGTCCAAGTGAATCATGTATGTTTGTGTGTGTTTGTGGGTGCTGCTATAGGTGGTTCACTGAGTCACAGTCAGGTATGTGTGAGTGTTTGTGTGTTCTTGTATAGGCTGTGCATTGATTCACAGTGAGGCATGTGTGTAAGCTGGTACAGGAGGTGCATTGAGTCACAGTGATGGTTGTGTTTGTGTGTGTGTGTGTGCTGCAGTAGGCTGTGTATTGAGTCACAGAAAGTGGGTCTTTGTGTGTGTATGTGCATGTACAGGCTGCGGTTTGAGTCACAGTGATGGGTGTCTCTGTGTGGTGTTATAGGCTGTGCATTGAATCACAGCCCTGTGTTAGTGTTGTGTATTTGGTGCTGTAGAGTCTGCATGAGTCACAGTAAGGTGTGTGTGTGTGCTGCTATATGCTGAGAATTGAGTCACACCTAGGTGAGTGTATGTGTATGTGTATGCTGATATGGGATTTGCATTGAATCACTGAGCGGTGTGTGTTTGTGTGTGTGTGTACTGCTATAGTCTGTACACTGAGCCATGTTAAGGTGTGTTTCTGTGTGTGTGTGTGCGGGTATAGGCTATGCATTGACTCACATTGAGCCATGTGTTTGTATGTGCTAGTATACACTGTTCATTGAGTCTCAGTGAGCCTTTGTTTTGTGTGTCTGTTTACTTGTATGGGCTTGGCATTGAGTCTCAGACAGGTGTGTGTGTGTGTCTGTGTGTCTGTGTGGTGGTATCATCTGCATTGAGTCACACGGCGGTGTGTGTGAGAGTGTGTGTGTGTGCAGGTACAGGCTGGTATTGAATGACAGTGAGCCGTGTGTGTGCCTGTGTGTGTGTGTGTGCTGGAATAGGCAGAGCATTGAGTCTCAGGTGTGTGTATGTGTGTGTGTATGCTGGTATGGTCTCTGCATTGATTCACTAAGGTGTGTTGTGTGTGTATGTACATGGAGCTGAAGACTGTACACTGATTCACAGTGAGCTGTGTGTGTATGTGTGTGTGCGTGTGATGGTATGGGCTTTGCATTGAGTCACTGAGGTGTGTGTCTGTGTGTGTATACCTGGAACTACAGACTGTGCACTGATTCACAATGAGCCATGTGTGAATGTGTGTATGTGATAGTATAGGGTGTGCATAGAGTCACAAAGAGCCGTGCATATGTGTCTTTGCATGGGTGTTGTGGTATAGGGTCTGCGTTGTGTCACAGTGACTGTGCGTGTGTGTGTGTTTGTGATGGTATAGTACGTGCATTGAATCAGAGAGAGCCATGCATGTGTCTCTGTGTGTGTGTGCTGGCATAGGCATTACATTGAGTCACAGTGAGCCATGTGTTTGTATGCTGGTGTAGACTCTGCATTGAGTCACAGTAAGCCTTGTGTGTGTGCCAGTACAGGCTGTGCATTGAGTCAGTGAGTCATATGTGTGTGTGTGTTTGTGTGTGTGTGTGCTGGTTTAGGCAGTGCATTGAGTCCAATGAGCAGTGTATGTTTGTGTGTGTGTGTGTGTGCTGCTATAGGTGGTTCACTGAGTCACAGTCAGGTATGTGTGAGTGAGTGTTTGTGTGTTCTTCTATAGGCTGTGCATTGATTCACAGTGAGCTCTGTGTGTATGGTGGTATAGGCGGTGCATTGAATCACAGTGATGGTTGTTTTTCTGTGTGTATGCTGCAGTAGGCTGTGAATTGAGTCACAGAAGGTGGGTCTTTGTGTGTGTATGTGCAGGTACAAGCTGCAGTTCGAGTCACAGTGATGGGTGTCTCTGTGTGATGTTATAGGCTGTGCATTGAATCACAGCGAGCCGTATTAGTGTGTGTACGTGTATTTGTGTATGCGTGTGTGTGTGTGATGGTACAGGCTGAACATTGAGTCACTGAGGTGTGCATGTGTGTATGTGGTGTTACAGACTGTTCGTTAGGTCAAACTGAGCAATATGTGTGTGTAGGGGTGTGTGTGTACAGTTATTTGCTGTGCACTGAGTCACAGTGAACCATGTGTGTGTGGGGAGCTGGTATAGTCAGAGCACTGAGTCACAGTTGAATGTGTGGGAGTTGTTTGTGTATGTGTGTGTGTATTTGCTGGTGTAGACTGTGCATTGAGTCACAGTGAGTAGTGCGGTGTGTGTGTGCTGTGATGGTGTGGACTGTGGTTTTATCCACTTTGACCTGAACGGCTGTGTGTGTTTGTGTGTTTGTGTGTGTGTGTGTGCTGGCACTAGATGACAGTTGAGACAGAGTGGGCTGTGTGTCTGTGTGTGCGCTGGTATAGACTCTGTATTGAGTCACTGTGAGCTGTGTGTGTATGTGTGTGCTCGTATAGGCTGTGCATTGAGTCACAGTGAGGTGTTTGTGTGTGTGTGTGCTGGTACAGGAAGCGTTTTGAGTCACAGTCTCGTGTGTGTGTGTGTGCATGTGAGTTTGTGTGCTGGTATGGGCTTTATTGTGCTGGTATGGACTTTATTGACTCATGGGTGTGTGTGTGAGTGTGGGTGATACAGACTGCATTGAGTCACAGTGCGCTGTGTGTGTGTGTGCTGGTATAGGCGATTTATTGAGTACCAGTGAGCCATGTGTGAGTGCGTGTTGGTGTGTGTGTGTGTGTACTGGTATAGGCTGTGCATTGAGTCACAGTGAGGCCTGCATCTGTGCATGTCTGTGTTTGTGTGTGTGTGTTTGCTGGTATAGGCTGAGCTTTGAATCACTCTGAGGTGTGTGTGCATGTGCTGGTAAAATTGTGCCTTGATTCACTGTGCCATGTGAGTGTGTGTGCACGCTGGTATAGGTTGTGCATTGAGTCAGAGTGGGAGGTGTGTGTGTCTGTGTGTTCTGGTATAGGCTGACAATTGAGGCACACTGAGGTCTGTGTGCACATGTGTGTATATGTGTGCTGGTACAGCCTGCTCATTGAGTCATATTGAGTTTTTTTTGTGTGTGTGTGCAAGTAGAGGCAGCACATTGAGTCACAGTGAGGTGTATGTGTGTGATGTGATATGCTATGCACTGATTCATAGGGAGGTTTGTGTCTGTGTGTGTGCACTTTCTAGTTTAGGATTTGCATTGAATCACACTGAGCTGTGTTTTTGAGTGTCAGTATGTGTGCGTGTGTGGAGGTATGGGCTGTGGATTGACTCACATTTTGCCGTATGTGCTTCTCTGTGTGTGTATGTCTGCTAGCATATCCTGTGCACTAAGTCACAGGGAGCCATGTGTGTGTGTGTGTGTGTGTCCTGGTACAGAGTGTGCATTGATTCACAGTCAGCCATGTGTGTGTGTGTGTGAGTGCACTGGTATAGGATGTGCAGTGAGTCAGAGTGATGTGTGTGTGTGTCTGCATGTTCTGATATAGGCTGACCATTGTGTAACATTGAGGGTGTGTGTGTGTGTGTGCTGGTATAGGCTGCATATTTTGTCACAGTGAGCTGTGTGTGTGTGTATGTGTAGGTACAGGCTGTGCATTGAGTCACAGTGTGGGGTGTGTGTGTGATGTTATATTCTGTGCACTAGGAGAGACTGAGCCGTGTGTGTGTGCTGGTATAATCTGAACATTGAGTCACAGTGTGGTGTGGTGTGTGTGCCTTTGCTGGTATGGACTGTGCATTGAATCCCAGCCCTGTGTTCGTGTTTGTGTATTTGGTGCTGTAGAGTCTGCATGAGTCACAGTAAGATGTGTGTGTGTGTACTGCTATAGGCTGTACACTGAGCCATATTAAGCTGTGTTTCTGTGTGTGTGTGTGCGGGTATAGGCTATGCATTGACTCACATTGAGCCATGTGTTTGTATGTGCTACTATACGCTATTCATTGAGTCTCAGTGAGCCATTGTTGTGTGTGTCTGTTTACTTGTATGGGCTTGGCATTGAGTCACAGAGAGGTGTTTGTGTGTGTTTGTGTGTCTGTGTGGTGGTATAAACTGCATTGAGTCACACGGTGGTGTGTGTGAGAGTGTGTGTGTGTGCAGGTACAGGCTGGTATTGAACCACAGTGAGCCGTGTGTGTGTGTGCTGGAATAGGCAGAGCATTGAGTCTCAGGTGTGTGTATGTGTGTGTGTATGCTGGTATGGTCTCTGCATTGATTCACTAAGGTGTGTTGTGTGTGTATGTACATGGAGCTGAAGACTGTACACTGATTCACAGTGAGCTGTGTGTGTATGTGTGTGTGTGTGTGATGGTATGGGCTTTGCATTGAGTCACTGAGGTGTGTGTCTGTGTGTGTATACCTGGAACTACAGACTGTGCACTGATTCACAATGAGCCATGTGTGAATGTGTGTATGTGATAGTATAGGGTGTTCATAGAGTCACAATGAGCCGTGCATATGTGTCTTTGCATGGGTGTTGTGGTATAGGCTGTGCATTGTGTCACAGTGACTGTGCGTGTGTGTGTGTGTGTGTTTGTGATGGTATAGTACATGCATTGTATCAGAGAGAGCCATGCATGCGTCTCTGTGTGTGTGTGCTGGCATAGGCATTACATTGTGTCACAGTGAGCCATGGGTTTGTATGCTGGTGGAGACTCTGCATGAGTCACAGTAAGACTTGTGTGTGTGCCAGTACAGGCTGTGCAAGGAGTCAGTGAGTCATATATGTGTGTGTGTGTGTGTGTGTGTGCTGATATATGAAGTGCATTGAGTCCAAGTGAATCATGTATGTTTGTGTGTGTTTGTGGGTGCTGCTATAGGTGGTTCACTGAGTCACAGTCAGGTATGTGTGAGTGTTTGTGTGTTCTTGTATAGGCTGTGCATTGATTCACAGTGAGGCATGTGTGTAAGCTGGTACAGGAGGTGCATTGAGTCACAGTGATGGTTGTGTTTGTGTGTGTGTGTGTGCTGCAGTAGGCTGTGTATTGAGTCACAGAAAGTGGGTCTTTGTGTGTGTATGTGCATGTACAGGCTGCGGTTTGAGTCACAGTGATGGGTGTCTCTGTGTGGTGTTATAGGCTGTGCATTGAATCACAGCCCTGTGTTAGTGTTGTGTATTTGGTGCTGTAGAGTCTGCATGAGTCAAAGTAAGGTGTGTGTGTGTGCTGCTATATGCTGAGAATTGAGTCACACTTAGGTGAGTGTATGTGTATGTGTATGCTGATATGGGATTTGCATTGAATCACTGAGCGGTGTGTGTTTGTGTGTGTGTGTACTGCTATAGTCTGTACACTGAGCCATGTTAAGGTGTGTTTCTGTGTGTGTGTGTGCGGGTATAGGCTATGCATTGACTCACATTGAGCCATGTGTTTGTATGTGCTAGTATACACTGTTCATTGAGTCTCAGTGAGCCTTTGTTTTGTGTGTCTGTTTACTTGTATGGGCTTGGCATTGAGTCTCAGACAGGTGTGTGTGTGTGTCTGTGTGTCTGTGTGGTGGTATCATCTGCATTGAGTCACACGGCAGTGTGTGTGAGAGTGTGTGTGTGTGCAGGTAGAGGCTGGTATTGAATGACAGTGAGCCGTGTGTGTGCCTGTGTGTGTGTGTGTGCTGGAATAGGTAGAGCATTGAGTCTCAGGTGTGTGTATGTGTGTGTGTATGCTGGTATGGTCTCTGCATTGATTCACTAAGGTGTGTTGTGTGTGTATGTACATGGAGCTGAAGACTGTACACTGATTCACAGTGAGCTGTGTGTGTATGTGTGTGTGTGTGTGATGGTATGGGCTTTGCATTGAGTCACTGAGGTGTGTGTCTGTGTGTGTATACCTGGAACTACAGACTGTGCACTGATTCACAATGAGCCATGTGTGAATGTGTGTATGTGATAGTATAGGGTGTGCATAGAGTCACAAAGAGCCGTGCATATGTGTCTTTGCATGGGTGTTGTGGTATAGGGTCTGCGTTGTGTCACAGTGACTGTGCGTGTGTGTGTGTTTGTGATGGTATAGTACGTGCATTCAATCAGAGAGAGCCATGCATGTGTCTCTGTGTGTGTGTGCTGGCATAGGAATTACATTAAGTCACAGTGAGCCATGTGTTTGTATGCTGGTGTAGACTCTGCATTGAGTCACAGTAAGCCTTGTGTGTGTGCCAGTACAGGCTGTGCATTGAGTCAGTGAGTCATATGTGTGTGTGTGTTTGTGTGTGTGTGTGCTGGTTTAGGCAGTGCATTGAGTCCAATGAGCAGTGTATGTTTGTGTGTGTGTGTGTGTGCTGCTTAGGTGGTTCACTGAGTCACAGTCAGGTATGTGTGAGTGAGTGTTTGTGTGTTCTTCTATAGGCTGTGCATTGATTCACAGTGAGCTCTGTGTGTATGGTGGTATAGGCGGTGCATTGAATCACAGTGATGGTTGTTTTTCTGTGTGTATGCTGCAGTAGGCTGTGAATTGAGTCACAGAAGGTGGGTCTTTGTGTGTGTATGTGCAGGTACAAGCTGCAGTTCGAGTCACAGTGATGGGTGTCTCTGTGTGATGTTATAGGCTGTGCATTGAATCACAGTGAGCTGTATTAGTGTGTGTACGTGTATTTGTGTATGCGTGTGTGTGTGTGATGGTACAGGCTGAACATTGAGTCACTGAGGTGTGCATGTGTGTATGTGGTGTTACAGACTGTTCGTTAGGTCAAACTGAGCAATATGTGTGTGTAGGGGTGTGTGTGTACAGTTATTTGCTGTGCACTGAGTCACAGTGAACCATGTGTGTGTGGGGAGCTGGTATAGTCAGAGCACTGAGTCACAGTTGAATGTGTGGGAGTTGTTTGTGTATGTGTGTGTGTATTTGCTGGTGTAGACTGTGCATTGAGTCACAGTGAGTAGTGCGGTGTGTGTGTGCTGTGATGGTGTGGACTGTGGTTTTATCCACTTTGACCTGAACGGCTGTGTGTGTTTGTGTGTTTGTGTGTGTGTGTGTGCTGGCACTAGATGACAGTTGAGACAGAGTGGGCTGTGTGTCTGTGTGTGCGCTGGTATAGACTCTGTATTGAGTCACTGTGAGCTGTGTGTGTATGTGTGTGCTCGTATAGGCTGTGCATTGAGTCACAGTGAGGTGTTTGTGTGTGTGTGTGCTGGTACAGGAAGCGTTTTGAGTCACAGTCTCGTGTGTGTGTGTGTGCATGTGAGTTTGTGTGCTGGTATGGGCTTTATTGTGCTGGTATGGACTTTATTGACTCATGGGTGTGTGTGTGAGTGTGGGTGATACAGACTGCATTGAGTCACAGTGCGCTGTGTGTGTGTGTGCTGGTATAGGCGATTTATTGAGTACCAGTGAGCCATGTGTGAGTGCGTGTTGGTGTGTGTGTGTGTGTACTGGTATAGGCTGTGCATTGAGTCACAGTGAGGCCTGCATCTGTGCATGTCTGTGTTTGTGTGTGTGTGTTTGCTGGTATAGGCTGAGCTTTGAATCACTCTGAGGTGTGTGTGCATGTGCTGGTAAAATTGTGCCTTGATTCACTGTGCCATGTGAGTGTGTGTGCACGCTGGTATAGGTTGTGCATTGAGTCAGAGTGGGAGGTGTGTGTGTCTGTGTGTTCTGGTATAGGCTGACAATTGAGGCACACTGAGGTCTGTGTGCACATGTGTGTATATGTGTGCTGGTACAGCCTGCTCATTGAGTCATATTGAGTTTTTATTTGTGTGTGTGTGCAAGTAGAGGCAGCACATTGAGTCACAGTGAGGTGTATGTGTGTGATGTGATATGCTATGCACTGATTCATAGGGAGGTTTGTGTCTGTGTGTGTGCACTTTCTAGTTTAGGATTTGCATTGAATCACACTGAGCTGTGTTTTTGAGTGTCAGTATGTGTGCGTGTGTGGAGGTATGGGCTGTGGATTGACTCACATTTTGCCGTATGTGCTTCTCTGTGTGTGTATGTCTGCTAGCATATCCTGTGCACTAAGTCACAGGGAGCCATGTGTGTGTGTGTGTGTGTGTCCTGGTACAGAGTGTGCATTGATTCACAGTCAGCCATGTGTGTGTGTGTGTGAGTGCACTGGTATAGGATGTGCAGTGAGTCAGAGTGATGTGTGTGTGTGTCTGCATGTTCTGATATAGGCTGCCCATTGTGTAACATTGAGGGTGTGTGTGTGTGTGTGCTGGTATAGGCTGCATATTTTGTCACAGTGAGCTGTGTGTGTGTGTATGTGTAGGTACAGGCTGTGCATTGAGTCACAGTGTGGGGGGTGTGTGTGATGTTATATTCTGTGCACTAGGAGAGACTGAGCCGTGTGTGTGTGCTGGTATAATCTGAACATTGAGTCACAGTGTGGTGTGGTGTGTGTGCCTTTGCTGGTATGGACTGTGCATTGAATCCCAGCCCTGTGTTCGTGTTTGTGTATTTGGTGCTGTAGAGTCTGCATGAGTCACAGTAAGATGTGTGTGTGTGTACTGCTATAGGCTGTACACTGAGCCATATTAAGGTGTGTTTCTGTGTGTGTGTGTGCGGGTATAGGCTATACATTGACTCACATTGAGCCATGTGTTTGTATGTGCTACTATACGCTATTCATTGAGTCTCAGTGAGCCATTGTTGTGTGTGTCTGTTTACTTGTATGGGCTTGGCATTGAGTCACAGAGAGGTGTTTGTGTGTGTTTGTGTGTCTGTGTGGTGGTATAAACTGCATTGAGTCACACAGCGGTGTGTGTGAGAGTGTGTGTGTGTGCAGGTACAGGCTGGTATTGAACCACAGTGAGCCGTGTGTGTGTGTGCTGGAATAGGCAGAGCATTGAGTCTCAGGTGTGTGTATGTGTGTGTGTATGCTGGTGTGGTCTCTGCATTGATTCACTAAGGTGTGTTGTGTGTGTATGTACATGGAGCTGAAGACTGTACACTGATTCACAGTGAGCTGTGTGTGTATGTGTGTGTGTGTGTGATGGTATGGGCTTTGCATTGAGTCACTGAGGTGTGTGTCTGTGTGTGTATACCTGGAACTACAGACTGTGCACTGATTCACAATGAGCCATGTGTGAATGTGTGTATGTGATAGTATAGGGTGTTCATAGAGTCACAATGAGCCGTGCATATGTGTCTTTGCATGGGTGTTGTGGTATAGGCTGTGCATTGTGTCACAGTGACTGTGCGTGTGTGTGTGTGTGTGTTTGTGATGGTATAGTACATGCATTGTATCAGAGAGAGCCATGCATGCGTCTCTGTGTGTGTGTGCTGGCATAGGCATTACATTGTGTCACAGTGAGCCATGTGTTTGTATGCTGGTGGAGACTCTGCATTGAGTCACAGTAAGACTTGTGTGTGTGCCAGTACAGGCTGTGCAAGGAGTCAGTGAGTCATATATGTGTGTGTGTGTGTGTGCTGATATATGAAGTGCATTGAGTCCAAGTGAATCATGTATGTTTGTGTGTGTTTGTGGGTGCTGCTATAGGTGGTTCACTGAGTCACAGTCAGGTATGTGTGAGTGTTTGTGTGTTCTTGTATAGGCTGTGCATTGATTCACAGTGAGGCATGTGTGTAAGCTGGTACAGGAGGTGCATTGAGTCACAGTGATGGTTGTGTTTGTGTGTGTGTGTGTGCTGCAGTAGGCTGTGTATTGAGTCACAGAAAGTGGGTCTTTGTGTGTGTATGTGCATGTACAGGCTGCGGTTTGAGTCACAGTGATGGGTGTCTCTGTGTGGTGTTATAGGCTGTGCATTGAATCACAGCCCTGTGTTAGTGTTGTGTATTTGGTGCTGTAGAGTCTGCATGAGTCACAGTAAGGTGTGTGTGTGTGCTGCTATATGCTGAGAATTGAGTCACACCTAGGTGAGTGTATGTGTATGTGTATGCTGATATGGGATTTGCATTGAATCACTGAACGGTGTGTGTTTGTGTGTGTGTGTACTGCTATAGTCTGTACACTGAGACATGTTAAGGTGTGTTTCTGTGTGTGCGTGTGCGGGTATAGGCTATGCATTGACTCACATTGAGCCATGTGTTTGTATGTGCTAGTATACACTGTTCATTGAGTCTCAGTGAGCCTTTGTTTTGTGTGTCTGTTTACTTGTATGGGCTTGGCATTGAGTCTCAGACAGGTGTGTGTGTGTGTCTGTGTGTCTGTGTGGTGGTATCATCTACATTGAGTCACACGGCGGTGTGTGTGAGAGTGTGTGTGTGTGCAGGTACAGGCTGGTATTGAATTACAGTGAGCCGTGTGTGTGCCTGTGTGTGTGTGTGTGCTGGAATAGGCAGAGCATTGAGTCTCAGGTGTGTGTATGTGTGTGTGTATGCTGGTATGGTCTCTGCATTGATTCACTAAGGTGTGTTGTGTGTGTATGTACATGGAGCTGAAGACTGTACACTGATTCACAGTGAGCTGTGTGTGTATGTGTGTGTGTGTGTGATGGTATGGGCTTTGCATTGAGTCACTGAGGTGTGTGTCTGTGTGTGTATACCTGGAACTACAGACTGTGCACTGATTCACAATGAGCCATGTGTGAATGTGTGTATGTGATAGTATAGGGTGTGCATAGAGTCACAAAGAGCCGTGCATATGTGTCTTTGCATGGGTGTTGTGGTATAGGGTCTGCGTTGTGTCACAGTGACTGTGCGTGTGTGTGTGTTTGTGATGGTATAGTACGTGCATTGAATCAGAGAGAGCCATGCATGTGTCTCTGTGTGTGTGTGCTGGCATAGGCATTACATTGAGTCACAGTGAGCCATGTGTTTGTATGCTGGTGTAGACTCTGCATTGAGTCACAGTAAGCCTTGTGTGTGTGCCAGTACAGGCTGTGCATTGAGTCAGTGAGTCATATGTGTGTGTGTGTTTGTGTGTGTGTGTGCTGGTTTAGGCAGTGCATTGAGTCCAATGAGCAGTGTATGTTTGTGTGTGTGTGTGTGTGCTGCTATAGGTGGTTCACTGAGTCACAGTCAGGTATGTGTGAGTGAGTGTTTGTGTGTTCTTCTATAGGCTGTGCATTGATTCACAGTGAGCTCTGTGTGTATGGTGGTATAGGCGGTGCATTGAATCACAGTGATGGTTGTTTTTCTGTGTGTATGCTGCAGTAGGCTGTGAATTGAGTCACAGAAGGTGGGTCTTTGTGTGTGTATGTGCAGGTACAAGCTGCAGTTCGAGTCACAGTGATGGGTGTCTCTGTGTGATGTTATAGGCTGTGCATTGAATCACAGCGAGCCGTATTAGTGTGTGTACGTGTATTTGTGTATGCGTGTGTGTGTGTGATGGTACAGGCTGAACATTGAGTCACTGAGGTGTGCATGTGTGTATGTGGTGTTACAGACTGTTCGTTAGGTCAAACTGAGCAATATGTGTGTGTAGGGGTGTGTGTGTACAGTTATTTGCTGTGCACTGAGTCACAGTGAACCATGTGTGTGTGGGGAGCTGGTATAGTCAGAGCACTGAGTCACAGTTGAATGTGTGGGAGTTGTTTGTGTATGTGTGTGTGTATTTGCTGGTGTAGACTGTGCATTGAGTCACAGTGAGTAGTGCGGTGTGTGTGTGCTGTGATGGTGTGGACTGTGGTTTTATCCACTTTGACCTGAACGGCTGTGTGTGTTTGTGTGTTTGTGTGTGTGTGTGTGCTGGCACTAGATGACAGTTGAGACAGAGTGGGCTGTGTGTCTGTGTGTGCGCTGGTATAGACTCTGTATTGAGTCACTGTGAGCTGTGTGTGTATGTGTGTGCTCGTATAGGCTGTGCATTGAGTCACAGTGAGGTGTTTGTGTGTGTGTGTGCTGGTACAGGAAGCGTTTTGAGTCACAGTCTCGTGTGTGTGTGTGTGCATGTGAGTTTGTGTGCTGGTATGGGCTTTATTGTGCTGGTATGGGCTTTATTGACTCATGGGTGTGTGTGTGAGTGTGGGTGATACAGACTGCATTGAGTCACAGTGCGCTGTGTGTGTGTGTGCTGGTATAGGCGATTTATTGAGTACGAGTGAGCCATGTGTGAGTGCGTGTTGGTGTGTGTGTGTGTGTACTGGTATAGGCTGTGCATTGAGTCACAGTGAGGCCTGCATCTGTGCATGTCTGTGTTTGTGTGTGTGTGTTTGCTGGTATAGGCTGAGCTTTGAATCACTCTGAGGTGTGTGTGCATGTGCTGGTAAAATTGTGCCTTGATTCACTGTGCCATGTGAGTGTGTGTGCACGCTGGTATAGGTTGTGCATTGAGTCAGAGTGGGAGGTGTGTGTGTCTGTGTGTTCTGGTATAGGCTGACAATTGAGGCACACTGAGGTCTGTGTGCACATGTGTGTATATGTGTGCTGGTACAGCCTGCTCATTGAGTCATATTGAGTTTTGTGTGTGTGTGTGTGCAGGTAGAGGCAGCACATTGAGTCACAGTGAGGTGTATGTGTGTGATGTTATATGCTATGCACTGATTCATAGGGAGGTTTGTGTCTGTGTGTGTGCACTTTCTAGTTTAGGATTTGCATTGAATCACACTGAGCTGTGTTTTTGAGTGTCAGTATGTGTGCGTGTGTGGAGGTATGGGCTGTGGATTGACTCACATTTTGCCGTATGTGCTTCTCTGTGTGTGTATGTCTGCTAGCATATCCTGTGCACTGAGTCACAGGGAGCCATGTGTGTGTGTGTGTGTGTGTCCTGGTACAGAGTGTGCATTGATTCACAGTCAGCCATGTGTGTGTGTGTGAGTGCACTGGTATAGGATGTGCAGTGAGTCAGAGTGATGTGTGTGTGTGTCTGCATGTTCTGATATAGGCTGCCCATTGTGTAACATTGAGGGTGTGTGTGTGTGTGTGCTGGTATAGGCTGCATATTTTGTCACAGTGAGCTGTGTGTGTGTGTATGTGTAGGTACAGGCTGTGCATTGAGTCACAGTGTGGGGGGTGTGTGTGATGTTATATTCTGTGCACTAGGACAGAGTGAGCCGTGTGTGTGTGCTGGTATAATCTGAACATTGAGTCACAGTGTGGTGTGGTGTGTGTGCCTTTGCTGGTATGGACTGTGCATTGAATCCCAGCCCTGTGTTAGTGTTTGTGTATTTGGTGCTGTAGAGTCTGCATGAGTCACAGTAAGATGTGTGTGTGTGTACTGCTATAGGCTGTACACTGAGCCATATTAAGGTGTGTTTCTGTGTGTGTGTGTGCGGGTATAGGCTATACATTGACTCACATTGAGCCATGTGTTTGTATGTGCTACTATACGCTATTCATTGAGTCTCAGTGAGCCATTGTTGTGTGTGTCTGTTTACTTGTATGGGCTTGGCATTGAGTCACAGAGAGGTGTTTGTGTGTGTTTGTGTGTCTGTGTGGTGGTATCATCTGCATTGAGTCACACGGCGGTGTGTGTGAGAGTGTGTGTGTGTGCAGGTACAGGCTGGTATTGAACCACAGTGAGCCGTGTGTGTGTGTGCTGGAATAGGCAGAGCATTGAGTCTCCGGTGTGTGTATGTGTGTGTGTATGCTGGTATGGTCTCTGCATTGATTCACTAAGGTGTGTTGTGTGTGTATGTACATGGAGCTGAAGACTGTACACTGATTCACAGTGAGCTGTGTGTGTATGTGTGTGTGCGTGTGATGGTATGGGCTTTGCATTGAGTCACTGAGGTGTGTGTCTGTGTGTGTATACCTGGAACTACAGACTGTGCACTGATTCACAATGAGCCATGTGTGAATGTGTGTATGTGATAGTATAGGGTGTTCATAGAGTCACAATGAGCCGTGCATATGTGTCTTTGCATGGGTGTTGTGGTATAGGCTGTGCATTGTGTCACAGTGACTGTGCGTGTGTGTGTGTGTGTGTTTGTGATGGTATAGTACATGCATTGTATCAGAGAGAGCCATGCATGCGTCTCTGTGTGTGTGTGCTGGCATAGGCATTACATTGTGTCACAGTGAGCCATGTGTTTGTATGCTGGTGGAGACTCTGCATTGAGTCACAGTAAGACTTGTGTGTGTGCCAGTACAGGCTGTGCAAGGAGTCAGTGAGTCATATATGTGTGTGTGTGTGTGTGCTGATATATGAAGTGCATTGAGTCCAAGTGAATCATGTATGTTTGTGTGTGTTTGTGGGTGCTGCTATAGGTGGTTCACTGAGTCACAGTCAGGTATGTGTGAGTGTTTGTGTGTTCTTGTATAGGCTGTGCATTGATTCACAGTGAGGTATGTGTGTAAGCTGGTACAGGAGGTGCATTGAGTCACAGTGATGGTTGTGTTTGTGTGTGTGTGTGTGCTGCAGTAGGCTGTGTACTGAGTCACAGAAAGTGTGTCTTTGTGTGTGTATGTGCATGTACAGGCTGCGGTTTGAGTCACAGTGATGGGTGTCTCTGTGTGGTGTTATAGGCTGTGCATTGAATCACAGCCCTGTGTTAGTGTTGTGTATTTGGTGCTGTAGAGTCTGCATGAGTCAAAGTAAGGTGTGTGTGTGTGCTGCTATATGCTGAGAATTGAGTCACACCTAGGTGAGTGTATGTGTATGTGTATGCTGATATGGGATTTGCATTGAATCACTGAACGGTGTGTGTTTGTGTGTGTGTGTACTGCTATAGTCTGTACACTGAGACGTGTTAAGGTGTGTTTCTGTGTGTGCATGTGCGGGTATAGGCTATGCATTGACTCACATTGAGCCATGTGTTTGTATGTGCTAGTATACACTGTTCATTGAGTCTCAGTGAGCCTTTGTTTTGTGTGTCTGTTTACTTGTATGGGCTTGGCATTGAGTCTCAGACAGGTGTTTGTGTGTGTCTGTGTGTCTGTGTGGTGGTATCATCTACATTGAGTCACACGGCGGTGTGTGTGAGAGTGTGTGTGTGTGCAGGTACAGGCTGGTATTGAATGACAGTGAGCCGTGTGTGTGCCTGTGTGTGTGTGTGTGCTGGAATAGGCAGAGCATTGAGTCTCAGGTGTGTGTATGTGTGTGTGTATGCTGGTATGGTCTCTGCATTGATTCACTAAGGTGTGTTGTGTGTGTATGTACATGGAGCTGAAGACTGTACACTGATTCACAGTGAGCTGTGTGTGTATGTGTGTGTGTGTGTGATGGTATGGGCTTTGCATTGAGTCACTGAGGTGTGTGTCTGTGTGTGTATACCTGGAACTACAGACTGTGCACTGATTCACAATGAGCCATGTGTGAATGTGTGTATGTGATAGTATAGGGTGTGCATAGAGTCACAAAGAGCCGTGCATATGTGTCTTTGCATGGGTGTTGTGGTATAGGGTCTGCGTTGTGTCACAGTGACTGTGCGTGTGTGTGTGTTTGTGATGGTATAGTACGTGCATTGAATCAGAGAGAGCCATGCATGTGTCTCTGTGTGTGTGTGCTGGCATAGGCATTACATTGAGTCACAGTGAGCCATGTGTTTGTATGCTGGTGTAGACTCTGCATTGAGTCACAGTAAGCCTTGTGTGTGTGCCAGTACAGGCTGTGCATTGAGTCAGTGAGTCATATGTGTGTGTGTGTTTGTGTGTGTGTGTGCTGGTTTAGGCAGTGCATTGAGTCCAATGAGCAGTGTATGTTTGTGTGTGTGTGTGTGTGCTGCTATAGGTGGTTCACTGAGTCACAGTCAGGTATGTGTGAGTGAGTGTTTGTGTGTTCTTCTATAGGCTGTGCATTGATTCACAGTGAGCTCTGTGTGTATGGTGGTATAGGCGGTGCATTGAATCACAGTGATGGTTGTTTTTCTGTGTGTATGCTGCAGTAGGCTGTGAATTGAGTCACAGAAGGTGGGTCTTTGTGTGCGTATGTGCAGGTACAAGCTGCAGTTCGAGTCACAGTGATGGGTGTCTCTGTGTGATGTTATAGGCTGTGCATTGAATCACAGCGAGCCGTATTAGTGTGTGTACGTGTATTTGTGTATGCGTGTGTGTGTGTGATGGTACAGGCTGAACATTGAGTCACTGAGGTGTGCATGTGTGTATGTGGTGTTACAGACTGTTCGTTAGGTCAAACTGAGCAATATGTGTGTGTAGGGGTGTGTGTGTACAGTTATTTGCTGTGCACTGAGTCACAGTGAACCATGTGTGTGTGGGGAGCTGGTATAGTCAGAGCACTGAGTCACAGTTGAATGTGTGGGAGTTGTTTGTGTATGTGTGTGTGTATTTGCTGGTGTAGACTGTGCATTGAGTCACAGTGAGTAGTGCGGTGTGTGTGTGCTGTGATGGTGTGGACTGTGGTTTTATCCACTTTGACCTGAACGGCTGTGTGTGTTTGTGTGTTTGTGTGTGTGTGTGTGCTGGCACTAGATGACAGTTGAGACAGAGTGGGCTGTGTGTCTGTGTGTGCGCTGGTATAGACTCTGTATTGAGTCACTGTGAGCTGTGTGTGTATGTGTGTGCTCGTATAGGCTGTGCATTGAGTCACAGTGAGGTGTTTGTGTGTGTGTGTGCTGGTACAGGAAGCGTTTTGAGTCACAGTCTCGTGTGTGTGTGTGTGCATGTGAGTTTGTGTGCTGGTATGGGCTTTATTGTGCTGGTATGGGCTTTATTGACTCATGGGTGTGTGTGTGAGTGTGGGTGATACAGACTGCATTGAGTCACAGTGCGCTGTGTGTGTGTGTGCTGGTATAGGCGATTTATTGAGTACCAGTGAGCCATGTGTGAGTGCGTGTTGGTGTGTGTGTGTGTGTACTGGTATAGGCTGTGCATTGAGTCACAGTGAGGCCTGCATCTGTGCATGTCTGTGTTTGTGTGTGTGTGTTTGCTGGTATAGGCTGAGCTTTGAATCACTCTGAGGTGTGTGTGCATGTGCTGGTAAAATTGTGCCTTGATTCACTGTGCCATGTGAGTGTGTGTGCACGCTGGTATAGGTTGTGCATTGAGTCAGAGTGGGAGGTGTGTGTGTCTGTGTGTTCTGGTATAGGCTGACAATTGAGGCACACTGAGGTCTGTGTGCACATGTGTGTATATGTGTGCTGGTACAGCCTGCTCATTGAGTCATATTGAGTTTTGTGTGTGTGTGTGTGCAGGTAGAGGCAGCACATTGAGTCACAGTGAGGTGTATGTGTGTGATGTTATATGCTATGCACTGATTCATAGGGAGGTTTGTGTCTGTGTGTGTGCACTTTCTAGTTTAGGATTTGCATTGAATCACACTGAGCTGTGTTTTTGAGTGTCAGTATGTGTGCGTGTGTGGAGGTATGGGCTGTGGATTGACTCACATTTTGCCGTATGTGCTTCTCTGTGTGTGTATGTCTGCTAGCATATCCTGTGCACTGAGTCACAGGGAGCCATGTGTGTGTGTGTGTGTGTGTCCTGGTACAGAGTGTGCATTGATTCACAGTCAGCCATGTGTGTGTGTGTGAGTGCACTGGTATAGGATGTGCAGTGAGTCAGAGTGATGTGTGTGTGTGTCTGCATGTTCTGATATAGGCTGCCCATTGTGTAACATTGAGGGTGTGTGTGTGTGTGTGCTGGTATAGGCTGCATATTTTGTCACAGTGAGCTGTGTGTGTGTGTATGTGTAGGTACAGGCTGTGCATTGAGTCACAGTGTGGGGGGTGTGTGTGATGTTATATTCTGTGCACTAGGACAGAGTGAGCCGTGTGTGTGTGCTGGTATAATCTGAACATTGAGTCACAGTGTGGTGTGGTGTGTGTGCCTTTGCTGGTATGGACTGTGCATTGAATCCCAGCCCTGTGTTAGTGTTTGTGTATTTGGTGCTGTAGAGTCTGCATGAGTCACAGTAAGATGTGTGTGTGTGTACTGCTATAGGCTGTACACTGAGCCATATTAAGGTGTGTTTCTGTGTGTGTGTGTGCGGGTATAGGCTATACATTGACTCACATTGAGCCATGTGTTTGTATGTGCTACTATACGCTATTCATTGAGTCTCAGTGAGCCATTGTTGTGTGTGTCTGTTTACTTGTATGGGCTTGGCATTGAGTCACAGAGAGGTGTTTGTGTGTGTTTGTGTGTCTGTGTGGTGGTATCATCTGCATTGAGTCACACGGCGGTGTGTGTGAGAGTGTGTGTGTGTGCAGGTACAGGCTGGTATTGAACCACAGTGAGCCGTGTGTGTGTGTGCTGGAATAGGCAGAGCATTGAGTCTCCGGTGTGTGTATGTGTGTGTGTATGCTGGTATGGTCTCTGCATTGATTCACTAAGGTGTGTTGTGTGTGTATGTACATGGAGCTGAAGACTGTACACTGATTCACAGTGAGCTGTGTGTGTATGTGTGTGTGCGTGTGATGGTATGGGCTTTGCATTGAGTCACTGAGGTGTGTGTCTGTGTGTGTATACCTGGAACTACAGACTGTGCACTGATTCACAATGAGCCATGTGTGAATGTGTGTATGTGATAGTATAGGGTGTTCATAGAGTCACAATGAGCCGTGCATATGTGTCTTTGCATGGGTGTTGTGGTATAGGCTGTGCATTGTGTCACAGTGACTGTGCGTGTGTGTGTGTGTGTTTGTGATGGTATAGTACATGCATTGTATCAGAGAGAGCCATGCATGCGTCTCTGTGTGTGTGTGCTGGCATAGGCATTACATTGTGTCACAGTGAGCCATGTGTTTGTATGCTGGTGGAGACTCTGCATTGAGTCACAGTAAGACTTGTGTGTGTGCCAGTACAGGCTGTGCAAGGAGTCAGTGAGTCATATATGTGTGTGTGTGTGTGTGCTGATATATGAAGTGCATTGAGTCCAAGTGAATCATGTATGTTTGTGTGTGTTTGTGGGTGCTGCTATAGGTGGTTCACTGAGTCACAGTCAGGTATGTGTGTTTGTGTGTTCTTGTATAGGCTGTGCATTGATTCACAGTGAGGTATGTGTGTAAGCTGGTACAGGAGGTGCATTGAGTCACAGTGATGGTTGTGTTTGTGTGTGTGTGTGTGCTGCAGTAGGCTGTGTATTGAGTCACAGAAAGTGTGTCTTTGTGTGTGTATGTGCATGTACAGGCTGCGGTTTGAGTCACAGTGATGGGTGTCTCTGTGTGGTGTTATAGGCTGTGCATTGAATCACAGCCCTGTGTTAGTGTTGTGTATTTGGTGCTGTAGAGTCTGCATGAGTCAAAGTAAGGTGTGTGTGTGTGCTGCTATATGCTGAGAATTGAGTCACACCTAGGTGAGTGTATGTGTATGTGTATGCTGATATGGGATTTGCATTGAATCACTGAACGGTGTGTGTTTGTGTGTGTGTGTACTGCTATAGTCTGTACACTGAGACATGTTAAGGTGTGTTTCTGTGTGTGCGTGTGCGGGTATAGGCTATGCATTGACTCACATTGAGCCATGTGTTTGTATGTGCTAGTATACACTGTTCATTGAGTCTCAGTGAGCCTTTGTTTTGTGTGTCTGTTTACTTGTATGGGCTTGGCATTGAGTCTCAGACAGGTGTGTGTGTGTGTCTGTGTGTCTGTGTGGTGGTATCATCTACATTGAGTCACACGGCAGTGTGTGTGAGAGTGTGTGTGTGTGCAGGTACAGGCTGGTATTGAATGACAGTGAGCCGTGTGTGTGTCTGTGTGTGTGTGTGTGCTGGAATAGGCAGAGCATTGAGTCTCAGGTGTGTGTATGTGTGTGTGTATGCTGGTATGGTCTCTGCATTGATTCACTAAGGTGTGTTGTGTGTGTATGTACATGGAGCTGAAGACTGTACACAGATTCACAGTGAGCTGTGTGTGTATGTGTGTGTGTGTGTGATGGTATGGGCTTTGCATTGAGTCACTGAGGTGTGTGTCTGTGTGTGTATACCTGGAACTACAGACTGTGCACTGATTCACAATGAGCCATGTGTGAATGTGTGTATGTGATAGTATAGGGTGTGCATAGAGTCACAAAGAGCCGTGCATATGTGTCTTTGCATGGGTGTTGTGGTATAGGGTCTGCGTTGTGTCACAGTGACTGTGCGTGTGTGTGTGTTTGTGATGGTATAGTACGTGCATTGAATCAGAGAGAGCCATGCATGTGTCTCTGTGTGTGTGTGCTGGCATAGGCATTACATTGAGTCACAGTGAGCCATGTGTTTGTATGCTGGTGTAGACTCTGCATTGAGTCACAGTAAGCCTTGTGTGTGTGCCAGTACAGGCTGTGCATTGAGTCAGTGAGTCATATGTGTGTGTGTGTTTGTGTGTGTGTGTGCTGGTTTAGGCAGTGCATTGAGTCCAATGAGCAGTGTATGTTTGTGTGTGTGTGTGTGTGCTGCTATAGGTGGTTCACTGAGTCACAGTCAGGTATGTGTGAGTGAGTGTTTGTGTGTTCTTCTATAGGCTGTGCATTGATTCACAGTGAGCTCTGTGTGTATGGTGGTATAGGCGGTGCATTGAATCACAGTGATGGTTGTTTTTCTGTGTGTATGCTGCAGTAGGCTGTGAATTGAGTCACAGAAGGTGGGTCTTTGTGTGTGTATGTGCAGGTACAAGCTGCAGTTCGAGTCACAGTGATGGGTGTCTCTGTGTGATGTTATAGGCTGTGCATTGAATCACAGCGAGCCGTATTAGTGTGTGTACGTGTATTTGTGTATGCGTGTGTGTGTGTGATGGTACAGGCTGAACATTGAGTCACTGAGGTGTGCATGTGTGTATGTGGTGTTACAGACTGTTCGTTAGGTCAAACTGAGCAATATGTGTGTGTAGGGGTGTGTGTGTACAGTTATTTGCTGTGCACTGAGTCACAGTGAACCATGTGTGTGTGGGGAGCTGGTATAGTCAGAGCACTGAGTCACAGTTGAATGTGTGGGAGTTGTTTGTGTATGTGTGTGTGTATTTGCTGGTGTAGACTGTGCATTGAGTCACAGTGAGTAGTGCGGTGTGTGTGTGCTGTGATGGTGTGGACTGTGGTTTTATCCACTTTGACCTGAACGGCTGTGTGTGTTTGTGTGTTTGTGTGTGTGTGTGTGCTGGCACTAGATGACAGTTGAGACAGAGTGGGCTGTGTGTCTGTGTGTGCGCTGGTATAGACTCTGTATTGAGTCACTGTGAGCTGTGTGTGTATGTGTGTGCTCGTATAGGCTGTGCATTGAGTCACAGTGAGGTGTTTGTGTGTGTGTGTGCTGGTACAGGAAGCGTTTTGAGTCACAGTCTCGTGTGTGTGTGTGTGCATGTGAGTTTGTGTGCTGGTATGGGCTTTATTGTGCTGGTATGGGCTTTATTGACTCATGGGTGTGTGTGTGAGTGTGGGTGATACAGACTGCATTGAGTCACAGTGCGCTGTGTGTGTGTGTGCTGGTATAGGCGATTTATTGAGTACCAGTGAGCCATGTGTGAGTGCGTGTTGGTGTGTGTGTGTGCGTACTGGTATAGGCTGTGCATTGAGTCACAGTGAGGCCTGCATCTGTGCATGTCTGTGTTTGTGTGTGTGTGTTTGCTGGTATAGGCTGAGCTTTGAATCACTCTGAGGTGTGTGTGCATGTGCTGGTAAAATTGTGCCTTGATTCACTGTGCCATGTGAGTGTGTGTGCACGCTGGTATAGGTTGTGCATTGAGTCACAGTGGGAGGTGTGTGTGTCTGTGTGTTCTGGTATAGGCTGACAATTGAGGCACACTGAGGTCTGTGTGCACATGTGTGTATATGTGTGCTGGTACAGCCTGCTCATTGAGTCATATTGAGTTTTTTGGTGTGTGTGTGTGCAGGTAGAGGCAGCACATTGAGTCACAGTGAGGTGTATGTGTGTGATGTTATATGCTATGCACTGATTCATAGGGAGGTTTGTGTCTGTGTGTGTGCACTTTCTAGTTTAGGATTTGCATTGAATCACACTGAGCTGTGTTTTTGAGTGTCAGTATGTGTGCGTGTGTGGAGGTATGGGCTGTGGATTGACTCACATTTTGCCGTATGTGTTTCTCTGTGTGTGTATGTCTGCTAGCATATCCTGTGCACTAAGTCACAGGGAGCCATGTGTGTGTGTGTGTGTGTGTCCTGGTACAGAGTGTGCATTGATTCACAGTCAGCCATGTGTGTGTGTGTGAGTGCACTGGTATAGGATGTGCAGTGAGTCAGAGTGATGTGTGTGTGTGTCTGCATGTTCTGATATAGGCTGACCATTGTGTAACATTGAGGGTGTGTGTGTGTGTGTGCTGGTATAGGCTGCATATTTTGTCACAGTGAGCTGTGTGTGTGTGTATGTGTAGGTACAGGCTGTGCATTGAGTCACAGTGTGGGGGGTGTGTGTGATGTTATATTCTGTGCACTAGGACAGAGTGAGCCGTGTGTGTGTGCTGGTATAATCTGAACATTGAGTCACAGTGTGGTGTGGTGTGTGTGCCTTTGCTGGTATGGACTGTGCATTGAATCCCAGCCCTGTGTTAGTGTTTGTGTATTTGGTGCTGTAGAGTCTGCATGAGTCACAGTAAGATGTGTGTGTGTGTACTGCTATAGGCTGTACACTGAGCCATATTAAGGTGTGTTTCTGTGTGTGTGTGTGCGGGTATAGGCTATACATTGACTCACATTGAGCCATGTGTTTGTATGTGCTACTATACGCTATTCATTGAGTCTCAGTGAGCCATTGTTGTGTGTGTCTGTTTACTTGTATGGGCTTGGCATTGAGTCACAGAGAGGTGTTTGTGTGTGTTTGTGTGTCTGTGTGGTGGTATAAACTGCATTGAGTCACACGGCGGTGTGTGTGAGAGTGTGTGTGTGTGCAGGTACAGGCTGGTATTGAACCACAGTGAGCCGTGTGTGTGTGTGCTGGAATAGGCAGAGCATTGAGTCTCAGGTGTGTGTATGTGTGTGTGTATGCTGGTGTGGTCTCTGCATTGATTCACTAAGGTGTGTTGTGTGTGTATGTACATGGAGCTGAAGACTGTACACTGATTCACAGTGAGCTGTGTGTGTATGTGTGTGTGTGTGTGATGGTATGGGCTTTGCATTGAGTCACTGAGGTGTGTGTCTGTGTGTGTATACCTGGAACTACAGACTGTGCACTGATTCACAATGAGCCATGTGTGAATGTGTGTATGTGATAGTATAGGGTGTTCATAGAGTCACAATGAGCCGTGCATATGTGTCTTTGCATGGGTGTTGTGGTATAGGCTGTGCATTGTGTCACAGTGACTGTGCGTGTGTGTGTGTGTGTGTTTGTGATGGTATAGTACATGCATTGTATCAGAGAGAGCCATGCATGCGTCTCTGTGTGTGTGTGCTGGCATAGGCATTACATTGTGTCACAGTGAGCCATGTGTTTGTATGCTGGTGGAGACTCTGCATTGAGTCAGAGTAAGACTTGTGTGTGTGCCAGTACAGGCTGTGCAAGGAGTCAGTGAGTCATATATGTGTGTGTGTGTGTGTGTGTGCTGATATATGAAGTGCATTGAGTCCAAGTGAATCATGTATGTTTGTGTGTGTTTGTGGGTGCTGCTATAGGTGGTTCACTGAGTCACAGTCAGGTATGTGTGAGTGTTTGTGTGTTCTTGTATAGGCTGTGCATTGATTCACAGTGAGGCATGTGTGTAAGCTGGTACAGGAGGTGCATTGAGTCACAGTGATGGTTGTGTTTGTGTGTGTGTGTGTGCTGCAGTAGGCTGTGTATTGAGTCACAGAAAGTGGGTCTTTGTGTGTGTATGTGCATGTACAGGCTGCGGTTTGAGTCACAGTGATGGGTGTCTCTGTGTGGTGTTATAGGCTGTGCATTGAATCACAGCCCTGTGTTAGTGTTGTGTATTTGGTGCTGTAGAGTCTGCATGAGTCACAGTAAGGTGTGTGTGTGTGCTGCTATATGCTGAGAATTGAGTCACACCTAGGTGAGTGTATGTGTATGTGTATGCTGATATGGGATTTGCATTGAATCACTGAGCGGTGTGTGTTTGTGTGTGTGTGTACTGCTATAGTCTGTACACTGAGCCATGTTAAGGTGTGTTTCTGTGTGTGTGTGTGCGGGTATAGGCTATGCATTGACTCACATTGAGCCATGTGTTTGTATGTGCTAGTATACACTGTTCATTGAGTCTCAGTGAGCCTTTGTTTTGTGTGTCTGTTTACTTGTATGGGCTTGGCATTGAGTCTCAGACAGGTGTGTGTGTGTGTCTGTGTGTCTGTGTGGTGGTATCATCTGCATTGAGTCACACGGCGGTGTGTGTGAGAGTGTGTGTGTGTGCAGGTACAGGCTGGTATTGAATGACAGTGAGCCGTGTGTGTGCCTGTGTGTGTGTGTGTGCTGGAATAGGCAGAGCATTGAGTCTCAGGTGTGTGTATGTGTGTGTGTATGCTGGTATGGTCTCTGCATTGATTCACTAAGGTGTGTTGTGTGTGTATGTACATGGAGCTGAAGACTGTACACTGATTCACAGTGAGCTGTGTGTGTATGTGTGTGTGCGTGTGATGGTATGGGCTTTGCATTGAGTCACTGAGGTGTGTGTCTGTGTGTGTATACCTGGAACTACAGACTGTGCACTGATTCACAATGAGCCATGTGTGAATGTGTGTATGTGATAGTATAGGGTGTGCATAGAGTCACAAAGAGCCGTGCATATGTGTCTTTGCATGGGTGTTGTGGTATAGGGTCTGCGTTGTGTCACAGTGACTGTGCGTGTGTGTGTGTTTGTGATGGTATAGTACGTGCATTGAATCAGAGAGAGCCATGCATGTGTCTCTGTGTGTGTGTGCTGGCATAGGCATTACATTGAGTCACAGTGAGCCATGAGTTTGTATGCTGGTGTAGACTCTGCATTGAGTCACAGTAAGCCTTGTGTGTGTGCCAGTACAGGCTGTGCATTGAGTCAGTGAGTCATATGTGTGTGTGTGTTTGTGTGTGTGTGTGCTGGTTTAGGCAGTGCATTGAGTCCAATGAGCAGTGTATGTTTGTGTGTGTGTGTGTGTGCTGCTATAGGTGGTTCACTGAGTCACAGTCAGGTATGTGTGAGTGAGTGTTTGTGTGTTCTTCTATAGGCTGTGCATTGATTCACAGTGAGCTCTGTGTGTATGGTGGTATAGGCGGTGCATTGAATCACAGTGATGGTTGTTTTTCTGTGTGTATGCTGCAGTAGGCTGTGAATTGAGTCACAGAAGGTGGGTCTTTGTGTGCGTATGTGCAGGTACAAGCTGCAGTTCGAGTCACAGTGATGGGTGTCTCTGTGTGATGTTATAGGCTGTGCATTGAATCACAGCGAGCCGTATTAGTGTGTGTACGTGTATTTGTGTATGCGTGTGTGTGTGATGGTACAGGCTGAACATTGAGTCACTGAGGTGTGCATGTGTGTATGTGGTGTTACAGACTGTTCGTTAGGTCAAACTGAGCAATATGTGTGTGTAGGGGTGTGTGTGTACAGTTATTTGCTGTGCACTGAGTCACAGTGAACCATGTGTGTGTGGGGAGCTGGTATAGTCAGAGCACTGAGTCACAGTTGAATGTGTGGGAGCTGTTTGTGTATGTGTGTGTGTATTTGCTGGTGTAGACTGTGCATTGAGTCACAGTGAGTAGTGCGGTGTGTGTGTGCTGTGATGGTGTGGACTGTGGTTTTATCCACTTTGACCTGAACGGCTGTGTGTGTTTGTGTGTTTGTGTGTGTGTGTGTGCTGGCACTAGATGACAGTTGAGACAGAGTGGGCTGTGTGTCTGTGTGTGCGCTGGTATAGACTCTGTATTGAGTCACTGTGAGCTGTGTGTGTATGTGTGTGCTCGTATAGGCTGTGCATTGAGTCACAGTGAGGTGTTTGTGTGTGTGTGTGCTGGTACAGGAAGCGTTTTGAGTCACAGTCTCGTGTGTGTGTGTGTGCATGTGAGTTTGTGTGCTGGTATGGGCTTTATTGTGCTGGTATGGGCTTTATTGACTCATGGGTGTGTGTGTGAGTGTGGGTGATACAGACTGCATTGAGTCACAGTGCGCTGTGTGTGTGTGTGCTGGTATAGGCGATTTATTGAGTACCAGTGAGCCATGTGTGAGTGCGTGTTGGTGTGTGTGTGTGTGTACTGGTATAGGCTGTGCATTGAGTCACAGTGAGGCCTGCATCTGTGCATGTCTGTGTTTGTGTGTGTGTGTTTGCTGGTATAGGCTGAGCTTTGAATCACTCTGAGGTGTGTGTGCATGTGCTGGTAAAATTGTGCCTTGATTCACTGTGCCATGTGAGTGTGTGTGCACGCTGGTATAGGTTGTGCATTGAGTCAGAGTGGGAGGTGTGTGTGTCTGTGTGTTCTGGTATAGGCTGACAATTGAGGCACACTGAGGTCTGTGTGCACATGTGTGTATATGTGTGCTGGTACAGCCTGCTCATTGAGTCATATTGAGTTTTTTGTGTGTGTGTGTGCAGGTAGAGGCAGCACATTGAGTCACAGTGAGGTGTATGTGTGTGATGTTATATGCTATGCACTGATTCATAGGGAGGTTTGTGTCTGTGTGTGTGCACTTTCTAGTTTAGGATTTGCATTGAATCACACTGAGCTGTGTTTTTGAGTGTCAGTATGTGTGCGTGTGTGGAGGTATGGGCTGTGGATTGACTCACATTTTGCCGTATGTGCTTCTCTGTGTGTGTATGTCTGCTAGCATATCCTGTGCACTAAGTCACAGGGAGCCGTGTGTGTGTGTGTGTGTGTGTCCTGGTACAGAGTGTGCATTGATTCACAGTCAGCCATGTGTGTGTGTGTGAGTGCACTGGTATAGGATGTGCAGTGAGTCAGAGTGATGTGTGTGTGTGTCTGCATGTTCTGATATAGGCTGACCATTGTGTAACATTGAGGGTGTGTGTGTGTGTGTGCTGGTATAGGCTGCATATTTTGTCACAGTGAGCTGTGTGTGTGTGTATGTGTAGGTACAGGCTGTGCATTGAGTCACAGTGTGGGGGGTGTGTGTGATGTTATATTCTGTGCACTAGGACAGAGTGAGCCGTGTGTGTGTGCTGGTATAATCTGAACATTGAGTCACAGTGTGGTGTGGTGTGTGTGCCTTTGCTGGTATGGACTGTGCATTGAATCCCAGCCCTGTGTTAGTGTTTGTGTATTTGGTGCTGTAGAGTCTGCATGAGTCACAGTAAGATGTGTGTGTGTGTACTGCTATAGGCTGTACACTGAGCCATATTAAGGTGTGTTTCTGTGTGTGTGTGTGCGGGTATAGGCTATACATTGACTCACATTGAGCCATGTGTTTGTATGTGCTACTATACGCTATTCATTGAGTCTCAGTGAGCCATTGTTGTGTGTGTCTGTTTACTTGTATGGGCTTGGCATTGAGTCACAGAGAGGTGTTTGTGTGTGTTTGTGTGTCTGTGTGGTGGTATAAACTGCATTGAGTCACACGGCGGTGTGTGTGAGAGTGTGTGTGTGTGCAGGTACAGGCTGGTATTGAACCACAGTGAGCCGTGTGTGTGTGTGCTGGAATAGGCAGAGCATTGAGTCTCAGGTGTGTGTATGTGTGTGTGTATGCTGGTGTGGTCTCTGCATTGATTCACTAAGGTGTGTTGTGTGTGTATGTACATGGAGCTGAAGACTGTACACTGATTCACAGTGAGCTGTGTGTGTATGTGTGTGTGTGTGTGATGGTATGGGCTTTGCATTGAGTCACTGAGGTGTGTGTCTGTGTGTGTATACCTGGAACTACAGACTGTGCACTGATTCACAATGAGCCATGTGTGAATGTGTGTATGTGATAGTATAGGGTGTTCATAGAGTCACAATGAGCCGTGCATATGTGTCTTTGCATGGGTGTTGTGGTATAGGCTGTGCATTGTGTCACAGTGACTGTGCGTGTGTGTGTGTGTGTGTTTGTGATGGTATAGTACATGCATTGTATCAGAGAGAGCCATGCATGCGTCTCTGTGTGTGTGTGCTGGCATAGGCATTACATTGTGTCACAGTGAGCCATGTGTTTGTATGCTGGTGGAGACTCTGCATTGAGTCACAGTAAGACTTGTGTGTGTGCCAGTACAGGCTGTGCAAGGAGTCAGTGAGTCATATATGTGTGTGTGTGTGTGTGTGTGTGTGCTGATATATGAAGTGCATTGAGTCCAAGTGAATCATGTATGTTTGTGTGTGTTTGTGGGTGCTGCTATAGGTGGTTCACTGAGTCACAGTCAGGTATGTGTGAGTGTTTGTGTGTTCTTGTATAGGCTGTGCATTGATTCACAGTGAGGCATGTGTGTAAGCTGGTACAGGAGGTGCATTGAGTCACAGTGATGGTTGTGTTTGTGTGTGTGTGTGTGCTGCAGTAGGCTGTGTATTGAGTCACAGAAAGTGGGTCTTTGTGTGTGTATGTGCATGTACAGGCTGCGGTTTGAGTCACAGTGATGGGTGTCTCTGTGTGGTGTTATAGGCTGTGCATTGAATCACAGCCCTGTGTTAGTGTTGTGTATTTGGTGCTGTAGAGTCTGCATGAGTCACAGTAAGGTGTGTGTGTGTGCTGCTATATGCTGAGAATTGAGTCACACCTAGGTGAGTGTATGTGTATGTGTATGCTGATATGGGATTTGCATTGAATCACTGAGCGGTGTGTGTTTGTGTGTGTGTGTACTGCTATAGTCTGTACACTGAGCCATGTTAAGGTGTGTTTCTGTGTGTGTGTGTGCGGGTATAGGCTATGCATTGACTCACATTGAGCCATGTGTTTGTATGTGCTAGTATACACTATTCATTGAGTCTCAGTGAGCCTTTGTTTTGTGTGTCTGTTTACTTGTATGGGCTTGGCATTGAGTCTCAGTCAGGTGTGTGTGTGTGTCTGTGTGGTGGTATCATCTGCATTGAGTCACACGGCGGTGTGTGTGAGAGTGTGTGTGTGTGCAGGTAGAGGCTGGTATTGAATGACAGTGAGCCGTGTGTGTGCCTGTGTGTGTGTGTGTGCTGGAATAGGCAGAGCATTGAGTCTCAGGTGTGTGTATGTGTGTGTGTATGCTGGTATGGTCTCTGCATTGATTCACTAAGGTGTGTTGTGTGTGTATGTACATGGAGCTGAAGACTGTACACTGATTCACAGTGAGCTGTGTGTGTATGTGTGTGTGTGTGTGATGGTATGGGCTTTGCATTGAGTCACTGAGGTGTGTGTCTGTGTGTGTATACCTGGAACTACAGACTGTGCACTGATTCACAATGAGCCATGTGTGAATGTGTGTATGTGATAGTATAGGGTGTGCATAGAGTCACAAAGAGCCGTGCATATGTGTCTTTGCATGGGTGTTGTGGTATAGGGCCTGCGTTGTGTCACAGTGACTGTGCGTGTGTGTGTGTTTGTGATGGTATAGTACATGCAATGTATCAGAGAGAGCCATGCATGCGTCTCTGTGTGTGTGTGCTGGCATAGGCATTACATTGTGTCACAGTGAGCCATGTGTTTGTATGCTGGTGTAGACTCTGCATTGAGTCACAGTAAGCCTTGTGTGTGTGCCAGTACAGGCTGTGCATTGAGTCAGTGAGTCATATGTGTGTGTGTGTTTGTGTGTGTGTGTGCTGGTTTAGGCAGTGCATTGAGTCCAATGAGCAGTGTATGTTTGTGTGTGTGTGTGTTTGCTGCTATAGGTGGTTCACTGAGTCACAGTCAGGTATGTGTGAGTGAGTGTTTGTGTGTTCTTCTATAGGCTGTGCATTGATTCACAGTGAGCTCTGTGTGTATGGTGGTATAGGCGGTGCATTGAATCACAGTGATGGTTGTTTTTCTGTGTGTATGCTGCAGTAGGCTGTGAATTGAGTCACAGAAGGTGGGTCTTTGTGTGTGTATGTGCAGGTACAAGCTGCAGTTCGAGTCACAGTGATGGGTGTCTCTGTGTGATGTTATAGGCTGTGCATTGAATCACAGCGAGCCGTATTAGTGTGTGTACCTGTATTTGTGTATGCGTGTGTGATGGTACAGCCTGAACATTGAGTCACTGAGGTATGCATGTGTGTATGTGGTGTTACAGACTGTTCGTTAGGTCAAACTGAGCAATATGTGTGTGTAGGGGTGTGTGTGTACAGTTATTTGCTGTGCACTGAGTCACAGTGAACCATGTGTGTGTGGGGAGCTGGTATAGTCAGAGCACTGAGTCACAGTTGAATGTGTGGGAGTTGTTTGTGTATGTGTGTGTGTATTTGCTGGTGTAGACTGTGCATTGAGTCACAGTGAGTAGTGCGGTGTGTGTGTGCTGTGATGGTGTGGACTGTGGTTTTATCCACTTTGACCTGAACGGCTGTGTGTGTTTGTGTGTTTGTGTGTGTGTGTGTGCTGGCACTAGATGACAGTTGAGACAGAGTGGGCTGTGTGTCTGTGTGTGCGCTGGTATAGACTCTGTATTGAGTCACTGTGAGCTGTGTGTGTATGTGTGTGCTCGTATAGGCTGTGCATTGAGTCACAGTGAGGTGTTTGTGTGTGTGTGTGCTGGTACAGGAAGCGTTTTGAGTCACAGTCTCGTGTGTGTGTGTGTGCATGTGAGTTTGTGTGCTGGTATGGGCTTTATTGTGCTGGTATGGACTTTATTGACTCATGGGTGTGTGTGTGAGTGTGGGTGATACAGACTGCATTGAGTCACAGTGCGCTGTGTGTGTGTGTGCTGGTATAGGCGATTTATTGAGTACCAGTGAGCCATGTGTGAGTGCGTGTTGGTGTGTGTGTGTGTGTACTGGTATAGGCTGTGCATTGAGTCACAGTGAGGCCTGCATCTGTGCATGTCTGTGTTTGTGTGTGTGTGTTTGCTGGTATAGGCTGAGCTTTGAATCACTCTGAGGTGTGTGTGCATGTGCTGGTAAAATTGTGCCTTGATTCACTGTGCCATGTGAGTGTGTGTGCACGCTGGTATAGGTTGTGCATTGAGTCAGAGTGGGAGGTGTGTGTGTCTGTGTGTTCTGGTATAGGCTGACAATTGAGGCACACTGAGGTCTGTGTGCACATGTGTGTATATGTGTGCTGGTACAGCCTGCTCATTGAGTCATATTGAGTTTTTTTTTGTGTGTGTGTGCAAGTAGAGGCAGCACATTGAGTCACAGTGAGGTGTATGTGTGTGATGTGATATGCTATGCACTGATTCATAGGGAGGTTTGTGTCTGTGTGTGTGCACTTTCTAGTTTAGGATTTGCATTGAATCACACTGAGCTGTGTTTTTGAGTGTCAGTATGTGTGCGTGTGTGGAGGTATGGGCTGTGGATTGACTCACATTTTGCCGTATGTGCTTCTCTGTGTGTGTATGTCTGCTAGCATATCCTGTGCACTAAGTCACAGGGAGCCATGTGTGTGTGTGTGTGTGTGTCCTGGTACAGAGTGTGCATTGATTCACAGTCAGCCATGTGTGTGTGTGTGTGAGTGCACTGGTATAGGATGTGCAGTGAGTCAGAGTGATGTGTGTGTGTGTCTGCATGTTCTGATATAGGCTGACCATTGTGTAACATTGAGGGTGTGTGTGTGTGTGTGCTGGTATAGGCTGCATATTTTGTCACAGTGAGCTGTGTGTGTGTGTATGTGTAGGTACAGGCTGTGCATTGAGTCACAGTGTGGGGTGTGTGTGTGATGTTATATTCTGTGCACTAGGAGAGACTGAGCCGTGTGTGTGTGCTGGTATAATCTGAACATTGAGTCACAGTGTGGTGTGGTGTGTGTGCCTTTGCTGGTATGGACTGTGCATTGAATCCCAGCCCTGTGTTCGTGTTTGTGTATTTGGTGCTGTAGAGTCTGCATGAGTCACAGTAAGATGTGTGTGTGTGTACTGCTATAGGCTGTACACTGAGCCATATTAAGCTGTGTTTCTGTGTGTGTGTGTGCGGGTATAGGCTATGCATTGACTCACATTGAGCCATGTGTTTGTATGTGCTACTATACGCTATTCATTGAGTCTCAGTGAGCCATTGTTGTGTGTGTCTGTTTACTTGTATGGGCTTGGCATTGAGTCACAGAGAGGTGTTTGTGTGTGTTTGTGTGTCTGTGTGGTGGTATAAACTGCATTGAGTCACACGGCGGTGTGTGTGAGAGTGTGTGTGTGTGCAGGTACAGGCTGGTATTGAACCACAGTGAGCCGTGTGTGTGTGTGCTGGAATAGGCAGAGCATTGAGTCTCAGGTGTGTGTATGTGTGTGTGTATGCTGGTATGGTCTCTGCATTGATTCACTAAGGTGTGTTGTGTGTGTATGTACATGGAGCTGAAGACTGTACACTGATTCACAGTGAGCTGTGTGTGTATGTGTGTGTGTGTGTGATGGTATGGGCTTTGCATTGAGTCACTGAGGTGTGTGTCTGTGTGTGTATACCTGGAACTACAGACTGTGCACTGATTCACAATGAGCCATGTGTGAATGTGTGTATGTGATAGTATAGGGTGTTCATAGAGTCACAATGAGCCGTGCATATGTGTCTTTGCATGGGTGTTGTGGTATAGGCTGTGCATTGTGTCACAGTGACTGTGCGTGTGTGTGTGTGTGTTTGTGTTGGTATAGTACATGCATTGTATCAGAGAGAGCCATGCATGCGTCTCTGTGTGTGTGTGCTGGCATAGGCATTACATTGTGTCACAGTGAGCCATGTGTTTGTATGCTGGTGGAGACTCTGCATTGAGTCACAGTAAGACTTGTGTGTGTGCCAGTACAGGCTGTGCAAGGAGTCAGTGAGTCATATATGTGTGTGTGTGTGTGTGTGTGCTGATATATGAAGTGCATTGAGTCCAAGTGAATCATGTATGTTTGTGTGTGTTTGTGGGTGCTGCTATAGGTGGTTCACTGAGTCACAGTCAGGTATGTGTGAGTGTTTGTGTGTTCTTGTATAGGCTGTGCATTGATTCACAGTGAGGCATGTGTGTAAGCTGGTACAGGAGGTGCATTGAGTCACAGTGATGGTTGTGTTTGTGTGTGTGTGTGTGCTGCAGTAGGCTGTGTATTGAGTCACAGAAAGTGGGTCTTTGTGTGTGTATGTGCATGTACAGGCTGCGGTTTGAGTCACAGTGATGGGTGTCTCTGTGTGGTGTTATAGGCTGTGCATTGAATCACAGCCCTGTGTTAGTGTTGTGTATTTGGTGCTGTAGAGTCTGCATGAGTCACAGTAAGGTGTGTGTGTGTGCTGCTATATGCTGAGAATTGAGTCACACCTAGGTGAGTGTATGTGTATGTGTATGCTGATATGGGATTTGCATTGAATCACTGAGCGGTGTGTGTTTGTGTGTGTGTGTACTGCTATAGTCTGTACACTGAGCCATGTTAAGGTGTGTTTCTGTGTGTGTGTGTGCGGGTATAGGCTATGCATTGACTCACATTGAGCCATGTGTTTGTATGTGCTAGTATACACTGTTCATTGAGTCTCAGTGAGCCTTTGTTTTGTGTGTCTGTTTACTTGTATGGGCTTGGCATTGAGTCTCAGTCAGGTGTGTGTGTGTGTCTGTGTGGTGGTATCATCTGCATTGAGTCACACGGCGGTGTGTGTGAGAGTGTGTGTGTGTGCAGGTAGAGGCTGGTATTGAATGACAGTGAGCCGTGTGTGTGCCTGTGTGTGTGTGTGTGCTGGAATAGGCAGAGCATTGAGTCTCAGGTGTGTGTATGTGTGTGTGTATGCTGGTATGGTCTCTGCATTGATTCACTAAGGTGTGTTGTGTGTGTATGTACATGGAGCTGAAGACTGTACACTGATTCACAGTGAGCTGTGTGTGTATGTGTGTGTGTGTGTGATGGTATGGGCTTTGCATTGAGTCACTGAGGTGTGTGTCTGTGTGTGTATACCTGGAACTACAGACTGTGCACTGATTCACAATGAGCCATGTGTGAATGTGTGTATGTGATAGTATAGGGTGTGCATAGAGTCACAAAGAGCCGTGCATATGTGTCTTTGCATGGGTGTTGTGGTATAGGGTCTGCGTTGTGTCACAGTGACTGTGCGTGTGTGTGTGTTTGTGATGGTATAGTACGTGCATTGAATCAGAGAGAGCCATTCATGTGTCTCTGTGTGTGTGTGCTGGCATAGGCATTATATTGAGTCACAGTGAGCCATGTGTTTGTATGCTGGTGTAGACTCTGCATTGAGTCACAGTAAGCCTTGTGTGTGTGCCAGTACAGGCTGTGCATTGAGTCAGTGAGTCATATGTGTGTGTGTGTTTGTGTGTGTGTGTGCTTGTTTAGGCAGTGCATTGAGTCCAATGAGCAGTGTATGTTTGTGTGTGTGTGTGTGTGTTGCTATAGGTGGTTCACTGAGTCACAGTCAGGTATGTGTGAGTGAGTGTTTGTGTGTTCTTCTATAGGCTGTGCATTGATTCACAGTGAGCTCTGTGTGTATGGTGGTATAGGCGGTGCATTGAATCACAGTGATTGTTGTTTTTCTGTGTGTATGCTGCAGTAGGCTGTGAATTGAGTCACAGAAGGTGGGTCTTTGTGTGTGTATGTGCAAGTACAAGCTGCAGTTCGAGTCACAGTGATGGGTGTCTCTGTGTGATGTTATAGGCTGTGCATTGAATCACAGCGAGCCGTATTAGTGTGTGTACGTGTATTTGTGTATGCGTGTGTGTGTGTGATGGTACAGGCTGAACATTGAGTCACTGAGGTGTGCATGTGTGTATGTGGTGTTACAGACTGTTCGTTAGGTCAAACTGAGCAATATGTGTGTGTAGGGGTGTGTGTGTACAGTTATTTGCTGTGCACTGAGTCACAGTGAACCATGTGTGTGTGGGGAGCTGGTATAGTCAGAGCACTGAGTCACAGTTGAATGTGTGGGAGTTGTTTGTGTATGTGTGTGTGTATTTGCTGGTGTAGACTGTGCATTGAGTCACAGTGAGTAGTGCGGTGTGTGTGTGCTGTGATGGTGTGGACTGTGGTTTTATCCACT
This sequence comes from Pseudorca crassidens, assembly GCF_039906515.1. Classification (NCBI taxonomy): domain Eukaryota; kingdom Metazoa; phylum Chordata; class Mammalia; order Artiodactyla; family Delphinidae; genus Pseudorca; species Pseudorca crassidens. The sequence goes on from NC_090318.1 coordinate 13,745,240, forward strand.
TTGACCTGAACGGCTGTGTGTGTTTGTGTGTTTGTGTGTGTGTGTGTGCTGGCACTAGATGACAGTTGAGACAGAGTGGGCTGTGTGTCTGTGTGTGTGCTGGTATAGACTCTGTATTGAGTCACTGTGAGCTGTGTGTGTATGTGTGTGCTCGTATAGGCTGTGCATTGAGTCACAGTGAGGTGTTTGTGTGTGTGTGTGCTGGTACAGGAAGCGTTTTGAGTCACAGTCTCATGTGTGTGTGTGTGCATGTGAGTTTGTGTGCTGGTATGGGCTTTATTGTGCTGGTATGGGCTTTATTGACTCATGGGTGTGTGTGTGAGTGTGGGTGATACAGACTGCATTGAGTCACAGTGCGCTGTGTGTGTGTGTGCTGGTATAGGCGATTTATTGAGTACCAGTGAGCCATGTGTGAGTGCGTGTTGGTGTGTGTGTGTGTGTACTGGTATAGGCTGTGCATTGAGTCACAGTGAGGCCTGCATCTGTGCATGTCTGTGTTTGTGTGTGTGTGTTTGCTGGTATAGGCTGAGCTTTGAATCACTCTGAGGTGTGTGTGCATGTGCTGGTAAAATTGTGCCTTGATTCACTGTGCCATGTGAGTGTGTGTGCACGCTGGTATAGGTTGTGCATTGAGTCAGAGTGGGAGGTGTGTGTGTCTGTGTGTTCTGGTATAGGCTGACAATTGAGGCACACTGAGGTCTGTGTGCACATGTGTGTATATGTGTGCTGGTACAGCCTGCTCATTGAGTCATATTGAGTTTTTTGTGTGTGTGTGTGCAAGTAGAGGCAGCACATTGAGTCACAGTGAGGTGTATGTGTGTGATGTTATATGCTATGCACTGATTCATAGGGAGGTTTGTGTCTGTGTGTGTGCACTTTCTAGTTTAGGATTTGCATTGAATCACACTGAGCTGTGTTTTTGAGTGTCAGTATGTGTGCGTGTGTGGAGGTATGGGCTGTGGATTGACTCACATTTTGCCGTATGTGCTTCTCTGTGTGTGTATGTCTGCTAGCATATCCTGTGCACTAAGTCACAGGGAGCCATGTGTGTGTGTGTGTGTGTGTCCTGGTACAGAGTGTGCATTGATTCACAGTCAGCCATGTGTGTGTGTGTGTGAGTGCACTGGTATAGGATGTGCAGTGAGTCAGAGTGATGTGTGTGTGTGTCTGCATGTTCTGATATAGGCTGACCATTGTGTAACATTGAGGGTGTGTGTGTGTGTGTGCTGGTATAGGCTGCATATTTTGTCACAGTGAGCTGTGTGTGTGTGTATGTGTAGGTACAGGCTGTGCATTGAGTCACAGTGTGGGGTGTGTGTGTGATGTTATATTCTGTGCACTAGGACAGAGTGAGCCGTGTGTGTGTGCTGGTATAATCTGAACATTGAGTCACAGTGTGGTGTGGTGTGTGTGCCTTTGCTGGTATGGACTGTGCATTGAATCCCAGCCCTGTGTTCGTGTTTGTGTATTTGGTGCTGTAGAGTCTGCATGAGTCACAGTAAGATGTGTGTGTGTGTACTGCTATAGGCTGTACACTGAGCCATATTAAGGTGTGTTTCTGTGTGTGTGTGTGCGGGTATAGGCTATGCATTGACTCACATTGAGCCATGTGTTTGTATGTGCTACTATACGCTATTCATTGAGTCTCAGTGAGCCATTGTTGTGTGTGTCTGTTTACTTGTATGGGCTTGGCATTGAGTCACAGAGAGGTGTTTGTGTGTGTTTGTGTGTCTGTGTGGTGGTATAAACTGCATTGAGTCACACGGCGGTGTGTGTGAGAGTGTGTGTGTGTGCAGGTACAGGCTGGTATTGAACCACAGTGAGCCGTGTGTGTGTGTGCTGGAATAGGCAGAGCATTGAGTCTCAGGTGTGTGTATGTGTGTGTGTATGCTGGTATGGTCTCTGCATTGATTCACTAAGGTGTGTTGTGTGTGTATGTACATGGAGCTGAAGACTGTACACTGATTCACAGTGAGCTGTGTGTGTATGTGTGTGTGTGTGTGATGGTATGGGCTTTGCATTGAGTCACTGAGGTGTGTGTCTGTGTGTGTATACCTGGAACTACAGACTGTGCACTGATTCACAATGAGCCATGTGTGAATGTGTGTATGTGATAGTATAGGGTGTTCATAGAGTCACAATGAGCCGTGCATATGTGTCTTTGCATGGGTGTTGTGGTATAGGCTGTGCATTGTGTCACAGTGACTGTGCGTGTGTGTGTGTGTGTTTGTGTTGGTATAGTACATGCATTGTATCAGAGAGAGCCATGCATGCGTCTCTGTGTGTGTGTGCTGGCATAGGCATTACATTGTGTCACAGTGAGCCATGTGTTTGTATGCTGGTGGAGACTCTGCATTGAGTCACAGTAAGACTTGTGTGTGTGCCAGTACAGGCTGTGCAAGGAGTCAGTGAGTCATATATGTGTGTGTGTGTGTGTGTGTGTGCTGATATATGAAGTGCATTGAGTCCAAGTGAATCATGTATGTTTGTGTGTGTTTGTGGGTGCTGCTATAGGTGGTTCACTGAGTCACAGTCAGGTATGTGTGAGTGTTTGTGTGTTCTTGTATAGGCTGTGCATTGATTCACAGTGAGGCATGTGTGTAAGCTGGTACAGGAGGTGCATTGAGTCACAGTGATGGTTGTGTTTGTGTGTGTGTGTGTGCTGCAGTAGGCTGTGTATTGAGTCACAGAAAGTGGGTCTTTGTGTGTGTATGTGCATGTACAGGCTGCGGTTTGAGTCACAGTGATGGGTGTCTCTGTGTGGTGTTATAGGCTGTGCATTGAATCACAGCCCTGTGTTAGTGTTGTGTATTTGGTGCTGTAGAGTCTGCATGAGTCACAGTAAGGTGTGTGTGTGTGCTGCTATATGCTGAGAATTGAGTCACACCTAGGTGAGTGTATGTGTATGTGTATGCTGATATGGGATTTGCATTGAATCACTGAGCGGTGTGTGTTTGTGTGTGTGTGTACTGCTATAGTCTGTACACTGAGCCATGTTAAGGTGTGTTTCTGTGTGTGTGTGTGCGGGTATAGGCTATGCATTGACTCACATTGAGCCATGTGTTTGTATGTGCTAGTATACACTGTTCATTGAGTCTCAGTGAGCCTTTGTTTTGTGTGTCTGTTTACTTGTATGGGCTTGGCATTGAGTCTCAGTCAGGTGTGTGTGTGTGTCTGTGTGGTGGTATCATCTGCATTGAGTCACACGGCGGTGTGTGTGAGAGTGTGTGTGTGTGCAGGTAGAGGCTGGTATTGAATGACAGTGAGCCGTGTGTGTGCCTGTGTGTGTGTGTGTGCTGGAATAGGCAGAGCATTGAGTCTCAGGTGTGTGTATGTGTGTGTGTATGCTGGTATGGTCTCTGCATTGATTCACTAAGGTGTGTTGTGTGTGTATGTACATGGAGCTGAAGACTGTACACTGATTCACAGTGAGCTGTGTGTGTATGTGTGTGTGTGTGTGATGGTATGGGCTTTGCATTGAGTCACTGAGGTGTGTGTCTGTGTGTGTATACCTGGAACTACAGACTGTGCACTGATTCACAATGAGCCATGTGTGAATGTGTGTATGTGATAGTATAGGGTGTGCATAGAGTCACAAAGAGCCGTGCATATGTGTCTTTGCATGGGTGTTGTGGTATAGGGTCTGCGTTGTGTCACAGTGACTGTGCGTGTGTGTGTGTTTGTGATGGTATAGTACGTGCATTGAATCAGAGAGAGCCATTCATGTGTCTCTGTGTGTGTGTGCTGGCATAGGCATTATATTGAGTCACAGTGAGCCATGTGTTTGTATGCTGGTGTAGACTCTGCATTGAGTCACAGTAAGCCTTGTGTGTGTGCCAGTACAGGCTGTGCATTGAGTCAGTGAGTCATATGTGTGTGTGTGTTTGTGTGTGTGTGTGCTGGTTTAGGCAGTGCATTGAGTCCAATGAGCAGTGTATGTTTGTGTGTGTGTGTGTGTGTTGCTATAGGTGGTTCACTGAGTCACAGTCAGGTATGTGTGAGTGAGTGTTTGTGTGTTCTTCTATAGGCTGTGCATTGATTCACAGTGAGCTCTGTGTGTATGGTGGTATAGGCGGTGCATTGAATCACAGTGATGGTTGTTTTTCTGTGTGTATGCTGCAGTAGGCTGTGAATTGAGTCACAGAAGGTGGGTCTTTGTGTGTGTATGTGCAAGTACAAGCTGCAGTTCGAGTCACAGTGATGGGTGTCTCTGTGTGATGTTATAGGCTGTGCATTGAATCACAGCGAGCCGTATTAGTGTGTGTACGTGTATTTGTGTATGCGTGTGTGTGTGTGATGGTACAGGCTGAACATTGAGTCACTGAGGTGTGCATGTGTGTATGTGGTGTTACAGACTGTTCGTTAGGTCAAACTGAGCAATATGTGTGTGTAGGGGTGTGTGTGTACAGTTATTTGCTGTGCACTGAGTCACAGTGAACCATGTGTGTGTGGGGAGCTGGTATAGTCAGAGCACTGAGTCACAGTTGAATGTGTGGGAGTTGTTTGTGTATGTGTGTGTGTATTTGCTGGTGTAGACTGTGCATTGAGTCACAGTGAGTAGTGCGGTGTGTGTGTGCTGTGATGGTGTGGACTGTGGTTTTATCCACTTTGACCTGAATGGCTGTGTGTGTTTGTGTGTGTGTGTGTGCTGGCACTAGATGACAATTGAGACAGAGTGGGCTGTGTGTCTGTGTGTGTGCTGGTATAGACTCTGTATTGAGTCACTGTGAGCTGTGTGTGTATGTGTGTGCTCGTATAGGCTGTGCATTGAGTCACAGTGAGGTGTTTGTGTGTGTGTGTGCTGGTACAGAAAGCGTTTTGAGTCACAGTCTCATGTGTGTGTGTGTGCATGTGAGTTTGGTGCTGGTATGGGCTTTATTGTGCTGGTATGGGCTTTATTGACTCATGGGTGTGTGTGTGAGTGTGGGTGATACAGACTGCATTGAGTCACAGTGCGATGTGTGTGTGTGTGCTGGTATAGGTGATTTATTGAGTACCAGTGAGCCATGTGTGAGTGCGTGTTGGTGTGTGTGTGTGTGTACTGGTATAGGCTGTGCATTGAGTCACAGTGAGGCCTGCATCTGTGTATGTCTGTGTTTGTGTGTGTGTGTTTGCTGGTATAGGCTGAGCTTTGAATCACTCTGAGGTGTGTGTGCATGTGCTGGTAAAATTGTGCCTTGATTCACTGTGCCATGTGAGTGTGTATGCACGCTGGTATAGGTTGTGCATTGAGTCAGAGTGGGAGGTGTGTGTGTCTGTGTGTTCTGGTATAGGCTGACAATTGAGGCACACTGAGGTCTGTGTGCACATGTGTGTATATGTGTGCTGGTACAGCCTGCTCATTGAGTCATATTGAGTTTTTTGTGTGTGTGTGTGCAGGTAGAGGCAGCACATTGAGTCACAGTGAGGTGTATGTGTGTGATGTTATATGCTATGCACTGATTCATAGGGAGTTTTGTGTCTGTGTGTGTGCACTTTCTAGTTTAGGATTTGCATTGAATCACACTGAGCTGTGTTTTTGAGTGTCAGTATGTGTGCGTGTGTGGAGGTATGGGCTGTGGATTGACTCACATTTTGCCGTATCTGCTTCTCTGTGTGTGTATGTCTGCTAGCATATCCTGTGCACTGAGTCACAGAGAGCCGTGTGTGTGTGTGTGTGTGTGTGTCCTGGTACAGAGTGTGCATTGATTCACAGTCAGCCATGTGTGTGTGTGTGTGAGTGCACTGGTATAGGATGTGCAGTGAGTCAGAGTGATGTGTGTGTGTGTCTGCATGTTCTGATATAGGCTGACCATTGTGTAACATTGAGGGTGTGTGTGTGTGTGTGCTGGTATAGGCTGCATATTTTGTCACAGTGAGCTGTGTGTGTGTGTATGTGTAGGTACAGGCTGTGCATTGAGTCACAGTGTGGGGTGTGTGTGTGATGTTATATTCTGTGCACTAGGACAGAGTGAGCCGTGTGTGTGTGCTGGTATAATCTGAACATTGAGTCACAGTGTGGTGTGGTGTGTGTGCCTTTGCTGGTATGGACTGTGCATTGAATCCCAGCCCTGTGTTAGTGTTTGTGTATTTGGTGCTGTAGAGTCTGCATGAGTCACAGTAAGACGTGTGTGTGTGTACTGCTATAGGCTGTACACTGAGCCATATTAAGCTGTGTTTCTGTGTGTGTGTGTGCGGGTATAGGCTATGCATTGACTCACATTGAGCCATGTGTTTGTATGTGCTACTATACGCTATTCATTGAGTCTCAGTGAGCCATTGTTGTGTGTGTCTGTTTACTTGTATGGGCTTGGCATTGAGTCACAGAGAGGTGTTTGTGTGTGTTTGTGTGTCTGTGTGGTGGTATAAACTGCATTGAGTCACACGGCGGTGTGTGTGAGAGTGTGTGTGTGTGCAGGTACAGGCTGGTATTGAACCACAGTGAGCCATGTGTGTGTGTGCTGGAATAGGCAGAGCATTGAGTCTCAGGTGTGTGTATGTGTGTGTGTATGCTGGTATGGTCTCTGCATTGATTCACTAAGGTGTGTTGTGTGTGTATGTACATGGAGCTGAAGACTGTACACTGATTCACAGTGAGCTGTGTGTGTATGTGTGTGTGTGTGTGATGGTATGGGCTTTGCATTGAGTCACTGAGGTGTGTGTCTGTGTGTGTATACCTGGAACTACAGACTGTGCACTGATTCACAATGAGCCATGTGTGAATGTGTGTATGTGATAGTATAGGGTGTTCATAGAGTCACAATGAGCCGTGCATATGTGTCTTTGCATGGGTGTTGTGGTATAGGCTGTGCATTGTGTCACAGTGACTGTGCGTGTGTGTGTGTGTGTGTTTGTGATGGTATAGTACATGCATTGTATCAGAGAGAGCCATGCATGCGTCTCTGTGTGTGTGTGCTGGCATAGGCATTACATTGTGTCACAGTGAGCCATGTGTTTGTATGCTGGTGGAGACTCTGCATTGAGTCACAGTAAGACTTGTGTGTGTGCCAGTACAGGCTGTGCAAGGAGTCAGTGAGTCATATATGTGTGTGTGTGTGTGTGTGCTGATATATGAAGTGCATTGAGTCCAAGTGAATCATGTATGTTTGTGTGTGTTTGTGGGTGCTGCTATAGGTGGTTCACTGAGTCACAGTCAGGTATGTGTGAGTGTTTGTGTGTTCTTGTATAGGCTGTGCATTGATTCACAGTGAGGCATGTGTGTAAGCTGGTACAGGAGGTGCATTGAGTCACAGTGATGGTTGTGTTTGTGTGTGTGTGTGTGCTGCAGTAGGCTGTGTATTGAGTCACAGAAAGTGGGTCTTTGTGTGTGTATGTGCATGTACAGGCTGCGGTTTGAGTCACAGTGATGGGTGTCTCTGTGTGGTGTTATAGGCTGTGCATTGAATCACAGCCCTGTGTTAGTGTTGTGTATTTGGTGCTGTAGAGTCTGCATGAGTCACAGTAAGGTGTGTGTGTGTGCTGCTATATGCTGAGAATTGAGTCACACCTAGGTGAGTGTATGTGTATGTGTATGCTGATATGGGATTTGCATTGAATCACTGAGCGGTGTGTGTTTGTGTGTGTGTGTACTGCTATAGTCTGTACACTGAGCCATGTTAAGGTGTGTTTCTGTGTGTGTGTGTGCGGGTATAGGCTATGCATTGACTCACATTGAGCCATGTGTTTGTATGTGCTAGTATACACTATTCATTGAGTCTCAGTGAGCCTTTGTTTTGTGTGTCTGTTTACTTGTATGGGCTTGGCATTGAGTCTCAGTCAGGTGTGTGTGTGTGTCTGTGTGGTGGTATCATCTGCATTGAGTCACACGGCGGTGTGTGTGAGAGTGTGTGTGTGTGCAGGTAGAGGCTGGTATTGAATGACAGTGAGCCGTGTGTGTGCCTGTGTGTGTGTGTGTGCTGGAATAGGCAGAGCATTGAGTCTCAGGTGTGTGTATGTGTGTGTGTATGCTGGTATGGTCTCTGCATTGATTCACTAAGGTGTGTTGTGTGTGTATGTACATGGAGCTGAAGACTGTACACTGATTCACAGTGAGCTGTGTGTGTATGTGTGTGTGTGTGTGATGGTATGGGCTTTGCATTGAGTCACTGAGGTGTGTGTCTGTGTGTGTATACCTGGAACTACAGACTGTGCACTGATTCACAATGAGCCATGTGTGAATGTGTGTATGTGATAGTATAGGGTGTGCATAGAGTCACAAAGAGCCGTGCATATGTGTCTTTGCATGGGTGTTGTGGTATAGGGTCTGCGTTGTGTCACAGTGACTGTGCGTGTGTGTGTGTTTGTGATGGTATAGTACATGCAATGTATCAGAGAGAGCCATGCATGCGTCTCTGTGTGTGTGTGCTGGCATAGGCATTACATTGTGTCACAGTGAGCCATGTGTTTGTATGCTGGTGTAGACTCTGCATTGAGTCACAGTAAGCCTTGTGTGTGTGCCAGTACAGGCTGTGCATTGAGTCAGTGAGTCATATGTGTGTGTGTGTTTGTGTGTGTGTGTGCTGGTTTAGGCAGTGCATTGAGTCCAATGAGCAGTGTATGTTTGTGTGTGTGTGTGTTTGCTGCTATAGGTGGTTCACTGAGTCACAGTCAGGTATGTGTGAGTGAGTGTTTGTGTGTTCTTCTATAGGCTGTGCATTGATTCACAGTGAGCTCTGTGTGTATGGTGGTATAGGCGGTGCATTGAATCACAGTGATGGTTGTTTTTCTGTGTGTATGCTGCAGTAGGCTGTGAATTGAGTCACAGAAGGTGGGTCTTTGTGTGTGTATGTGCAGGTACAAGCTGCAGTTCGAGTCACAGTGATGGGTGTCTCTGTGTGATGTTATAGGCTGTGCATTGAATCACAGCGAGCCGTATTAGTGTGTGTACGTGTATTTGTGTATGCGTGTGTGATGGTACAGGCTGAACATTGAGTCACTGAGGTATGCATGTGTGTATGTGGTGTTACAGACTGTTCGTTAGGTCAAACTGAGCAATATGTGTGTGTAGGGGTGTGTGTGTACAGTTATTTGCTGTGCACTGAGTCACAGTGAACCATGTGTGTGTGGGGAGCTGGTATAGTCAGAGCACTGAGTCACAGTTGAATGTGTGGGAGTTGTTTGTGTATGTGTGTGTGTATTTGCTGGTGTAGACTGTGCATTGAGTCACAGTGAGTAGTGCGGTGTGTGTGTGCTGTGATGGTGTGGACTGTGGTTTTATCCACTTTGACCTGAACGGCTGTGTGTGTTTGTGTGTTTGTGTGTGTGTGTGTGCTGGCACTAGATGACAGTTGAGACAGAGTGGGCTGTGTGTCTGTGTGTGCACTGGTATAGACTCTGTATTGAGTCACTGTGAGCTGTGTGTGTATGTGTGTGCTCGTATAGGCTGTGCATTGAGTCACAGTGAGGTGTTTGTGTGTGTGTGTGCTGGTACAGGAAGCGTTTTGAGTCACAGTCTCGTGTGTGTGTGTGTGCATGTGAGTTTGTGTGCTGGTATGGGCTTTATTGTGCTGGTATGGACTTTATTGACTCATGGGTGTGTGTGTGAGTGTGGGTGATACAGACTGCATTGAGTCACAGTGCGCTGTGTGTGTGTGTGCTGGTATAGGCGATTTATTGAGTACCAGTGAGCCATGTGTGAGTGCGTGTTGGTGTGTGTGTGTGTGTACTGGTATAGGCTGTGCATTGAGTCACAGTGAGGCCTGCATCTGTGCATGTCTGTGTTTGTGTGTGTGTGTTTGCTGGTATAGGCTGAGCTTTGAATCACTCTGAGGTGTGTGTGCATGTGCTGGTAAAATTGTGCCTTGATTCACTGTGCCATGTGAGTGTGTGTGCACGCTGGTATAGGTTGTGCATTGAGTCAGAGTGGGAGGTGTGTGTGTCTGTGTGTTCTGGTATAGGCTGACAATTGAGGCACACTGAGGTCTGTGTGCACATGTGTGTATATGTGTGCTGGTACAGCCTGCTCATTGAGTCATATTGAGTTTTTTTTTGTGTGTGTGTGCAGGTAGAGGCAGCACATTGAGTCACAGTGAGGTGTATGTGTGTGATGTTATATGCTATGCACTGATTCATAGGGAGGTTTGTGTCTGTGTGTGTGCACTTTCTAGTTTAGGATTTGCATTGAATCACACTGAGCTGTGTTTTTGAGTGTCAGTATGTGTGCGTGTGTGGAGGTATGGGCTGTGGATTGACTCACATTTTGCCGTATGTGCTTCTCTGTGTGTGTATGTCTGCTAGCATATCCTGTGCACTAAGTCACAGGGAGCCATGTGTGTGTGTGTGTGTGTGTCCTGGTACAGAGTGTGCATTGATTCACAGTCAGCCATGTGTGTGTGTGTGTGAGTGCACTGGTATAGGATGTGCAGTGAGTCAGAGTGATGTGTGTGTGTGTCTGCATGTTCTGATATAGGCTGACCATTGTGTAACATTGAGGGTGTGTGTGTGTGTGTGCTGGTATAGGCTGCATATTTTGTCACAGTGAGCTGTGTGTGTGTGTATGTGTAGGTACAGGCTGTGCATTGAGTCACAGTGTGGGGTGTGTGTGTGATGTTATATTCTGTGCACTAGGACAGAGTGAGCCGTGTGTGTGTGCTGGTATAATCTGAACATTGAGTCACAGTGTGGTGTGGTGTGTGTGCCTTTGCTGGTATGGACTGTGCATTGAATCCCAGCCCTGTGTTCGTGTTTGTGTATTTGGTGCTGTAGAGTCTGCATGAGTCACAGTAAGATGTGTGTGTGTGTACTGCTATAGGCTGTACACTGAGCCATATTAAGCTGTGTTTCTGTGTGTGTGTGTGCGGGTATAGGCTATGCATTGACTCACATTGAGCCATGTGTTTGTATGTGCTACTATACGCTATTCATTGAGTCTCAGTGAGCCATTGTTGTGTGTGTCTGTTTACTTGTATGGGCTTGGCATTGAGTCACAGAGAGGTGTTTGTGTGTGTTTGTGTGTCTGTGTGGTGGTATAAACTGCATTGAGTCACACGGCGGTGTGTGTGAGAGTGTGTGTGTGTGCAGGTACAGGCTGGTATTGAACCACAGTGAGCCGTGTGTGTGTGTGCTGGAATAGGCAGAGCATTGAGTCTCAGGTGTGTGTATGTGTGTGTGTATGCTGGTGTGGTCTCTGCATTGATTCACTAAGGTGTGTTGTGTGTGTATGTACATGGAGCTGAAGACTGTACACTGATTCACAGTGAGCTGTGTGTGTATGTGTGTGTGTGTGTGATGGTATGGGCTTTGCATTGAGTCACTGAGGTGTGTGTCTGTGTGTGTATACCTGGAACTACAGACTGTGCACTGATTCACAATGAGCCATGTGTGAATGTGTGTATGTGATAGTATAGGGTGTTCATAGAGTCACAATGAGCTGTGCATATGTGTCTTTGCATGGGTGTTGTGGTATAGGCTGTGCATTGTGTCACAGTGACTGTGCGTGTGTGTGTGTGTGTGTTTGTGATGGTATAGTACATGCATTGTATCAGAGAGAGCCATGCATGCGTCTCTGTGTGTGTGTGCTGGCATAGGCATTACATTGTGTCACAGTGAGCCATGTGTTTGTATGCTGGTGGAGACTCTGCATTGAGTCAGAGTAAGACTTGTGTGTGTGCCAGTACAGGCTGTGCAAGGAGTCAGTGAGTCATATATGTGTGTGTGTGTGTGTGTGTGCTGATATATGAAGTGCATTGAGTCCAAGTGAATCATGTATGTTTGTGTGTGTTTGTGGGTGCTGCTATAGGTGGTTCACTGAGTCACAGTCAGGTATGTGTGAGTGTTTGTGTGTTCTTGTATAGGCTGTGCATTGATTCACAGTGAGGCATGTGTGTAAGCTGGTACAGGAGGTGCATTGAGTCACAGTGATGGTTGTGTTTGTGTGTGTGTGTGTGCTGCAGTAGGCTGTGTATTGAGTCACAGAAAGTGGGTCTTTGTGTGTGTATGTGCATGTACAGGCTGCGGTTTGAGTCACAGTGATGGGTGTCTCTGTGTGGTGTTATAGGCTGTGCATTGAATCACAGCCCTGTGTTAGTGTTGTGTATTTGGTGCTGTAGAGTCTGCATGAGTCACAGTAAGGTGTGTGTGTGTGCTGCTATATGCTGAGAATTGAGTCACACCTAGGTGAGTGTATGTGTATGTGTATGCTGATATGGGATTTGCATTGAATCACTGAGCGGTGTGTGTTTGTGTGTGTGTGTACTGCTATAGTCTGTACACTGAGCCATGTTAAGGTGTGTTTCTGTGTGTGTGTGTGCGGGTATAGGCTATGCATTGACTCACATTGAGCCATGTGTTTGTATGTGCTAGTATACACTGTTCATTGAGTCTCAGTGAGCCTTTGTTTTGTGTGTCTGTTTACTTGTATGGGCTTGGCATTGAGTCTCAGACAGGTGTGTGTGTGTGTCTGTGTGTCTGTGTGGTGGTATCATCTGCATTGAGTCACACGGCGGTGTGTGTGAGAGTGTGTGTGTGTGCAGGTACAGGCTGGTATTGAATGACAGTGAGCCGTGTGTGTGCCTGTGTGTGTGTGTGCTGGAATAGGCAGAGCATTGAGTCTCAGGTGTGTGTATGTGTGTGTGTATGCTGGTATGGTCTCTGCATTGATTCACTAAGGTGTGTTGTGTGTGTATGTACATGGAGCTGAAGACTGTACACTGATTCACAGTGAGCTGTGTGTGTATGTGTGTGTGCGTGTGATGGTATGGGCTTTGCATTGAGTCACTGAGGTGTGTGTCTGTGTGTGTATACCTGGAACTACAGACTGTGCACTGATTCACAATGAGCCATGTGTGAATGTGTGTATGTGATAGTATAGGGTGTGCATAGAGTCACAAAGAGCCGTGCATATGTGTCTTTGCATGGGTGTTGTGGTATAGGGTCTGCGTTGTGTCACAGTGACTGTGCGTGTGTGTGTGTTTGTGATGGTATAGTACGTGCATTGAATCAGAGAGAGCCATGCATGTGTCTCTGTGTGTGTGTGCTGGCATAGGCATTACATTGAGTCACAGTGAGCCATGAGTTTGTATGCTGGTGTAGACTCTGCATTGAGTCACAGTAAGCCTTGTGTGTGTGCCAGTACAGGCTGTGCATTGAGTCAGTGAGTCATATGTGTGTGTGTGTTTGTGTGTGTGTGCTGGTTTAGGCAGTGCATTGAGTCCAATGAGCAGTGTATGTTTGTGTGTGTGTGTGTGTGCTGCTATAGGTGGTTCACTGAGTCACAGTCAGGTATGTGTGAGTGAGTGTTTGTGTGTTCTTCTATAGGCTGTGCATTGATTCACAGTGAGCTCTGTGTGTATGGTGGTATAGGCGGTGCATTGAATCACAGTGATGGTTGTTTTTCTGTGTGTATGCTGCAGTAGGCTGTGAATTGAGTCACAGAAGGTGGGTCTTTGTGTGTGTATGTGCAGGTACAAGCTGCAGTTCGAGTCACAGTGATGGGTGTCTCTGTGTGATGTTATAGGCTGTGCATTGAATCACAGCGAGCCGTATTAGTGTGTGTACGTGTATTTGTGTATGCGTGTGTGTGTGATGGTACAGGCTGAACATTGAGTCACTGAGGTGTGCATGTGTGTATGTGGTGTTACAGACTGTTCGTTAGGTCAAACTGAGCAATATGTGTGTGTAGGGGTGTGTGTGTACAGTTATTTGCTGTGCACTGAGTCACAGTGAACCATGTGTGTGTGGGGAGCTGGTATAGTCAGAGCACTGAGTCACAGTTGAATGTGTGGGAGTTGTTTGTGTATGTGTGTGTGTATTTGCTGGTGTAGACTGTGCATTGAGTCACAGTGAGTAGTGCGCTGTGTGTGTGCTGTGATGGTGTGGACTGTGGTTTTATCCACTTTGACCTGAACGGCTGTGTGTGTTTGTGTGTTTGTGTGTGTGTGTGTGCTGGCACTAGATGACAGTTGAGACAGAGTGGGCTGTGTGTCTGTGTGTGCGCTGGTATAGACTCTGTATTGAGTCACTGTGAGCTGTGTGTGTATGTGTGTGCTCGTATAGGCTGTGCATTGAGTCACAGTGAGGTGTTTGTGTGTGTGTGTGCTGGTACAGGAAGCGTTTTGAGTCACAGTCTCGTGTGTGTGTGTGTGCATGTGAGTTTGTGTGCTGGTATGGGCTTTATTGTGCTGGTATGGGCTTTATTGACTCATGGGTGTGTGTGTGAGTGTGGGTGATACAGACTGCATTGAGTCACAGTGCGCTGTGTGTGTGTGTGCTGGTATAGGCGATTTATTGAGTACCAGTGAGCCATGTGTGAGTGCGTGTTGGTGTGTGTGTGTGTGTACTAGTATAGGCTGTGCATTGAGTCACAGTGAGGCCTGCATCTGTGTATGTCTGTGTTTGTGTGTGTGTGTTTGCTGGTATAGGCTGAGCTTTGAATCACTCTGAGGTGTGTGTGCATGTGCTGGTAAAATTGTGCCTTGATTCACTGTGCCATGTGAGTGTGTGTGCACGCTGGTATAGGTTGTGCATTGAGTCAGAGTGGGAGGTGTGTGTGTCTGTGTGTTCTGGTATAGGCTGACAATTGAGGCACACTGAGGTCTGTGTGCACATGTGTGTATATGTGTGCTGGTACAGCCTGCTCATTGAGTCATATTGAGTTTTTTGTGTGTGTGTGTGCAGGTAGAGGCAGCACATTGAGTCACAGTGAGGTGTATGTGTGTGATGTTATATGCTATGCACTGATTCATAGGGAGGTTTGTGTCTGTGTGTGTGCACTTTCTAGTTTAGGATTTGCATTGAATCACACTGAGCTGTGTTTTTGAGTGTCAGTATGTGTGCGTGTGTGGAGGTATGGGCTGTGGATTGACTCACATTTTGCCGTATGTGCTTCTCTGTGTGTGTATGTCTGCTAGCATATCCTGTGCACTAAGTCACAGGGAGCCATGTGTGTGTGTGTGTGTGTGTCCTGGTACAGAGTGTGCATTGATTCACAGTCAGCCATGTGTGTGTGTGTGAGTGCACTGGTATAGGATGTGCAGTGAGTCAGAGTGATGTGTGTGTGTGTCTGCATGTTCTGATATAGGCTGACCATTGTGTAACATTGAGGGTGTGTGTGTGTGTGTGCTGGTATAGGCTGCATATTTTGTCACAGTGAGCTGTGTGTGTGTGTATGTGTAGGTACAGGCTGTGCATTGAGTCACAGTGTGGGGGGTGTGTGTGATGTTATATTCTGTGCACTAGGACAGAGTGAGCCGTGTGTGTGTGCTGGTATAATCTGAACATTGAGTCACAGTGTGGTGTGGTGTGTGTGCCTTTGCTGGTATGGACTGTGCATTGAATCCCAGCCCTGTGTTAGTGTTTGTGTATTTGGTGCTGTAGAGTCTGCATGAGTCACAGTAAGATGTGTGTGTGTGTACTGCTATAGGCTGTACACTGAGCCATATTAAGGTGTGTTTCTGTGTGTGTGTGTGCAGGTATAGGCTATACATTGACTCACATTGAGCCATGTGTTTGTATGTGCTACTATACGCTATTCATTGAGTCTCAGTGAGCCATTGTTGTGTGTGTCTGTTTACTTGTATGGGCTTGGCATTGAGTCACAGAGAGGTGTTTGTGTGTGTTTGTGTGTCTGTGTGGTGGTATAAACTGCATTGAGTCACACGGCGGTGTGTGTGAGAGTGTGTGTGTGTGCAGGTACAGGCTGGTATTGAACCACAGTGAGCCGTGTGTGTGTGTGCTGGAATAGGCAGAGCATTGAGTCTCAGGTGTGTGTATGTGTGTGTGTATGCTGGTGTGGTCTCTGCATTGATTCACTAAGGTGTGTTGTGTGTGTATGTACATCGAGCTGAAGACTGTACACTGATTCACAGTGAGCTGTGTGTGTATGTGTGTGTGTGTGTGATGGTATGGGCTTTGCATTGAGTCACTGAGGTGTGTGTCTGTGTGTGTATACCTGGAACTACAGACTGTGCACTGATTCACAATGAGCCATGTGTGAATGTGTGTATGTGATAGTATAGGGTGTTCATAGAGTCACAATGAGCCGTGCATATGTGTCTTTGCATGGGTGTTGTGGTATAGGCTGTGCATTGTGTCACAGTGACTGTGCGTGTGTGTGTGTGTGTGTTTGTGATGGTATAGTACATGCATTGTATCAGAGAGAGCCATGCATGCGTCTCTGTGTGTGTGTGCTGGCATAGGCATTACATTGTGTCACAGTGAGCCATGTGTTTGTATGCTGGTGGAGACTCTGCATTGAGTCACAGTAAGACTTGTGTGTGTGCCAGTACAGGCTGTGCAAGGAGTCAGTGAGTCATATATGTGTGTGTGTGTGTGTGTGTGCTGATATATGAAGTGCATTGAGTCCAAGTGAATCATGTATGTTTGTGTGTGTTTGTGGGTGCTGCTATAGGTGGTTCACTGAGTCACAGTCAGGTATGTGTGAGTGTTTGTGTGTTCTTGTATAGGCTGTGCATTGATTCACAGTGAGGCATGTGTGTAAGCTGGTACAGGAGGTGCATTGAGTCACAGTGATGGTTGTGTTTGTGTGTGTGTGTGTGCTGCAGTAGGCTGTGTATTGAGTCACAGAAAGTGGGTCTTTGTGTGTGTATGTGCATGTACAGGCTGCGGTTTGAGTCACAGTGATGGGTGTCTCTGTGTGGTGTTATAGGCTGTGCATTGAATCACAGCCCTGTGTTAGTGTTGTGTATTTGGTGCTGTAGAGTCTGCATGAGTCACAGTAAGGTGTGTGTGTGTGCTGCTATATGCTGAGAATTGAGTCACACCTAGGTGAGTGTATGTGTATGTGTATGCTGATATGGGATTTGCATTGAATCACTGAGCGGTGTGTGTTTGTGTGTGTGTGTACTGCTATAGTCTGTACACTGAGCCATGTTAAGGTGTGTTTCTGTGTGTGTGTGTGCGGGTATAGGCTATGCATTGACTCACATTGAGCCATGTGTTTGTATGTGCTAGTATACACTGTTCATTGAGTCTCAGTGAGCCTTTGTTTTGTGTGTCTGTTTACTTGTATGGGCTTGGCATTGAGTCTCAGACAGGTGTGTGTGTGTGTCTGTGTGTCTGTGTGGTGGTATCATCTGCATTGAGTCACACGGCGGTGTGTGTGAGAGTGTGTGTGTGTGCAGGTACAGGCTGGTATTGAATGACAGTGAGCCGTGTGTGTGCCTGTGTGTGTGTGTGTGCTGGAATAGGCAGAGCATTGAGTCTCAGGTGTGTGTATGTGTGTGTGTATGCTGGTATGGTCTCTGCATTGATTCACTAAGGTGTGTTGTGTGTGTATGTACATGGAGCTGAAGACTGTACACTGATTCACAGTGAGCTGTGTGTGTATGTGTGTGTGCGTGTGATGGTATGGGCTTTGCATTGAGTCACTGAGGTGTGTGTCTGTGTGTGTATACCTGGAACTACAGACTGTGCACTGATTCACAATGAGCCATGTGTGAATGTGTGTATGTGATAGTATAGGGTGTGCATAGAGTCACAAAGAGCCGTGCATATGTGTCTTTGCATGGGTGTTGTGGTATAGGGTCTGCGTTGTGTCACAGTGACTGTGCGTGTGTGTGTGTTTGTGATGGTATAGTACGTGCATTGAATCAGAGAGAGCCATGCATGTGTCTCTGTGTGTGTGTGCTGGCATAGGAATTACATTGAGTCACAGTGAGCCATGTGTTTGTATGCTGGTGTAGACTCTGCATTGAGTCACAGTAAGCCTTGTGTGTGTGCCAGTACAGGCTGTGCATTGAGTCAGTGAGTCATATGTGTGTGTGTGTTTGTGTGTGTGTGTGCTGGTTTAGGCAGTGCATTGAGTCCAATGAGCAGTGTATGTTTGTGTGTGTGTGTGTGTGCTGCTATAGGTGGTTCACTGAGTCACAGTCAGGTATGTGTGAGTGAGTGTTTGTGTGTTCTTCTATAGGCTGTGCATTGATTCACAGTGAGCTCTGTGTGTATGGTGGTATAGGCGGTGCATTGAATCACAGTGATGGTTGTTTTTCTGTGTGTATGCTGCAGTAGGCTGTGAATTGAGTCACAGAAGGTGGGTCTTTGTGTGTGTATGTGCAGGTACAAGCTGCAGTTCGAGTCACAGTGATGGGTGTCTCTGTGTGATGTTATAGGCTGTGCATTGAATCACAGCGAGCCGTATTAGTGTGTGTACGTGTATTTGTGTATGCGTGTGTGTGTGTGATGGTACAGGCTGAACATTGAGTCACTGAGGTGTGCATGTGTGTATGTGGTGTTACAGACTGTTCGTTAGGTCAAACTGAGCAATATGTGTGTGTAGGGGTGTGTGTGTACAGTTATTTGCTGTGCACTGAGTCACAGTGAACCATGTGTGTGTGGGGAGCTGGTATAGTCAGAGCACTGAGTCACAGTTGAATGTGTGGGAGTTGTTTGTGTATGTGTGTGTGTATTTGCTGGTGTAGACTGTGCATTGAGTCACAGTGAGTAGTGCGGTGTGTGTGTGCTGTGATGCTGTGGACTGTGGTTTTATCCACTTTGACCTGAACGGCTGTGTGTGTTTGTGTGTTTGTGTGTGTGTGTGTGCTGGCACTAGATGACAGTTGAGACAGAGTGGGCTGTGTGTCTGTGTGTGCGCTGGTATAGACTCTGTATTGAGTCACTGTGAGCTGTGTGTGTATGTGTGTGCTCGTATAGGCTGTGCATTGAGTCACAGTGAGGTGTTTGTGTGTGTGTGTGCTGGTACAGGAAGCGTTTTGAGTCACAGTCTCGTGTGTGTGTGTGTGCATGTGAGTTTGTGTGCTGGTATGGGCTTTATTGTGCTGGTATGGACTTTATTGACTCATGGGTGTGTGTGTGAGTGTGGGTGATACAGACTGCATTGAGTCACAGTGCGCTGTGTGTGTGTGTGCTGGTATAGGCGATTTATTGAGTACCAGTGAGCCATGTGTGAGTGCGTGTTGGTGTGTGTGTGTGTGTACTGGTATAGGCTGTGCATTGAGTCACAGTGAGGCCTGCATCTGTGCATGTCTGTGTTTGTGTGTGTGTGTTTGCTGGTATAGGCTGAGCTTTGAATCACTCTGAGGTGTGTGTGCATGTGCTGGTAAAATTGTGCCTTGATTCACTGTGCCATGTGAGTGTGTGTGCACGCTGGTATAGGTTGTGCATTGAGTCAGAGTGGGAGGTGTGTGTGTCTGTGTGTTCTGGTATAGGCTGACAATTGAGGCACACTGAGGTCTGTGTGCACATGTGTGTATATGTGTGCTGGTACAGCCTGCTCATTGAGTCATATTGAGTTTTTTTTGTGTGTGTGTGCAAGTAGAGGCAGCACATTGAGTCACAGTGAGGTGTATGTGTGTGATGTGATATGCTATGCACTGATTCATAAGGAGGTTTGTGTCTGTGTGTGTGCACTTTCTAGTTTAGGATTTGCATTGAATCACACTGAGCTGTGTTTTTGAGTGTCAGTATGTGTGCGTGTGTGGAGGTATGGGCTGTGGATTGACTCACATTTTGCCGTATGTGCTTCTCTGTGTGTGTATGTCTGCTAGCATATCCTGTGCACTAAGTCACAGGGAGCCATGTGTGTGTGTGTGTGTGTGTCCTGGTACAGAGTGTGCATTGATTCACAGTCAGCCATGTGTGTGTGTGTGTGAGTGCACTGGTATAGGATGTGCAGTGAGTCAGAGTGATGTGTGTGTGTGTCTGCATGTTCTGATATAGGCTGACCATTGTGTAACATTGAGGGTGTGTGTGTGTGTGTGCTGGTATAGGCTGCATATTTTGTCACAGTGAGCTGTGTGTGTGTGTATGTGTAGGTACAGGCTGTGCATTGAGTCACAGTGTGGGGTGTGTGTGTGATGTTATATTCTGTGCACTAGGACAGAGTGAGCCGTGTGTGTGTGCTGGTATAATCTGAACATTGAGTCACAGTGTGGTGTGGTGTGTGTGCCTTTGCTGGTATGGACTGTGCATTGAATCCCAGCCCTGTGTTCGTGTTTGTGTATTTGGTGCTGTAGAGTCTGCATGAGTCACAGTAAGATGTGTGTGTGTGTACTGCTATAGGCTGTACACTGAGCCATATTAAGCTGTGTTTCTGTGTGTGTGTGTGCGGGTATAGGCTATGCATTGACTCACATTGAGCCATGTGTTTGTATGTGCTACTATACGCTATTCATTGAGTCTCAGTGAGCCATTGTTGTGTGTGTCTGTTTACTTGTATGGGCTTGGCATTGAGTCACAGAGAGGTGTTTGTGTGTGTTTGTGTGTCTGTGTGGTGGTATAAACTGCATGGAGTCACACGGTGGTGTGTGTGAGAGTGTGTGTGTGTGCAGGTACAGGCTGGTATTGAACCACAGTGAGCCGTGTGTGTGTGTGCTGGAATAGGCAGAGCATTGAGTCTCAGGTGTGTGTATGTGTGTGTGTATGCTGGTATGGTCTCTGCATTGATTCACTAAGGTGTGTTGTGTGTGTATGTACATGGAGCTGAAGACTGTACACTGATTCACAGTGAGCTGTGTGTGTATGTGTGTGTGTGTGTGATGGTATGGGCTTTGCATTGAGTCACTGAGGTGTGTGTCTGTGTGTGTATACCTGGAACTACAGACTGTGCACTGATTCACAATGAGCCATGTGTGAATGTGTGTATGTGATAGTATAGGGTGTTCATAGAGTCACAATGAGCCGTGCATATGTGTCTTTGCATGGGTGTTGTGGTATAGGCTGTGCATTGTGTCACAGTGACTGTGCGTGTGTGTGTGTGTGTGTTTGTGATGGTATAGTACATGCATTGTATCAGAGAGAGCCATGCATGCGTCTCTGTGTGTGTGTGCTGGCATAGGCATTACATTGTGTCACAGTGAGCCATGTGTTTGTATGCTGGTGGAGACTCTGCATGAGTCACAGTAAGACTTGTGTGTGTGCCAGTACAGGCTGTGCAAGGAGTCAGTGAGTCATATATGTGTGTGTGTGTGTGTGTGTGTGCTGATATATGAAGTGCATTGAGTCCAAGTGAATCATGTATGTTTGTGTGTGTTTGTGGGTGCTGCTATAGGTGGTTCACTGAGTCACAGTCAGGTATGTGTGAGTGTTTGTGTGTTCTTGTATAGGCTGTGCATTGATTCACAGTGAGGCATGTGTGTAAGCTGGTACAGGAGGTGCATTGAGTCACAGTGATGGTTGTGTTTGTGTGTGTGTGTGTGCTGCAGTAGGCTGTGTATTGAGTCACAGAAAGTGGGTCTTTGTGTGTGTATGTGCATGTACAGGCTGCGGTTTGAGTCACAGTGATGGGTGTCTCTGTGTGGTGTTATAGGCTGTGCATTGAATCACAGCCCTGTGTTAGTGTTGTGTATTTGGTGCTGTAGAGTCTGCATGAGTCACAGTAAGGTGTGTGTGTGTGCTGCTATATGCTGAGAATTGAGTCACACCTAGGTGAGTGTATGTGTATGTGTATGCTGATATGGGATTTGCATTGAATCACTGAGCGGTGTGTGTTTGTGTGTGTGTGTACTGCTATAGTCTGTACACTGAGCCATGTTAAGGTGTGTTTCTGTGTGTGTGTGTGCGGGTATAGGCTATGCATTGACTCACATTGAGCCATGTGTTTGTATGTGCTAGTATACACTGTTCATTGAGTCTCAGTGAGCCTTTGTTTTGTGTGTCTGTTTACTTGTATGGGCTTGGCATTGAGTCTCAGACAGGTGTGTGTGTGTGTCTGTGTGTCTGTGTGGTGGTATCATCTGCATTGAGTCACACGGCGGTGTGTGTGAGAGTGTGTGTGTGTGCAGGTACAGGCTGGTATTGAATGACAGTGAGCCGTGTGTGTGCCTGTGTGTGTGTGTGTGCTGGAATAGGCAGAGCATTGAGTCTCAGGTGTGTGTATGTGTGTGTGTATGCTGGTATGGTCTCTGCATTGATTCACTAAGGTGTGTTGTGTGTGTATGTACATGGAGCTGAAGACTGTACACTGATTCACAGTGAGCTGTGTGTGTATGTGTGTGTGTGTGTGATGGTATGGGCTTTGCATTGAGTCACTGAGGTGTGTGTCTGTGTGTGTATACCTGGAACTACAGACTGTGCACTGATTCACAATGAGCCATGTGTGAATGTGTGTATGTGATAGTATAGGGTGTGCATAGAGTCACAAAGAGCCGTGCATATGTGTCTTTGCATGGGTGTTGTGGTATAGGGTCTGCGTTGTGTCACAGTGACTGTGCGTGTGTGTGTGTTTGTGATGGTATAGTACGTGCATTCAATCAGAGAGAGCCATGCATGTGTCTCTGTGTGTGTGTGCTGGCATAGGAATTACATTAAGTCACAGTGAGCCATGTGTTTGTATGCTGGTGTAGACTCTGCATTGAGTCACAGTAAGCCTTGTGTGTGTGCCAGTACAGGCTGTGCATTGAGTCAGTGAGTCATATGTGTGTGTGTGTTTGTGTGTGTGTGTGCTGGTTTAGGCAGTGCATTGAGTCCAATGAGCAGTGTATGTTTGTGTGTGTGTGTGTGTGCTGCTTAGGTGGTTCACTGAGTCACAGTCAGGTATGTGTGAGTGAGTGTTTGTGTGTTCTTCTATAGGCTGTGCATTGATTCACAGTGAGCTCTGTGTGTATGGTGGTATAGGCGGTGCATTGAATCACAGTGATGGTTGTTTTTCTGTGTGTATGCTGCAGTAGGCTGTGAATTGAGTCACAGAAGGTGGGTCTTTGTGTGTGTATGTGCAGGTACAAGCTGCAGTTCGAGTCACAGTGATGGGTGTCTCTGTGTGATGTTATAGGCTGTGCATTGAATCACAGTGAGCTGTATTAGTGTGTGTACGTGTATTTGTGTATGCGTGTGTGTGTGTGATGGTACAGGCTGAACATTGAGTCACTGAGGTGTGCATGTGTGTATGTGGTGTTACAGACTGTTCGTTAGGTCAAACTGAGCAATATGTGTGTGTAGGGGTGTGTGTGTACAGTTATTTGCTGTGCACTGAGTCACAGTGAACCATGTGTGTGTGGGGAGCTGGTATAGTCAGAGCACTGAGTCACAGTTGAATGTGTGGGAGTTGTTTGTGTATGTGTGTGTGTATTTGCTGGTGTAGACTGTGCATTGAGTCACAGTGAGTAGTGCGGTGTGTGTGTGCTGTGATGGTGTGGACTGTGGTTTTATCCACTTTGACCTGAACGGCTGTGTGTGTTTGTGTGTTTGTGTGTGTGTGTGTGCTGGCACTAGATGACAGTTGAGACAGAGTGGGCTGTGTGTCTGTGTGTGCGCTGGTATAGACTCTGTATTGAGTCACTGTGAGCTGTGTGTGTATGTGTGTGCTCGTATAGGCTGTGCATTGAGTCACAGTGAGGTGTTTGTGTGTGTGTGTGCTGGTACAGGAAGCGTTTTGAGTCACAGTCTCGTGTGTGTGTGTGTGCATGTGAGTTTGTGTGCTGGTATGGGCTTTATTGTGCTGGTATGGACTTTATTGACTCATGGGTGTGTGTGTGAGTGTGGGTGATACAGACTGCATTGAGTCACAGTGCGCTGTGTGTGTGTGTGCTGGTATAGGCGATTTATTGAGTACCAGTGAGCCATGTGTGAGTGCGTGTTGGTGTGTGTGTGTGTGTACTGGTATAGGCTGTGCATTGAGTCACAGTGAGGCCTGCATCTGTGCATGTCTGTGTTTGTGTGTGTGTGTTTGCTGGTATAGGCTGAGCTTTGAATCACTCTGAGGTGTGTGTGCATGTGCTGGTAAAATTGTGCCTTGATTCACTGTGCCATGTGAGTGTGTGTGCACGCTGGTATAGGTTGTGCATTGAGTCAGAGTGGGAGGTGTGTGTGTCTGTGTGTTCTGGTATAGGCTGACAATTGAGGCACACTGAGGTCTGTGTGCACATGTGTGTATATGTGTGCTGGTACAGCCTGCTCATTGAGTCATATTGAGTTTTTTTTGTGTGTGTGTGCAGGTAGAGGCAGCACATTGAGTCACAGTGAGGTGTATGTGTGTGATGTTATATGCTATGCACTGATTCATAGGGAGGTTTGTGTCTGTGTGTGTGCACTTTCTAGTTTAGGATTTGCATTGAATCACACTGAGCTGTGTTTTTGAGTGTCAGTATGTGTGCGTGTGTGGAGGTATGGGCTGTGGATTGACTCACATTTTGCCGTATGTGCTTCTCTGTGTGTGTATGTCTGCTAGCATATCCTGTGCACTAAGTCACAGGGAGCCATGTGTGTGTGTGTGTGTGTGTCCTGGTACAGAGTGTGCATTGATTCACAGTCAGCCATGTGTGTGTGTGTGAGTGCACTGGTATAGGATGTGCAGTGAGTCAGAGTGATGTGTGTGTGTGTCTGCATGTTCTGATATAGGCTGACCATTGTGTAACATTGAGGGTGTGTGTGTGTGTGTGCTGGTATAGGCTGCATATTTTGTCACAGTGAGCTGTGTGTGTGTGTATGTGTAGGTACAGGCTGTGCATTGAGTCACAGTGTGGGGGGTGTGTGTGATGTTATATTCTGTGCACTAGGACAGAGTGAGCCGTGTGTGTGTGCTGGTATAATCTGAACATTGAGTCACAGTGTGGTGTGGTGTGTGTGCCTTTGCTGGTATGGACTGTGCATTGAATCCCAGCCCTGTGTTCGTGTTTGTGTATTTGGTGCTGTAGAGTCTGCATGAGTCACAGTAAGATGTGTGTGTGTGTACTGCTATAGGCTGTACACTGAGCCATATTAAGGTGTGTTTCTGTGTGTGTGTGTGCGGGTATAGGCTATACATTGACTCACATTGAGCCATGTGTTTGTATGTGCTACTATACGCTATTCATTGAGTCTCAGTGAGCCATTGTTGTGTGTGTCTGTTTACTTGTATGGGCTTGGCATTGAGTCACAGAGAGGTGTTTGTGTGTGTTTGTGTGTCTGTGTGGTGGTATAAACTGCATTGAGTCACACGGCGGTGTGTGTGAGAGTGTGTGTGTGTGCAGGTACAGGCTGGTATTGAACCACAGTGAGCCGTGTGTGTGTGTGCTGGAATAGGCAGAGCATTGAGTCTCAGGTGTGTGTATGTGTGTGTGTATGCTGGTGTGGTCTCTGCATTGATTCACTAAGGTGTGTTGTGTGTGTATGTACATGGAGCTGAAGACTGTACACTGATTCACAGTGAGCTGTGTGTGTATGTGTGTGTGTGTGTGATGGTATGGGCTTTGCATTGAGTCACTGAGGTGTGTGTCTGTGTGTGTATACCTGGAACTACAGACTGTGCACTGATTCACAATGAGCCATGTGTGAATGTGTGTATGTGATAGTATAGGGTGTTCATAGAGTCACAATGAGCCGTGCATATGTGTCTTTGCATGGGTGTTGTGGTATAGGCTGTGCATTGTGTCACAGTGACTGTGCGTGTGTGTGTGTGTGTGTTTGTGATGGTATAGTACATGCATTGTATCAGAGAGAGCCATGCATGCGTCTCTGTGTGTGTGTGCTGGCATAGGCATTACATTGTGTCACAGTGAGCCATGTGTTTGTATGCTGGTGGAGACTCTGCATTGAGTCACAGTAAGACTTGTGTGTGTGCCAGTACAGGCTGTGCAAGGAGTCAGTGAGTCATATATGTGTGTGTGTGTGTGTGTGCTGATATATGAAGTGCATTGAGTCCAAGTGAATCATGTATGTTTGTGTGTGTTTGTGGGTGCTGCTATAGGTGGTTCACTGAGTCACAGTCAGGTATGTGTGAGTGTTTGTGTGTTCTTGTATAGGCTGTGCATTGATTCACAGTGAGGCATGTGTGTAAGCTGGTACAGGAGGTGCATTGAGTCACAGTGATGGTTGTGTTTGTGTGTGTGTGTGTGCTGCAGTAGGCTGTGTATTGAGTCACAGAAAGTGGGTCTTTGTGTGTGTATGTGCATGTACAGGCTGCGGTTTGAGTCACAGTGATGGGTGTCTCTGTGTGGTGTTATAGGCTGTGCATTGAATCACAGCCCTGTGTTAGTGTTGTGTATTTGGTGCTGTAGAGTCTGCATGAGTCACAGTAAGGTGTGTGTGTGTGCTGCTATATGCTGAGAATTGAGTCACACCTAGGTGAGTGTATGTGTATGTGTATGCTGATATGGGATTTGCATTGAATCACTGAGCGGTGTGTGTTTGTGTGTGTGTGTACTGCTATAGTCTGTACACTGAGCCATGTTAAGGTGTGTTTCTGTGTGTGTGTGTGCGGGTATAGGCTATGCATTGACTCACATTGAGCCATGTGTTTGTATGTGCTAGTATACACTATTCATTGAGTCTCAGTGAGCCTTTGTTTTGTGTGTCTGTTTACTTGTATGGGCTTGGCATTGAGTCTCAGTCAGGTGTGTGTGTGTGTCTGTGTGGTGGTATCATCTGCATTGAGTCACACGGCGGTGTGTGTGAGAGTGTGTGTGTGTGCAGGTAGAGGCTGGTATTGAATGACAGTGAGCCGTGTGTGTGCCTGTGTGTGTGTGTGTGCTGGAATAGGCAGAGCATTGAGTCTCAGGTGTGTGTATGTGTGTGTGTATGCTGGTATGGTCTCTGCATTGATTCACTAAGGTGTGTTGTGTGTGTATGTACATGGAGCTGAAGACTGTACACTGATTCACAGTGAGCTGTGTGTGTATGTGTGTGTGTGTGTGATGGTATGGGCTTTGCATTGAGTCACTGAGGTGTGTGTCTGTGTGTGTATACCTGGAACTACAGACTGTGCACTGATTCACAATGAGCCATGTGTGAATGTGTGTATGTGATAGTATAGGGTGTGCATAGAGTCACAAAGAGCCGTGCATATGTGTCTTTGCATGGGTGTTGTGGTATAGGGCCTGCGTTGTGTCACAGTGACTGTGCGTGTGTGTGTGTTTGTGATGGTATAGTACATGCAATGTATCAGCGAGAGCCATGCATGCGTCTCTGTGTGTGTGTGCTGGCATAGGCATTACATTGTGTCACAGTGAGCCATGTGTTTGTATGCTGGTGTAGACTCTGCATTGAGTCACAGTAAGCCTTGTGTGTGTGCCAGTACAGGCTGTGCATTGAGTCAGTGAGTCATATGTGTGTGTGTGTTTGTGTGTGTGTGTGCTGGTTTAGGCAGTGCATTGAGTCCAATGAGCAGTGTATGTTTGTGTGTGTGTGTGTTTGCTGCTATAGGTGGTTCACTGAGTCACAGTCAGGTATGTGTGAGTGAGTGTTTGTGTGTTCTTCTATAGGCTGTGCATTGATTCACAGTGAGCTCTGTGTGTATGGTGGTATAGGCGGTGCATTGAATCACAGTGATGGTTGTTTTTCTGTGTGTATGCTGCAGTAGGCTGTGAATTGAGTCACAGAAGGTGGGTCTTTGTGTGTGTATGTGCAGGTACAAGCTGCAGTTCGAGTCACAGTGATGGGTGTCTCTGTGTGATGTTATAGGCTGTGCATTGAATCACAGCGAGCCGTATTAGTGTGTGTACGTGTATTTGTGTATGCGTGTGTGATGGTACAGGCTGAACATTGAGTCACTGAGGTATGCATGTGTGTATGTGGTGTTACAGACTGTTCGTTAGGTCAAACTGAGCAATATGTGTGTGTAGGGGTGTGTGTGTACAGTTATTTGCTGTGCACTGAGTCACAGTGAACCATGTGTGTGTGGGGAGCTGGTATAGTCAGAGCACTGAGTCACAGTTGAATGTGTGGGAGTTGTTTGTGTATGTGTGTGTGTATTTGCTGGTGTAGACTGTGCATTGAGTCACAGTGAGTAGTGCGGTGTGTGTGTGCTGTGATGGTGTGGACTGTGGTTTTATCCACTTTGACCTGAACGGCTGTGTGTGTTTGTGTGTTTGTGTGTGTGTGTGTGCTGGCACTAGATGACAGTTGAGACAGAGTGGGCTGTGTGTCTGTGTGTGCACTGGTATAGACTCTGTATTGAGTCACTGTGAGCTGTGTGTGTATGTGTGTGCTCGTATAGGCTGTGCATTGAGTCACAGTGAGGTGTTTGTGTGTGTGTGTGCTGGTACAGGAAGCGTTTTGAGTCACAGTCTCGTGTGTGTGTGTGTGCATGTGAGTTTGTGTGCTGGTATGGGCTTTATTGTGCTGGTATGGACTTTATTGACTCATGGGTGTGTGTGTGAGTGTGGGTGATACAGACTGCATTGAGTCACAGTGCGCTGTGTGTGTGTGTGCTGGTATAGGCGATTTATTGAGTACGAGTGAGCCATGTGTGAGTGCGTGTTGGTGTGTGTGTGTGTGTACTGGTATAGGCTGTGCATTGAGTCACAGTGAGGCCTGCATCTGTGCATGTCTGTGTTTGTGTGTGTGTGTTTGCTGGTATAGGCTGAGCTTTGAATCACTCTGAGGTGTGTGTGCATGTGCTGGTAAAATTGTGCCTTGATTCACTGTGCCATGTGAGTGTGTGTGCACGCTGGTATAGGTTGTGCATTGAGTCAGAGTGGGAGGTGTGTGTGTCTGTGTGTTCTGGTATAGGCTGACAATTGAGGCACACTGAGGTCTGTGTGCACATGTGTGTATATGTGTGCTGGTACAGCCTGCTCATTGAGTCATATTGAGGTTTTTTTGTGTGTGTGTGCAGGTAGAGGCAGCACATTGAGTCACAGTGAGGTGTATGTGTGTGATGTTATATGCTATGCACTGATTCATAGGGAGGTTTGTGTCTGTGTGTGTGCACTTTCTAGTTTAGGATTTGCATTGAATCACACTGAGCTGTGTTTTTGAGTGTCAGTATGTGTGCGTGTGTGGAGGTATGGGCTGTGGATTGACTCACATTTTGCCGTATGTGCTTCTCTGTGTGTGTATGTCTGCTAGCATATCCTGTGCACTAAGTCACAGGGAGCCATGTGTGTGTGTGTGTGTGTGTCCTGGTACAGAGTGTGCATTGATTCACAGTCAGCCATGTGTGTGTGTGTGTGAGTGCACTGGTATAGGATGTGCAGTGAGTCAGAGTGATGTGTGTGTGTGTCTGCATGTTCTGATATAGGCTGACCATTGTGTAACATTGAGGGTGTGTGTGTGTGTGTGCTGGTATAGGCTGCATATTTTGTCACAGTGAGCTGTGTGTGTGTGTATGTGTAGGTACAGGCTGTGCATTGAGTCACAGTGTGGGGTGTGTGTGTGATGTTATATTCTGTGCACTAGGACAGAGTGAGCCGTGTGTGTGTGCTGGTATAATCTGAACATTGAGTCACAGTGTGGTGTGGTGTGTGTGCCTTTGCTGGTATGGACTGTGCATTGAATCCCAGCCCTGTGTTCGTGTTTGTGTATTTGGTGCTGTAGAGTCTGCATGAGTCACAGTAAGATGTGTGTGTGTGTACTGCTATAGGCTGTACACTGAGCCATATTAAGGTGTGTTTCTGTGTGTGTGTGTGCGGGTATAGGCTATGCATTGACTCACATTGAGCCATGTGTTTGTATGTGCTACTATACGCTATTCATTGAGTCTCAGTGAGCCATTGTTGTGTGTGTCTGTTTACTTGTATGGGCTTGGCATTGAGTCACAGAGAGGTGTTTGTGTGTGTTTGTGTGTCTGTGTGGTGGTATAAACTGCATTGAG
Organism: Pseudorca crassidens; assembly: GCF_039906515.1. Classification (NCBI taxonomy): domain Eukaryota; kingdom Metazoa; phylum Chordata; class Mammalia; order Artiodactyla; family Delphinidae; genus Pseudorca; species Pseudorca crassidens. The sequence continues at coordinate 13,774,638 of NC_090318.1, forward strand.
TCACACGGCGGTGTGTGTGAGAGTGTGTGTGTGTGCAGGTACAGGCTGGTATTGAACCACAGTGAGCCGTGTGTGTGTGTGCTGGAATAGGCAGAGCATTGAGTCTCAGGTGTGTGTATGTGTGTGTGTATGCTGGTATGGTCTCTGCATTGATTCACTAAGGTGTGTTGTGTGTGTATGTACATGGAGCTGAAGACTGTACACTGATTCACAGTGAGCTGTGTGTGTATGTGTGTGTGTGTGTGATGGTATGGGCTTTGCATTGAGTCACTGAGGTGTGTGTCTGTGTGTGTATACCTGGAACTACAGACTGTGCACTGATTCACAATGAGCCATGTGTGAATGTGTGTATGTGATAGTATAGGGTGTTCATAGAGTCACAATGAGCCGTGCATATGTGTCTTTGCATGGGTGTTGTGGTATAGGCTGTGCATTGTGTCACAGTGACTGTGCGTGTGTGTGTGTGTGTTTGTGTTGGTATAGTACATGCATTGTATCAGAGAGAGCCATGCATGCGTCTCTGTGTGTGTGTGCTGGCATAGGCATTACATTGTGTCACAGTGAGCCATGTGTTTGTATGCTGGTGGAGACTCTGCATTGAGTCACAGTAAGACTTGTGTATGTGCCAGTACAGGCTGTGCAAGGAGTCAGTGAGTCATATATGTGTGTGTGTGTGTGTGTGTGTGCTGATATATGAAGTGCATTGAGTCCAAGTGAATCATGTATGTTTGTGTGTGTTTGTGGGTGCTGCTATAGGTGGTTCACTGAGTCACAGTCAGGTATGTGTGAGTGTTTGTGTGTTCTTGTATAGGCTGTGCATTGATTCACAGTGAGGCATGTGTGTAAGCTGGTACAGGAGGTGCATTGAGTCACAGTGATGGTTGTGTTTGTGTGTGTGTGTGTGCTGCAGTAGGCTGTGTATTGAGTCACAGAAAGTGGGTCTTTGTGTGTGTATGTGCATGTACAGGCTGCGGTTTGAGTCACAGTGATGGGTGTCTCTGTGTGGTGTTATAGGCTGTGCATTGAATCACAGCCCTGTGTTAGTGTTGTGTATTTGGTGCTGTAGAGTCTGCATGAGTCACAGTAAGGTGTGTGTGTGTGCTGCTATATGCTGAGAATTGAGTCACACCTAGGTGAGTGTATGTGTATGTGTATGCTGATATGGGATTTGCATTGAATCACTGAGCGGTGTGTGTTTGTGTGTGTGTGTACTGCTATAGTCTGTACACTGAGCCATGTTAAGGTGTGTTTCTGTGTGTGTGTGTGCGGGTATAGGCTATGCATTGACTCACATTGAGCCATGTGTTTGTATGTGCTAGTATACACTGTTCATTGAGTCTCAGTGAGCCTTTGTTTTGTGTGTCTGTTTACTTGTATGGGCTTGGCATTGAGTCTCAGTCAGGTGTGTGTGTGTGTCTGTGTGGTGGTATCATCTGCATTGAGTCACACGGCGGTGTGTGTGAGAGTGTGTGTGTGTGCAGGTAGAGGCTGGTATTGAATGACAGTGAGCCGTGTGTGTGCCTGTGTGTGTGTGTGTGCTGGAATAGGCAGAGCATTGAGTCTCAGGTGTGTGTATGTGTGTGTGTATGCTGGTATGGTCTCTGCATTGATTCACTAAGGTGTGTTGTGTGTGTATGTACATGGAGCTGAAGACTGTACACTGATTCACAGTGAGCTGTGTGTGTATGTGTGTGTGTGTGTGATGGTATGGGCTTTGCATTGAGTCACTGAGGTGTGTGTCTGTGTGTGTATACCTGGAACTACAGACTGTGCACTGATTCACAATGAGCCATGTGTGAATGTGTGTATGTGATAGTATAGGGTGTGCATAGAGTCACAAAGAGCCGTGCATATGTGTCTTTGCATGGGTGTTGTGGTATAGGGTCTGCGTTGTGTCACAGTGACTGTGCGTGTGTGTGTGTTTGTGATGGTATAGTACGTGCATTGAATCAGAGAGAGCCATTCATGTGTCTCTGTGTGTGTGTGCTGGCATAGGCATTATATTGAGTCACAGTGAGCCATGTGTTTGTATGCTGGTGTAGACTCTGCATTGAGTCACAGTAAGCCTTGTGTGTGTGCCAGTACAGGCTGTGCATTGAGTCAGTGAGTCATATGTGTGTGTGTGTTTGTGTGTGTGTGTGCTTGTTTAGGCAGTGCATTGAGTCCAATGAGCAGTGTATGTTTGTGTGTGTGTGTGTGTGTTGCTATAGGTGGTTCACTGAGTCACAGTCAGGTATGTGTGAGTGAGTGTTTGTGTGTTCTTCTATAGGCTGTGCATTGATTCACAGTGAGCTCTGTGTGTATGGTGGTATAGGCGGTGCATTGAATCACAGTGATGGTTGTTTTTCTGTGTGTATGCTGCAGTAGGCTGTGAATTGAGTCACAGAAGGTGGGTCTTTGTGTGTGTATGTGCAAGTACAAGCTGCAGTTCGAGTCACAGTGATGGGTGTCTCTGTGTGATGTTATAGGCTGTGCATTGAATCACAGCGAGCCGTATTAGTGTGTGTACGTGTATTTGTGTATGCGTGTGTGTGTGTGATGGTACAGGCTGAACATTGAGTCACTGAGGTGTGCATGTGTGTATGTGGTGTTACAGACTGTTCGTTAGGTCAAACTGAGCAATATGTGTGTGTAGGGGTGTGTGTGTACAGTTATTTGCTGTGCACTGAGTCACAGTGAACCATGTGTGTGTGGGGAGCTGGTATAGTCAGAGCACTGAGTCACAGTTGAATGTGTGGGAGTTGTTTGTGTATGTGTGTGTGTATTTGCTGGTGTAGACTGTGCATTGAGTCACAGTGAGTAGTGCGGTGTGTGTGTGCTGTGATGGTATGGACTGTGGTTTTATCCACTTTGACCTGAACGGCTGTGTGTGTTTGTGTGTTTGTGTGTGTGTGTGTGCTGGCACTAGATGACAGTTGAGACAGAGTGGGCTGTGTGTCTGTGTGTGTGCTGGTATAGACTCTGTATTGAGTCACTGTGAGCTGTGTGTGTATGTGTGTGCTCGTATAGGCTGTGCATTGAGTCACAGTGAGGTGTTTGTGTGTGTGTGTGCTGGTACAGGAAGCGTTTTGAGTCACAGTCTCATGTGTGTGTGTGTGCATGTGAGTTTGTGTGCTGGTATGGGCTTTATTGTGCTGGTATGGGCTTTATTGACTCATGGGTGTGTGTGTGAGTGTGGGTGATACAGACTGCATTGAGTCACAGTGCGCTGTGTGTGTGTGTGCTGGTATAGGCGATTTATTGAGTACCAGTGAGCCATGTGTGAGTGCGTGTTGGTGTGTGTGTGTGTGTACTGGTATAGGCTGTGCATTGAGTCACAGTGAGGCCTGCATCTGTGCATGTCTGTGTTTGTGTGTGTGTGTTTGCTGGTATAGGCTGAGCTTTGAATCACTCTGAGGTGTGTGTGCATGTGCTGGTAAAATTGTGCCTTGATTCACTGTGCCATGTGAGTGTGTGTGCACGCTGGTATAGGTTGTGCATTGAGTCAGAGTGGGAGGTGTGTGTGTCTGTGTGTTCTGGTATAGGCTGACAATTGAGGCACACTGAGGTCTGTGTGCACATGTGTGTATATGTGTGCTGGTACAGCCTGCTCATTGAGTCATATTGAGTTTTTTTTGTGTGTGTGTGCAGGTAGAGGCAGCACATTGAGTCACAGTGAGGTGTATGTGTGTGATGTTATATGCTATGCACTGATTCATAGGGAGGTTTGTGTCTGTGTGTGTGCACTTTCTAGTTTAGGATTTGCATTGAATCACACTGAGCTGTGTTTTTGAGTGTCAGTATGTGTGCGTGTGTGGAGGTATGGGCTGTGGATTGACTCACATTTTGCCGTATCTGCTTCTCTGTGTGTGTATGTCTGCTAGCATATCCTGTGCACTGAGTCACAGAGAGCCGTGTGTGTGTGTGTGTGTGTGTGTCCTGGTACAGAGTGTGCATTGATTCACAGTCAGCCATGTGTGTGTGTGTGTGAGTGCACTGGTATAGGATGTGCAGTGAGTCAGAGTGATGTGTGTGTGTGTCTGCATGTTCTGATATAGGCTGACCATTGTGTAACATTGAGGGTGTGTGTGTGTGTGTGCTGGTATAGGCTGCATATTTTGTCACAGTGAGCTGTGTGTGTGTGTATGTGTAGGTACAGGCTGTGCATTGAGTCACAGTGTGGGGTGTGTGTGTGATGTTATATTCTGTGCACTAGGACAGAGTGAGCCGTGTGTGTGTGCTGGTATAATCTGAACATTGAGTCACAGTGTGGTGTGGTGTGTGTGCCTTTGCTGGTATGGACTGTGCATTGAATCCCAGCCCTGTGTTCGTGTTTGTGTATTTGGTGCTGTAGAGTCTGCATGAGTCACAGTAAGATGTGTGTGTGTGTACTGCTATAGGCTGTACACTGAGCCATATTAAGGTGTGTTTCTGTGTGTGTGTGTGCGGGTATAGGCTATGCATTGACTCACATTGAGCCATGTGTTTGTATGTGCTACTATACGCTATTCATTGAGTCTCAGTGAGCCATTGTTGTGTGTGTCTGTTTACTTGTATGGGCTTGGCATTGAGTCACAGAGAGGTGTTTGTGTGTGTTTGTGTGTCTGTGTGGTGGTATAAACTGCATTGAGTCACACGGCGGTGTGTGTGAGAGTGTGTGTGTGTGCAGGTACAGGCTGGTATTGAACCACAGTGAGCCGTGTGTGTGTGTGCTGGAATAGGCAGAGCATTGAGTCTCAGGTGTGTGTATGTGTGTGTGTATGCTGGTATGGTCTCTGCATTGATTCACTAAGGTGTGTTGTGTGTGTATGTACATGGAGCTGAAGACTGTACACTGATTCACAGTGAGCTGTGTGTGTATGTGTGTGTGTGTGTGATGGTATGGGCTTTGCATTGAGTCACTGAGGTGTGTGTCTGTGTGTGTATACCTGGAACTACAGACTGTGCACTGATTCACAATGAGCCATGTGTGAATGTGTGTATGTGATAGTATAGGGTGTTCATAGAGTCACAATGAGCCGTGCATATGTGTCTTTGCATGGGTGTTGTGGTATAGGCTGTGCATTGTGTCACAGTGACTGTGCGTGTGTGTGTGTGTGTTTGTGTTGGTATAGTACATGCATTGTATCAGAGAGAGCCATGCATGCGTCTCTGTGTGTGTGTGCTGGCATAGGCATTACATTGTGTCACAGTGAGCCATGTGTTTGTATGCTGGTGGAGACTCTGCATTGAGTCACAGTAAGACTTGTGTGTGTGCCAGTACAGGCTGTGCAAGGAGTCAGTGAGTCATATATGTGTGTGTGTGTGTGTGTGTGTGCTGATATATGAAGTGCATTGAGTCCAAGTGAATCATGTATGTTTGTGTGTGTTTGTGGGTGCTGCTATAGGTGGTTCACTGAGTCACAGTCAGGTATGTGTGAGTGTTTGTGTGTTCTTGTATAGGCTGTGCATTGATTCACAGTGAGGCATGTGTGTAAGCTGGTACAGGAGGTGCATTGAGTCACAGTGATGGTTGTGTTTGTGTGTGTGTGTGTGCTGCAGTAGGCTGTGTATTGAGTCACAGAAAGTGGGTCTTTGTGTGTGTATGTGCATGTACAGGCTGCGGTTTGAGTCACAGTGATGGGTGTCTCTGTGTGGTGTTATAGGCTGTGCATTGAATCACAGCCCTGTGTTAGTGTTGTGTATTTGGTGCTGTAGAGTCTGCATGAGTCACAGTAAGGTGTGTGTGTGTGCTGCTATATGCTGAGAATTGAGTCACACCTAGGTGAGTGTATGTGTATGTGTATGCTGATATGGGATTTGCATTGAATCACTGAGCGGTGTGTGTTTGTGTGTGTGTGTACTGCTATAGTCTGTACACTGAGCCATGTTAAGGTGTGTTTCTGTGTGTGTGTGTGCGGGTATAGGCTATGCATTGACTCACATTGAGCCATGTGTTTGTATGTGCTAGTATACACTGTTCATTGAGTCTCAGTGAGCCTTTGTTTTGTGTGTCTGTTTACTTGTATGGGCTTGGCATTGAGTCTCAGTCAGGTGTGTGTGTGTGTCTGTGTGGTGGTATCATCTGCATTGAGTCACACGGCGGTGTGTGTGAGAGTGTGTGTGTGTGCAGGTAGAGGCTGGTATTGAATGACAGTGAGCCGTGTGTGTGCCTGTGTGTGTGTGTGTGCTGGAATAGGCAGAGCATTGAGTCTCAGGTGTGTGTATGTGTGTGTGTATGCTGGTATGGTCTCTGCATTGATTCACTAAGGTGTGTTGTGTGTGTATCTACATGGAGCTGAAGACTGTACACTGATTCACAGTGAGCTGTGTGTGTATGTGTGTGTGTGTGTGATGGTATGGGCTTTGCATTGAGTCACTGAGGTGTGTGTCTGTGTGTGTATACCTGGAACTACAGACTGTGCACTGATTCACAATGAGCCATGTGTGAATGTGTGTATGTGATAGTATAGGGTGTGCATAGAGTCACAAAGAGCCGTGCATATGTGTCTTTGCATGGGTGTTGTGGTATAGGGTCTGCGTTGTGTCACAGTGACTGTGCGTGTGTGTGTGTTTGTGATGGTATAGTACGTGCATTGAATCAGAGAGAGCCATTCATGTGTCTCTGTGTGTGTGTGCTGGCATAGGCATTATATTGAGTCACAGTGAGCCATGTGTTTGTATGCTGGTGTAGACTCTGCATTGAGTCACAGTAAGCCTTGTGTGTGTGCCAGTACAGGCTGTGCATTGAGTCAGTGAGTCATATGTGTGTGTGTGTTTGTGTGTGTGTGTGCTGGTTTAGGCAGTGCATTGAGTCCAATGAGCAGTGTATGTTTGTGTGTGTGTGTGTGTGTTGCTATAGGTGGTTCACTGAGTCACAGTCAGGTATGTGTGAGTGAGTGTTTGTGTGTTCTTCTATAGGCTGTGCATTGATTCACAGTGAGCTCTGTGTGTATGGTGGTATAGGCGGTGCATTGAATCACAGTGATGGTTGTTTTTCTGTGTGTATGCTGCAGTAGGCTGTGAATTGAGTCACAGAAGGTGGGTCTTTGTGTGTGTATGTGCAAGTACAAGCTGCAGTTCGAGTCACAGTGATGGGTGTCTCTGTGTGATGTTATAGGCTGTGCATTGAATCACAGCGAGCCGTATTAGTGTGTGTACGTGTATTTGTGTATGCGTGTGTGTGTGTGATGGTACAGGCTGAACATTGAGTCACTGAGGTGTGCATGTGTGTATGTGGTGTTACAGACTGTTCGTTAGGTCAAACTGAGCAATATGTGTGTGTAGGGGTGTGTGTGTACAGTTATTTGCTGTGCACTGAGTCACAGTGAACCATGTGTGTGTGGGGAGCTGGTATAGTCAGAGCACTGAGTCACAGTTGAATGTGTGGGAGTTGTTTGTGTATGTGTGTGTGTATTTGCTGGTGTAGACTGTGCATTGAGTCACAGTGAGTAGTGCGGTGTGTGTGTGCTGTGATGGTGTGGACTGTGGTTTTATCCACTTTGACCTGAATGGCTGTGTGTGTTTGTGTGTGTGTGTGTGCTGGCACTAGATGACAATTGAGACAGAGTGGGCTGTGTGTCTGTGTGTGTGCTGGTATAGACTCTGTATTGAGTCACTGTGAGCTGTGTGTGTATGTGTGTGCTCGTATAGGCTGTGCATTGAGTCACAGTGAGGTGTTTGTGTGTGTGTGTGCTGGTACAGAAAGCGTTTTGAGTCACAGTCTCATGTGTGTGTGTGTGCATGTGAGTTTGGTGCTGGTATGGGCTTTATTGTGCTGGTATGGGCTTTATTGACTCATGGGTGTGTGTGTGAGTGTGGGTGATACAGACTGCATTGAGTCACAGTGCGATGTGTGTGTGTGTGCTGGTATAGGTGATTTATTGAGTACCAGTGAGCCATGTGTGAGTGCGTGTTGGTGTGTGTGTGTGTGTACTGGTATAGGCTGTGCATTGAGTCACAGTGAGGCCTGCATCTGTGTATGTCTGTGTTTGTGTGTGTGTGTTTGCTGGTATAGGCTGAGCTTTGAATCACTCTGAGGTGTGTGTGCATGTGCTGGTAAAATTGTGCCTTGATTCACTGTGCCATGTGAGTGTGTATGCACGCTGGTATAGGTTGTGCATTGAGTCAGAGTGGGAGGTGTGTGTGTCTGTGTGTTCTGGTATAGGCTGACAATTGAGGCACATTGAGGTCTGTGTGCACATGTGTGTATATGTGTGCTGGTACAGCCTGCTCATTGAGTCATATTGAGTTTTTTGTGTGTGTGTGTGCAGGTAGAGGCAGCACATTGAGTCACAGTGAGGTGTATGTGTGTGATGTTATATGCTATGCACTGATTCATAGGGAGGTTTGTGTCTGTGTGTGTGCACTTTCTAGTTTAGGATTTGCATTGAATCACACTGAGCTGTGTTTTTGAGTGTCAGTATGTGTGCGTGTGTGGAGGTATGGGCTGTGGATTGACTCACATTTTGCCGTATCTGCTTCTCTGTGTGTGTATGTCTGCTAGCATATCCTGTGCACTGAGTCACAGAGAGCCGTGTGTGTGTGTGTGTGTGTGTGTCCTGGTACAGAGTGTGCATTGATTCACAGTCAGCCATGTGTGTGTGTGTGTGAGTGCACTGGTATAGGATGTGCAGTGAGTCAGAGTGATGTGTGTGTGTGTCTGCATGTTCTGATATAGGCTGACCATTGTGTAACATTGAGGGTGTGTGTGTGTGTGTGCTGGTATAGGCTGCATATTTTGTCACAGTGAGCTGTGTGTGTGTGTATGTGTAGGTACAGGCTGTGCATTGAGTCACAGTGTGGGGTGTGTGTGTGATGTTATATTCTGTGCACTAGGACAGAGTGAGCCGTGTGTGTGTGCTGGTATAATCTGAACATTGAGTCACAGTGTGGTGTGGTGTGTGTGCCTTTGCTGGTATGGACTGTGCATTGAATCCCAGCCCTGTGTTCGTGTTTGTGTATTTGGTGCTGTAGAGTCTGCATGAGTCACAGTAAGATGTGTGTGTGTGTACTGCTATAGGCTGTACACTGAGCCATATTAAGGTGTGTTTCTGTGTGTGTGTGTGCGGGTATAGGCTATGCATTGACTCACATTGAGCCATGTGTTTGTATGTGCTACTATACGCTATTCATTGAGTCTCAGTGAGCCATTGTTGTGTGTGTCTGTTTACTTGTATGGGCTTGGCATTGAGTCACAGAGAGGTGTTTGTGTGTGTTTGTGTGTCTGTGTGGTGGTATAAACTGCATTGAGTCACACGGCGGTGTGTGTGAGAGTGTGTGTGTGTGCAGGTACAGGCTGGTATTGAACCACAGTGAGCCGTGTGTGTGTGTGCTGGAATAGGCAGAGCATTGAGTCTCAGGTGTGTGTATGTGTGTGTGTATGCTGGTATGGTCTCTGCATTGATTCACTAAGGTGTGTTGTGTGTGTATGTACATGGAGCTGAAGACTGTACACTGATTCACAGTGAGCTGTGTGTGTATGTGTGTGTGTGTGTGATGGTATGGGTTTTGCATTGAGTCACTGAGGTGTGTGTCTGTGTGTGTATACCTGGAACTACAGACTGTGCACTGATTCACAATGAGCCATGTGTGAATGTGTGTATGTGATAGTATAGGGTGTTCATAGAGTCACAATGAGCCGTGCATATGTGTCTTTGCATGGGTGTTGTGGTATAGGCTGTGCATTGTGTCAGAGTGACTGTGCGTGTGTGTGTGTGTGTTTGTGTTGGTATAGTACATGCATTGTATCAGAGAGAGCCATGCATGCGTCTCTGTGTGTGTGTGCTGGCATAGGCATTACATTGTGTCACAGTGAGCCATGTGTTTGTATGCTGGTGGAGACTCTGCATTGAGTCACAGTAAGACTTGTGTGTGTGCCAGTACAGGCTGTGCAAGGAGTCAGTGAGTCATATATGTGTGTGTGTGTGTGTGTGTGTGCTGATATATGAAGTGCATTGAGTCCAAGTGAATCATGTATGTTTGTGTGTGTTTGTGGGTGCTGCTATAGGTGGTTCACTGAGTCACAGTCAGGTATGTGTGAGTGTTTGTGTGTTCTTGTATAGGCTGTGCATTGATTCACAGTGAGGCATGTGTGTAAGCTGGTACAGGAGGTGCATTGAGTCACAGTGATGGTTGTGTTTGTGTGTGTGTGTGTGCTGCAGTAGGCTGTGTATTGAGTCACAGAAAGTGGGTCTTTGTGTGTGTATGTGCATGTACAGGCTGCGGTTTGAGTCACAGTGATGGGTGTCTCTGTGTGGTGTTATAGGCTGTGCATTGAATCACAGCCCTGTGTTAGTGTTGTGTATTTGGTGCTGTAGAGTCTGCATGAGTCACAGTAAGGTGTGTGTGTGTGCTGCTATATGCTGAGAATTGAGTCACACCTAGGTGAGTGTATGTGTATGTGTATGCTGATATGGGATTTGCATTGAATCACTGAGCGGTGTGTGTTTGTGTGTGTGTGTACTGCTATAGTCTGTACACTGAGCCATGTTAAGGTGTGTTTCTGTGTGTGTGTGTGTGGGTATAGGCTATGCATTGACTCACATTGAGCCATGTGTTTGTATGTGCTAGTATACACTGTTCATTGAGTCTCAGTGAGCCTTTGTTTTGTGTGTCTGTTTACTTGTATGGGCTTGGCATTGAGTCTCAGTCAGGTGTGTGTGTGTGTCTGTGTGGTGGTATCATCTGCATTGAGTCACATGGCGGTGTGTGTGAGAGTGTGTGTGTGTGCAGGTAGAGGCTGGTATTGAATGACAGTGAGCCGTGTGTGTGCCTGTGTGTGTGTGTGTGCTGGAATAGGCAGAGCATTGAGTCTCAGGTGTGTGTATGTGTGTGTGTATGCTGGTATGGTCTCTGCATTGATTCACTAAGGTGTGTTGTGTGTGTATGTACATGGAGCTGAAGACTGTACACTGATTCACAGTGAGCTGTGTGTGTATGTGTGTGTGTGTGTGATGGTATGGGCTTTGCATTGAGTCACTGAGGTGTGTGTCTGTGTGTGTATACCTGGAACTACAGACTGTGCACTGATTCACAATGAGCCATGTGTGAATGTGTGTATGTGATAGTATAGGGTGTGCATAGATTCACAAAGAGCCGTGCATATGTGTCTTTGCATGGGTGTTGTGGTATAGGGTCTGCGTTGTGTCACAGTGACTGTGCGTGTGTGTGTGTTTGTGATGGTATAGTACGTGCATTGAATCAGAGAGAGCCATGCATGTGTCTCTGTGTGTGTGTGCTGGCATAGGCATTACATTGAGTCACAGTGAGCCATGTGTTTGTATGCTGGTGTAGACTCTGCATTGAGTCACAGTAAGCCTTGTGTGTGTGCCAGTACAGGCTGTGCATTGAGTCAGTGAGTCATATGTGTGTGTGTGTTTGTGTGTGTGTGTGCTGGTTTAGGCAGTGCATTGAGTCCAATGAGCAGTGTATGTTTGTGTGTGTGTGTGTGTGTGCTGCTATAGGTGGTTCACTGAGTCACAGTCAGGTATGTGTGAGTGAGTGTTTGTGTGTTCTTCTATAGGCTGTGCATTGATTCACAGTGAGCTCTGTGTGTATGGTGGTATAGGCGGTGCATTGAATCACAGTGATGGTTGTTTTTCTGTGTGTATGCTGCAGTAGGCTGTGAATTGAGTCACAGAAGGTGGGTCTTTGTGTGTGTATGTGCAAGTACAAGCTGCAGTTCGAGTCACAGTGATGGGTGTCTCTGTGTGATGTTATAGGCTGTGCATTGAATCACAGCGAGCCGTATTAGTGTGTGTACGTGTATTTGTGTATGCGTGTGTGTGTGTGATGGTACAGGCTGAACATTGAGTCACTGAGGTGTGCATGTGTGTATGTGGTGTTACAGACTGTTCGTTAGGTCAAACTGAGCAATATGTGTGTGTAGGGGTGTGTGTGTACAGTTATTTGCTGTGCACTGAGTCACAGTGAACCATGTGTGTGTGGGGAGCTGGTATAGTCAGAGCACTGAGTCACAGTTGAATGTGTGGGAGTTGTTTGTGTATGTGTGTGTGTATTTGCTGGTGTAGACTGTGCATTGAGTCACAGTGAGTAGTGCGGTGTGTGTGTGCTGTGATGGTGTGGACTGTGGTTTTATCCACTTTGACCTGAACGGCTGTGTGTGTTTGTGTGTTTGTGTGTGTGTGTGTGCTGGCACTAGATGACAGTTGAGACAGAGTGGGCTGTGTGTCTGTGTGTGCGCTGGTATAGACTCTGTATTGAGTCACTGTGAGCTGTGTGTGTATGTGTGTGCTCGTATAGGCTGTGCATTGAGTCACAGTGAGGTGTTTGTGTGTGTGTGTGCTGGTACAGGAAGAGTTTTGAGTCACAGTCTCGTTTGTGTGTGTGTGCATGTGAGTTTGTGTGCTGGTATGGGCTTTATTGTGCTGGTATGGGCTTTATTGACTCATGGGTGTGTGTGTGAGTGTGGGTGATACAGACTGCATTGAGTCACAGTGCGCTGTGTGTGTGTGTGCTGGTATAGGCGATTTACTGAGTACCAGTGAGCCATGTGTGAGTGCGTGTTGGTGTGTGTGTGTGTGTACTGGTATAGGCTGTGCATTGAGTCACAGTGAGGCCTGCATCTGTGCATGTCTGTGTTTGTGTGTGTGTGTTTGCTGGTATAGGCTGAGCTTTGAATCACTCTGAGGTGTGTGTGCATGTGCTGGTAAAATTGTGCCTTGATTCACTGTGCCATGTGAGTGTGTGTGCACGCTGGTATAGGTTGTGCATTGAGTCAGAGTGGGAGGTGTGTGTGTCTGTGTGTTCTGGTATAGGCTGACAATTGAGGCACACTGAGGTCTGTGTGCACATGTGTGTATATGTGTGCTGGTACAGCCTGCTCATTGAGTCATATTGAGTTTTTTTGTGTGTGTGTGCAGGTAGAGGCAGCACATTGAGTCACAGTGAGGTGTATGTGTGTGATGTTATATGCTATGCACTGATTCATAGGGAGGTTTGTGTCTGTGTGTGTGCACTTTCTAGTTTAGGATTTGCATTGAATCACACTGAGCTGTGTTTTTGAGTGTCAGTATGTGTGCGTGTGTGGAGGTATGGGCTGTGGATTGACTCACATTTTGCCGTATGTGCTTCTCTGTGTGTGTATGTCTGCTAGCATATCCTGTGCAGTAAGTCACAGGGAGCCATGTGTGTGTGTGTGTGTGTGTCCTGGTACAGAGTGTGCATTGATTCACAGTCAGCCATGTGTGTGTGTGTGAGTGCACTGGTATAGGATGTGCAGTGAGTCAGAGTGATGTGTGTGTGTGTCTGCATGTTCTGATATAGGCTGCCCATTGTGTAACATTGAGGGTGTGTGTGTGTGTGTGCTGGTATAGGCTGCATATTTTGTCACAGTGAGCTGTGTGTATGTGTATGTGTAGGTACAGGCTGTGCATTGAGTCACAGTGTGGGGTGTGTGTGTGATGTTATATTCTGTGCACTAGGACAGAGTGAGCCGTGTGTGTGTGCTGGTATAATCTGAACATTGAGTCACAGTGTGGTGTGGTGTGTGTGCCTTTGCTGGTATGGACTGTGCATTGAATCCCAGCCCTGTGTTAGTGTTTGTGTATTTGGTGCTGTAGAGTCTGCATGAGTCACAGTAAGATGTGTGTGTGTGTACTGCTATAGGCTGTACACTGAGCCATATTAAGGTGTGTTTCTGTGTGTGTGTGTGCGGGTATAGGCTATGCATTGACTCACATTGAGCCATGTGTTTGTATGTGCTACTCTACGCTATTCATTGAGTCTCAGTGAGCCATTGTTGTGTGTGTCTGTTTACTTGTATGGGCTTGGCATTGAGTCACAGAGAGGTTTTTGTGTGTCTGTGTGGTGGTATAAACTGCATTGAGTCACACGGTGGTGTGTGTGAGAGTGTGTGTGTGTGCAGGTACAGGCTGGTATTGAACCACAGTGAGCCATGTGTGTGTGTGCTGGAATAGGCAGAGCATTGAGTCTCAGGTGTGTGTATGTGTGTGTGTATGCTGGTATGGTCTCTGCATTGATTCACTAAGGTGTGTTGTGTGTGTATGTACATGGAGCTGAAGACTGTACACTGATTCACAGTGAGCTGTGTGTGTATGTGTGTGTGTGTGTGATGGTATGGGCTTTGCATTGAGTCACTGAGGTGTGTGTCTGTGTGTGTATACCTGGAACTACAGACTGTGCACTGATTCACAATGAGCCATGTGTGAATGTGTGTATGTGATAGTATAGGGTGTTCATAGAGTCACAATGAGCCGTGCATATGTGTCTTTGCATGGCTGTTGTGGTATAGGTTCTGCATTGTGTCACAGTGACTGTGCGTGTGTGTGTGTGTGTTTGTGATGGTATAGTACATGCAATGTATCAGAGAGAGCCATGCATGCATCTCTGTGTGTGTGTGCTGGCATAGGCATTACATTGTGTCACAGTGAGCCATGTGTTTGTATGCTGGTGTAGACTCTGCATTGAGTCACAGTAAGACTTTTGTGTGTGCCAGTACAGGCTGTGCAAGGAGTCAGTGAGTCATATATGTGTGTGTGTGTGTGTGTGTGCTGATATATGAAGTGCATTGAGTCCAAGTGAATCATGTATGTTTGTGTGTGTTTGTGGGTGCTGCTATAGGTGGTTCACTGAGTCACAGTCAGGTATGTGTGAGTGTTTGTGTGTTCTTGTATAGGCTGTGCATTGATTCACAGTGAGGCATGTGTGTAAGCTGGTACAGGAGGTGCATTGAGTCACAGTGATGGTTGTGTTTGTGTGTGTGTGTGTGCTGCAGTAGGCTGTGTATTGAGTCACAGAAAGTGGGTCTTTGTGTGTGTATGTGTATGTACAGGCTACGGTTTGAGTCACAGTGATGGGTGTCCCTGTGTGGTGTTATAGGCTGTGCATTGAATCACAGCCCTGTGTTAGTGTTGTGTATTTGGTGCTGTAGAGTCTGCATGAGTCACAGTAAGGTGTGTGTGTGTGCTGCTATATGCTGAGAATTGAGTCACACCTAGGTGAGTGTATGTGTATGTGTATGCTGATATGGGATTTGCATTGAATCACTGAGCGGTGTGTGTTTGTGTGTGTGTGTACTGCTATAGTCTGTACACTGAGCCATGTTAAGGTGTGTTTCTGTGTGTGTGTGTGCGGGTATAGGCTATGCATTGACTCACATTGAGCCATGTGTTTGTATGTGCTAGTATACACTGTTCATTGAGTCTCAGTGAGCCTTTGTTTTGTGTGTCTGTTTACTTGTATGGGCTTGGCATTGAGTCTCAGACAGGTGTGTGTGTGTGTCTGTGTGGTGGTATCATCTGCATTGAGTCACACGGCGGTGTGTGTGAGAGTGTGTGTGTGTGCAGGTACAGGCTGGTATTGAATGACAGTGAGCCGTGTGTGTGCCTGTGTGTGTGTGTGTGCTGGAATAGGCAGAGCATTGAGTCTCAGGTGTGTGTATGTGTGTGTGTATGCTGGTATGGTCTCTGCATTGATTCACTAAGGTGTGTTGTGTGTGTATGTACATGGAGCTGAAGACTGTACACTGATTCACAGTGAGCTGTGTGTGTATGTGTGTGTGTGTGTGATGGTATGGGCTTTGCATTGAGTCACTGAGGTGTGTGTCTGTGTGTGTATACCTGGAACTACAGACTGTGCACTGATTCACAATGAGCCATGTGTGAATGTGTGTATGTGATAGTATAGGGTGTGCATAGAGTCACAAAGAGCCGTGCATATGTGTCTTTGCATGGGTGTTGTGGTATAGGGTCTGCGTTGTGTCACAGTGACTGTGCGTGTGTGTGTGTTTGTGATGGTATAGTACATGCATTGAATCAGAGAGAGCCATGCATGTGTCTCTGTGTGTGTGTGCTGACATAGGCATTACATTGAGTCACAGTGAGCCATGTGTTTGTATGCTGGTGTAGACTCTGCATTGAGTCACAGTAAGCCTTGTGTGTGTGCCAGTACAGGCTGTGCATTGAGTCAGTGAGTCATATGTGTGTGTGTGTTTGTGTGTGTGTGTGCTGGTTTAGGCAGTGCATTGAGTCCAATGAGCAGTGTATGTTTGTGTGTGTGTGTGTTTGCTGCTATAGGTGGTTCACTGAGTCACAGTCAGGTATGTGTGAGTGAGTGTTTGTGTGTTCTTCTATAGGCTGTGCATTGATTCACAGTGAGCTCTGTGTGTATGGTGGTATAGGCGGTGCATTGAATCACAGTGATGGTTGTTTTTCTGTGTGTATGCTGCAGTAGGCTGTGAATTGAGTCACAGAAGGTGGGTCTTTGTGTGTGTATGTGCAGGTACAAGCTGCAGTTCGAGTCACAGTGATGGGTGTCTCTGTGTGATGTTATAGGCTGTGCATTGAATCACAGCGAGCCGTATTAGTGTGTGTACGTGTATTTGTGTATGCGTGTGTGATGGTACAGGCTGAACATTGAGTCACTGAGGTATGCATGTGTGTATGTGGTGTTACAGACTGTTCGTTAGGTCAAACTGAGCAATATGTGTGTGTAGGGGTGTGTGTGTACAGTTATTTGCTGTGCACTGAGTCACAGTGAACCATGTGTGTGTGGGGAGCTGGTATAGTCAGAGCACTGAGTCACAGTTGAATGTTTGGGAGTTGTTTGTGTATGTGTGTGTGTATTTGCTGGTGTAGACTGTGCATTGAGTCACAGTGAGTAGTGCGGTGTGTGTGTGCTGTGATGGTGTGGACTGTGGTTTTATCCACTTTGACCTGAACGGCTGTGTGTGTTTGTGTGTTTGTGTGTGTGTGTGTGCTGGCACTAGATGACAGTTGAGACAGAGTGGGCTGTGTGTCTGTGTGTGCACTGGTATAGACTCTGTATTGAGTCACTGTGAGCTGTGTGTGTATGTGTGTGCTCGTATAGGCTGTGCATTGAGTCACAGTGAGGTGTTTGTGTGTGTGTGTGCTGGTACAGGAAGCGTTTTGAGTCACAGTCTCGTGTGTGTGTGTGTGCATGTGAGTTTGTGTGCTGGTAGGGGCTTTATTGTGCTGGTATGGACTTTATTGACTCATGGGTGTGTGTGTGAGTGTGGGTGATACAGACTGCATTGAGTCACAGTGCGCTGTGTGTGTGTGTGCTGGTATAGGCGATTTATTGAGTACCAGTGAGCCATGTGTGAGTGCGTGTTGGTGTGTGTGTGTGTGTACTGGTATAGGCTGTGCATTGAGTCACAGTGAGGCCTGCATCTGTGCATGTCTGTGTTTGTGTGTGTGTGTTTGCTGGTATAGGCTGAGCTTTGAATCACTCTGAGGTGTGTGTGCATGTGCTGGTAAAATTGTGCCTTGATTCACTGTGCCATGTGAGTGTGTGTGCACGCTGGTATAGGTTGTGCATTGAGTCAGAGTGGGAGGTGTGTGTGTCTGTGTGTTCTGGTATAGGCTGACAATTGAGGCACACTGAGGTCTGTGTGCACATGTGTGTATATGTGTGCTGGTACAGCCTGCTCATTGAGTCATATTGAGTTTTTTTTTGTGTGTGTGTGCAGGTAGAGGCAGCACATTGAGTCACAGTGAGGTGTATGTGTGTGATGTTATATGCTATGCACTGATTCATAGGGAGGTTTGTGTCTGTGTGTGTGCACTTTCTAGTTTAGGATTTGCATTGAATCACACTGAGCTGTGTTTTTGAGTGTCAGTATGTGTGCGTGTGTGGAGGTATGGGCTGTGGATTGACTCACATTTTGCCGTATGTGCTTCTCTGTGTGTGTATGTCTGCTAGCATATCCTGTGCACTAAGTCACAGGGAGCCATGTGTGTGTGTGTGTGTGTGTCCTGGTACAGAGTGTGCATTGATTCACAGTCAGCCATGTGTGTGTGTGTGTGAGTGCACTGGTATAGGATGTGCAGTGAGTCAGAGTGATGTGTGTGTGTGTCTGCATGTTCTGATATAGGCTGACCATTGTGTAACATTGAGGGTGTGTGTGTGTGTGTGCTGGTATAGGCTGCATATTTTGTCACAGTGAGCTGTGTGTGTGTGTATGTGTAGGTACAGGCTGTGCATTGAGTCACAGTGTGGGGTGTGTGTGTGATGTTATATTCTGTGCACTAGGACAGAGTGAGCCGTGTGTGTGTGCTGGTATAATCTGAACATTGAGTCACAGTGTGGTGTGGTGTGTGTGCCTTTGCTGGTATGGACTGTGCATTGAATCCCAGCCCTGTGTTCGTGTTTGTGTATTTGGTGCTGTAGAGTCTGCATGAGTCACAGTAAGATGTGTGTGTGTGTACTGCTATAGGCTGTACACTGAGCCATATTAAGGTGTGTTTCTGTGTGTGTGTGTGCGGGTATAGGCTATGCATTGACTCACATTGAGCCATGTGTTTGTATGTGCTACTCTACGCTATTCATTGAGTCTCAGTGAGCCATTGTTGTGTGTGTCTGTTTACTTGTATGGGCTTGGCATTGAGTCACAGAGAGGTGTTTGTGTGTGTTTGTGTGTCTGTGTGGTGGTATAAACTGCATTGAGTCACACGGCGGTGTGTGTGAGAGTGTGTGTGTGTGCAGGTACAGGCTGGTATTGAACCACAGTGAGCCGTGTGTGTGTGTGCTGGAATAGGCAGAGCATTGAGTCTCAGGTGTGTGTATGTGTGTGTGTATGCTGGTGTGGTCTCTGCATTGATTCACTAAGGTGTGTTGTGTGTGTATGTACATGGAGCTGAAGACTGTACACTGATTCACAGTGAGCTGTGTGTGTATGTGTGTGTGTGTGTGATGGTATGGGCTTTGCATTGAGTCACTGAGGTGTGTGTCTGTGTGTGTATACCTGGAACTACAGACTGTGCACTGATTCACAATGAGCCATGTGTGAATGTGTGTATGTGATAGTATAGGGTGTTCATAGAGTCACAATGAGCCGTGCATATGTGTCTTTGCATGGGTGTTGTGGTATAGGTTGTGCATTGTGTCACAGTGACTGTGCGTGTGTGTGTGTGTGTGTTTGTGATGGTATAGTACATGCATTGTATCAGAGAGAGCCATGCATGCGTCTCTGTGTGTGTGTGCTGGCATAGGCATTACATTGTGTCACAGTGAGCCATGTGTTTGTATGCTGGTGGAGACTCTGCATTGAGTCACAGTAAGACTTGTGTGTGTGCCAGTACAGGCTGTGCAAGGAGTCAGTGAGTCATATATGTGTGTGTGTGTGTGTGTGTGTGCTGATATATGAAGTGCATTGAGTCCAAGTGAATCATGTATGTTTGTGTGTGTTTGTGGGTGCTGCTATAGGTGGTTCACTGAGTCACAGTCAGGTATGTGTGAGTGTTTGTGTGTTCTTGTATAGGCTGTGCATTGATTCACAGTGAGGCATGTGTGTAAGCTGGTACAGGAGGTGCATTGAGTCACAGTGATGGTTGTGTTTGTGTGTGTGTGTGTGCTGCAGTAGGCTGTGTATTGAGTCACAGAAAGTGGGTCTTTGTGTGTGTATGTGCATGTACAGGCTGCGGTTTGAGTCACAGTGATGGGTGTCTCTGTGTGGTGTTATAGGCTGTGCATTGAATCACAGCCCTGTGTTAGTGTTGTGTATTTGGTGCTGTAGAGTCTGCATGAGTCACAGTAAGGTGTGTGTGTGTGCTGCTATATGCTGAGAATTGAGTCACACCTAGGTGAGTGTATGTGTATGTGTATGCTGATATGGGATTTGCATTGAATCACTGAGCGGTGTGTGTTTGTGTGTGTGTGTACTGCTATAGTCTGTACACTGAGCCATGTTAAGGTGTGTTTCTGTGTGTGTGTGTGCGGGTATAGGCTATGCATTGACTCACATTGAGCCATGTGTTTGTATGTGCTAGTATACACTGTTCATTGAGTCTCAGTGAGCCTTTGTTTTGTGTGTCTGTTTACTTGTATGGGCTTGGCATTGAGTCTCAGACAGGTGTGTGTGTGTGTCTGTGTGTCTGTGTGGTGGTATCATCTGCATTGAGTCACACGGCGGTGTGTGTGAGAGTGTGTGTGTGTGCAGGTACAGGCTGGTATTGAATGACAGTGAGCCGTGTGTGTGCCTGTGTGTGTGTGTGTGCTGGAATAGGCAGAGCATTGAGTCTCAGGTGTGTGTATGTGTGTGTGTATGCTGGTATGGTCTCTGCATTGATTCACTAAGGTGTGTTGTGTGTGTATGTACATGGAGCTGAAGACTGTACACTGATTCACAGTGAGCTGTGTGTGTATGTGTGTGTGCGTGTGATGGTATGGGCTTTGCATTGAGTCACTGAGGTGTGTGTCTGTGTGTGTATACCTGGAACTACAGACTGTGCACTGATTCACAATGAGCCATGTGTGAATGTGTGTATGTGATAGTATAGGGTGTGCATAGAGTCACAAAGAGCCGTGCATATGTGTCTTTGCATGGGTGTTGTGGTATAGGGTCTGCGTTGTGTCACAGTGACTGTGCGTGTGTGTGTGTTTGTGATGGTATAGTACGTGCATTGAATCAGAGAGAGCCATGCATGTGTCTCTGTGTGTGTGTGCTGGCATAGGCATTACATTGAGTCACAGTGAGCCATGAGTTTGTATGCTGGTGTAGACTCTGCATTGAGTCACAGTAAGCCTTGTGTGTGTGCCAGTACAGGCTGTGCATTGAGTCAGTGAGTCATATGTGTGTGTGTGTTTGTGTGTGTGTGTGCTGGTTTAGGCAGTGCATTGAGTCCAATGAGCAGTGTATGTTTGTGTGTGTGTGTGTGTGCTGCTATAGGTGGTTCACTGAGTCACAGTCAGGTATGTGTGAGTGAGTGTTTGTGTGTTCTTCTATAGGCTGTGCATTGATTCACAGTGAGCTCTGTGTGTATGGTGGTATAGGCGGTGCATTGAATCACAGTGATGGTTGTTTTTCTGTGTGTATGCTGCAGTAGGCTGTGAATTGAGTCACAGAAGGTGGGTCTTTGTGTGTGTATGTGCAGGTACAAGCTGCAGTTCGAGTCACAGTGATGGGTGTCTCTGTGTGATGTTATAGGCTGTGCATTGAATCACAGCGAGCCGTATTAGTGTGTGTACGTGTATTTGTGTATGCGTGTGTGTGTGATGGTACAGGCTGAACATTGAGTCACTGAGGTGTGCATGTGTGTATGTGGTGTTACAGACTGTTCGTTAGGTCAAACTGAGCAATATGTGTGTGTAGGGGTGTGTGTGTACAGTTATTTGCTGTGCACTGAGTCACAGTGAACCATGTGTGTGTGGGGAGCTGGTATAGTCAGAGCACTGAGTCACAGTTGAATGTGTGGGAGTTGTTTGTGTATGTGTGTGTGTATTTGCTGGTGTAGACTGTGCATTGAGTCACAGTGAGTAGTGCGGTGTGTGTGTGCTGTGATGGTGTGGACTGTGGTTTTATCCACTTTGACCTGAACGGCTGTGTGTGTTTGTGTGTTTGTGTGTGTGTGTGTGCTGGCACTAGATGACAGTTGAGACAGAGTGGGCTGTGTGTCTGTGTGTGCGCTGGTATAGACTCTGTATTGAGTCACTGTGAGCTGTGTGTGTATGTGTGTGCTCGTATAGGCTGTGCATTGAGTCACAGTGAGGTGTTTGTGTGTGTGTGTGCTGGTACAGGAAGCGTTTTGAGTCACAGTCTCGTGTGTGTGTGTGTGCATGTGAGTTTGTGTGCTGGTATGGGCTTTATTGTGCTGGTATGGGCTTTATTGACTCATGGGTGTGTGTGTGAGTGTGGGTGATACAGACTGCATTGAGTCACAGTGCGCTGTGTGTGTGTGTGCTGGTATAGGCGATTTATTGAGTACCAGTGAGCCATGTGTGAGTGCGTGTTGGTGTGTGTGTGTGTGTACTGGTATAGGCTGTGCATTGAGTCACAGTGAGGCCTGCATCTGTGCATGTCTGTGTTTGTGTGTGTGTGTTTGCTGGTATAGGCTGAGCTTTGAATCACTCTGAGGTGTGTGTGCATGTGCTGGTAAAATTGTGCCTTGATTCACTGTGCCATGTGAGTGTGTGTGCACGCTGGTATAGGTTGTGCATTGAGTCAGAGTGGGAGGTGTGTGTGTCTGTGTGTTCTGGTATAGGCTGACAATTGAGGCACACTGAGGTCTGTGTGCACATGTGTGTATATGTGTGCTGGTACAGCCTGCTCATTGAGTCATATTGAGTTTTTTGTGTGTGTGTGTGCAGGTAGAGGCAGCACATTGAGTCACAGTGAGGTGTATGTGTGTGATGTTATATGCTATGCACTGATTCATAGGGAGGTTTGTGTCTGTGTGTGTGCACTTTCTAGTTTAGGATTTGCATTGAATCACACTGAGCTGTGTTTTTGAGTGTCAGTATGTGTGCGTGTGTGGAGGTATGGGCTGTGGATTGACTCACATTTTGCCGTATGTGCTTCTCTGTGTGTGTATGTCTGCTAGCATATCCTGTGCACTAAGTCACAGGGAGCCATGTGTGTGTGTGTGTGTGTGTCCTGGTACAGAGTGTGCATTGATTCACAGTCAGCCATGTGTGTGTGTGTGAGTGCACTGGTATAGGATGTGCAGTGAGTCAGAGTGATGTGTGTGTGTGTCTGCATGTTCTGATATAGGCTGACCATTGTGTAACATTGAGGGTGTGTGTGTGTGTGTGCTGGTATAGGCTGCATATTTTGTCACAGTGAGCTGTGTGTGTGTGTATGTGTAGGTACAGGCTGTGCATTGAGTCACAGTGTGGGGGGTGTGTGTGATGTTATATTCTGTGCACTAGGACAGAGTGAGCCGTGTGTGTGTGCTGGTATAATCTGAACATTGAGTCACAGTGTGGTGTGGTGTGTGTGCCTTTGCTGGTATGGACTGTGCATTGAATCCCAGCCCTGTGTTAGTGTTTGTGTATTTGGTGCTGTAGAGTCTGCATGAGTCACAGTAAGATGTGTGTGTGTGTACTGCTATAGGCTGTACACTGAGCCATATTAAGGTGTGTTTCTGTGTGTGTGTGTGCGGGTATAGGCTATACATTGACTCACATTGAGCCATGTGTTTGTATGTGCTACTATACGCTATTCATTGAGTCTCAGTGAGCCATTGTTGTGTGTGTCTGTTTACTTGTATGGGCTTGGCATTGAGTCACAGAGAGGTGTTTGTGTGTGTTTGTGTGTCTGTGTGGTGGTATAAACTGCATTGAGTCACACGGCGGTGTGTGTGAGAGTGTGTGTGTGTGCAGGTACAGGCTGGTATTGAACCACAGTGAGCCGTGTGTGTGTGTGCTGGAATAGGCAGAGCATTGAGTCTCAGATGTGTGTATGTGTGTGTGTATGCTGGTGTGGTCTCTGCATTGATTCACTAAGGTGTGTTGTGTGTGTATGTACATCGAGCTGAAGACTGTACACTGATTCACAGTGAGCTGTGTGTGTATGTGTGTGTGTGTGTGATGGTATGGGCTTTGCATTGAGTCACTGAGGTGTGTGTCTGTGTGTGTATACCTGGAACTACAGACTGTGCACTGATTCACAATGAGCCATGTGTGAATGTGTGTATGTGATAGTATAGGGTGTTCATAGAGTCACAATGAGCCGTGCATATGTGTCTTTGCATGGGTGTTGTGGTATAGGCTGTGCATTGTGTCACAGTGACTGTGCGTGTGTGTGTGTGTGTGTTTGTGATGGTATAGTACATGCATTGTATCAGAGAGAGCCATGCATGCGTCTCTGTGTGTGTGTGCTGGCATAGGCATTACATTGTGTCACAGTGAGCCATGTGTTTGTATGCTGGTGGAGACTCTGCATTGAGTCACAGTAAGACTTGTGTGTGTGCCAGTACAGGCTGTGCAAGGAGTCAGTGAGTCATATATGTGTGTGTGTGTGTGTGTGTGTGTGCTGATATATGAAGTGCATTGAGTCCAAGTGAATCATGTATGTTTGTGTGTGTTTGTGGGTGCTGCTATAGGTGGTTCACTGAGTCACAGTCAGGTATGTGTGAGTGTTTGTGTGTTCTTGTATAGGCTGTGCATTGATTCACAGTGAGGCATGTGTGTAAGCTGGTACAGGAGGTGCATTGAGTCACAGTGATGGTTGTGTTTGTGTGTGTGTGTGTGCTGCAGTAGGCTGTGTATTGAGTCACAGAAAGTGGGTCTTTGTGTGTGTATGTGCATGTACAGGCTGCGGTTTGAGTCACAGTGATGGGTGTCTCTGTGTGGTGTTATAGGCTGTGCATTGAATCACAGCCCTGTGTTAGTGTTGTGTATTTGGTGCTGTAGAGTCTGCATGAGTCACAGTAAGGTGTGTGTGTGTGCTGCTATATGCTGAGAATTGAGTCACACCTAGGTGAGTGTATGTGTATGTGTATGCTGATATGGGATTTGCATTGAATCACTGAGCGGTGTGTGTTTGTGTGTGTGTGTACTGCTATAGTCTGTACACTGAGCCATGTTAAGGTGTGTTTCTGTGTGTGTGTGTGCGGGTATAGGCTATGCATTGACTCACATTGAGCCATGTGTTTGTATGTGCTAGTATACACTGTTCATTGAGTCTCAGTGAGCCTTTGTTTTGTGTGTCTGTTTACTTGTATGGGCTTGGCATTGAGTCTCAGTCAGGTGTGTGTGTGTGTCTGTGTGGTGGTATCATCTGCATTGAGTCACACGGCGGTGTGTGTGAGAGTGTGTGTGTGTGCAGGTAGAGGCTGGTATTGAATGACAGTGAGCTGTGTGTGTGCCTGTGTGTGTGTGTGTGCTGGAATAGGCAGAGCATTGAGTCTCAGGTGTGTGTATGTGTGTGTGTATGCTGGTATGGTCTCTGCATTGATTCACTAAGGTGTGTTGTGTGTGTATGTACATGGAGCTGAAGACTGTACACTGATTCACAGTGATCTGTGTGTGTATGTGTGTGTGTGTGTGATGGTATGGGCTTTGCATTGAGTCACTGAGGTGTGTGTCTGTGTGTGTATACCTGGAACTACAGACTGTGCACTGATTCACAATGAGCCATGTGTGAATGTGTGTATGTGATAGTATAGGGTGTGCATAGAGTCACAAAGAGCCGTGCATATGTGTCTTTGCATGGGTGTTGTGGTATAGGGCCTGCGTTGTGTCACAGTGACTGTGCGTGTGTGTGTGTTTGTGATGGTATAGTACGTGCAATGTATCAGAGAGAGCCATGCATGCGTCTCTGTGTGTGTGTGCTGGCATAGGCATTACATTGTGTCACAGTGAGCCATGTGTTTGTATGCTGGTGTAGACTCTGCATTGAGTCACAGTAAGCCTTGTGTGTGTGCCAGTACAGGCTGTGCATTGAGTCAGTGAGTCATATGTGTGTGTGTGTTTGTGTGTGTGTGTGCTGGTTTAGGCAGTGCATTGAGTCCAATGAGCAGTGTATGTTTGTGTGTGTGTGTGTTTGCTGCTATAGGTGGTTCACTGAGTCACAGTCAGGTATGTGTGAGTGAGTGTTTGTGTGTTCTTCTATAGGCTGTGCATTGATTCACAGTGAGCTCTGTGTGTATGGTGGTATAGGCGGTGCATTGAATCACAGTGATGGTTGTTTTTCTGTGTGTATGCTGCAGTAGGCTGTGAATTGAGTCACAGAAGGTGGGTCTTTGTGTGTGTATGTGCAGGTACAAGCTGCAGTTCGAGTCACAGTGATGGGTGTCTCTGTGTGATGTTATAGGCTGTGCATTGAATCACAGCGAGCCGTATTAGTGTGTGTACGTGTATTTGTGTATGCGTGTGTGATGGTACAGGCTGAACATTGAGTCACTGAGGTATGCATGTGTGTATGTGGTGTTACAGACTGTTCGTTAGGTCAAACTGAGCAATATGTGTGTGTAGGGGTGTGTGTGTACAGTTATTTGCTGTGCACTGAGTCACAGTGAACCATGTGTGTGTGGGGAGCTGGTATAGTCAGAGCACTGAGTCACAGTTGAATGTGTGGGAGTTGTTTGTGTATGTGTGTGTGTATTTGCTGGTGTAGACTGTGCATTGAGTCACAGTGAGTAGTGCGGTGTGTGTGTGCTGTGATGGTGTGGACTGTGGTTTTATCCACTTTGACCTGAACGGCTGTGTGTGTTTGTGTGTTTGTGTGTGTGTGTGTGCTGGCACTAGATGACAGTTGAGACAGAGTGGGCTGTGTGTCTGTGTGTGCACTGGTATAGACTCTGTATTGAGTCACTGTGAGCTGTGTGTGTATGTGTGTGCTCGTATAGGCTGTGCATTGAGTCACAGTGAGGTGTTTGTGTGTGTGTGTGCTGGTACAGGAAGCGTTTTGAGTCACAGTCTCGTGTGTGTGTGTGTGCATGTGAGTTTGTGTGCTGGTATGGGCTTTATTGTGCTGGTATGGACTTTATTGACTCATGGGTGTGTGTGTGAGTGTGGGTGATACAGACTGCATTGAGTCACAGTGCGCTGTGTGTGTGTGTGCTGGTATAGGCGATTTATTGAGTACCAGTGAGCCATGTGTGAGTGCGTGTTGGTGTGTGTGTGTGTGTACTGGTATAGGCTGTGCATTGAGTCACAGTGAGGCCTGCATCTGTGCATGTCTGTGTTTGTGTGTGTGTGTTTGCTGGTATAGGCTGAGCTTTGAATCACTCTGAGGTGTGTGTGCATGTGCTGGTAAAATTGTGCCTTGATTCACTGTGCCATGTGAGTGTGTGTGCACGCTGGTATAGGTTGTGCATTGAGTCAGAGTGGGAGGTGTGTGTGTCTGTGTGTTCTGGTATAGGCTGACAATTGAGGCACACTGAGGTCTGTGTGCACATGTGTGTATATGTGTGCTGGTACAGCCTGCTCATTGAGTCATATTGAGTTTTTTTTGTGTGTGTGTGCAGGTCGAGGCAGCACATTGAGTCACAGTGAGGTGTATGTGTGTGATGTTATATGCTATGCACTGATTCATAGGGAGGTTTGTGTCTGTGTGTGTGCACTTTCTAGTTTAGGATTTGCATTGAATCACACTGAGCTGTGTTTTTGAGTGTCAGTATGTGTGCGTGTGTGGAGGTATGGGCTGTGGATTGACTCACATTTTGCCGTATGTGCTTCTCTGTGTGTGTATGTCTGCTAGCATATCCTGTGCACTAAGTCACAGGGAGCCATGTGTGTGTGTGTGTGTGTGTCCTGGTACAGAGTGTGCATTGATTCACAGTCAGCCATGTGTGTGTGTGTGTGAGTGCACTGGTATAGGATGTGCAGTGAGTCAGAGTGATGTGTGTGTGTGTCTGCATGTTCTGATATAGGCTGACCATTGTGTAACATTGAGGGTGTGTGTGTGTGTGTGCTGGTATAGGCTGCATATTTTGTCACAGTGAGCTGTGTGTGTGTGTATGTGTAGGTACAGGCTGTGCATTGAGTCACAGTGTGGGGTGTGTGTGTGATGTTATATTCTGTGCACTAGGACAGAGTGAGCCGTGTGTGTGTGCTGGTATAATCTGAACATTGAGTCACAGTGTGGTGTGGTGTGTGTGCCTTTGCTGGTATGGACTGTGCATTGAATCCCAGCCCTGTGTTCGTGTTTGTGTATTTGGTGCTGTAGAGTCTGCATGAGTCACAGTAAGATGTGTGTGTGTGTACTGCTATAGGCTGTACACTGAGCCATATTAAGGTGTGTTTCTGTGTGTGTGTGTGCGGGTATAGGCTATGCATTGACTCACATTGAGCCATGTGTTTGTATGTGCTACTATACGCTATTCATTGAGTCTCAGTGAGCCATTGTTGTGTGTGTCTGTTTACTTGTATGGGCTTGGCATTGAGTCACAGAGAGGTGTTTGTGTGTGTTTGTGTGTCTGTGTGGTGGTATAAACTGCATTGAGTCACACGGCGGTGTGTGTGAGAGTGTGTGTGTGTGCAGGTACAGGCTGGTATTGAACCACAGTGAGCCGTGTGTGTGTGTGCTGGAATAGGCAGAGCATTGAGTCTCAGGTGTGTGTATGTGTGTGTGTATGCTGGTATGGTCTCTGCATTGATTCACTAAGGTGTGTTGTGTGTGTATGTACATGGAGCTGAAGACTGTACACTGATTCACAGTGAGCTGTGTGTGTATGTGTGTGTGTGTGTGATGGTATGGGCTTTGCATTGAGTCACTGAGGTGTGTGTCTGTGTGTGTATACCTGGAACTACAGACTGTGCACTGATTCACAATGAGCCATGTGTGAATGTGTGTATGTGATAGTATAGGGTGTTCATAGAGTCACAATGAGCCGTGCATATGTGTCTTTGCATGGGTGTTGTGGTATAGGCTGTGCATTGTGTCACAGTGACTGTGCGTGTGTGTGTGTGTGTTTGTGTTGGTATAGTACATGCATTGTATCAGAGAGAGCCATGCATGCGTCTCTGTGTGTGTGTGCTGGCATAGGCATTACATTGTGTCACAGTGAGCCATGTGTTTGTATGCTGGTGGAGACTCTGCATTGAGTCACAGTAAGACTTGTGTGTGTGCCAGTACAGGCTGTGCAAGGAGTCAGTGAGTCATATATGTGTGTGTGTGTGTGTGTGTGCTGATATATGAAGTGCATTGAGTCCAAGTGAATCATGTATGTTTGTGTGTGTTTGTGGGTGCTGCTATAGGTGGTTCACTGAGTCACAGTCAGGTATGTGTGAGTGTTTGTGTGTTCTTGTATAGGCTGTGCATTGATTCACAGTGAGGCATGTGTGTAAGCTGGTACAGGAGGTGCATTGAGTCACAGTGATGGTTGTGTTTGTGTGTGTGTGTGTGCTGCAGTAGGCTGTGTATTGAGTCACAGAAAGTGGGTCTTTGTGTGTGTATGTGCATGTACAGGCTGCGGTTTGAGTCACAGTGATGGGTGTCTCTGTGTGGTGTTATAGGCTGTGCATTGAATCACAGCCCTGTGTTAGTGTTGTGTATTTGGTGCTGTAGAGTCTGCATGAGTCACAGTAAGGTGTGTGTGTGTGCTGCTATATGCTGAGAATTGAGTCACACCTAGGTGAGTGTATGTGTATGTGTATGCTGATATGGGATTTGCATTGAATCACTGAGCGGTGTGTGTTTGTGTGTGTGTGTACTGCTATAGTCTGTACACTGAGCCATGTTAAGGTGTGTTTCTGTGTGTGTGTGTGCGGGTATAGGCTATGCATTGACTCACATTGAGCCATGTGTTTGTATGTGCTAGTATACACTGTTCATTGAGTCTCAGTGAGCCTTTGTTTTGTGTGTCTGTTTACTTGTATGGGCTTGGCATTGAGTCTCAGTCAGGTGTGTGTGTGTGTCTGTGTGGTGGTATCATCTGCATTGAGTCACACGGCGGTGTGTGTGAGAGTGTGTGTGTGTGCAGGTAGAGGCTGGTATTGAATGACAGTGAGCCGTGTGTGTGCCTGTGTGTGTGTGTGTGCTGGAATAGGCAGAGCATTGAGTCTCAGGTGTGTGTATGTGTGTGTGTATGCTGGTATGGTCTCTGCATTGATTCACTAAGGTGTGTTGTGTGTGTATGTACATGGAGCTGAAGACTGTACACTGATTCACAGTGAGCTGTGTGTGTATGTGTGTGTGTGTGTGATGGTATGGGCTTTGCATTGAGTCACTGAGGTGTGTGTCTGTGTGTGTATACCTGGAACTACAGACTGTGCACTGATTCACAATGAGCCATGTGTGAATGTGTGTATGTGATAGTATAGGGTGTGCATAGAGTCACAAAGAGCCGTGCATATGTGTCTTTGCATGGGTGTTGTGGTATAGGGTCTGCGTTGTGTCACAGTGACTGTGCGTGTGTGTGTGTTTGTGATGGTATAGTACGTGCATTGAATCAGAGAGAGCCATTCATGTGTCTCTGTGTGTGTGTGCTGGCATAGGCATTATATTGAGTCACAGTGAGCCATGTGTTTGTATGCTGGTGTAGACTCTGCATTGAGTCACAGTAAGCCTTGTGTGTGTGCCAGTACAGGCTGTGCATTGAGTCAGTGAGTCATATGTGTGTGTGTGTTTGTGTGTGTGTGTGCTGGTTTAGGCAGTGCATTGAGTCCAATGAGCAGTGTATGTTTGTGTGTGTGTGTGTGTGTTGCTATAGGTGGTTCACTGAGTCACAGTCAGGTATGTGTGAGTGAGTGTTTGTGTGTTCTTCTATAGGCTGTGCATTGATTCACAGTGAGCTCTGTGTGTATGGTGGTATAGGCGGTGCATTGAATCACAGTGATGGTTGTTTTTCTGTGTGTATGCTGCAGTAGGCTGTGAATTGAGTCACAGAAGGTGGGTCTTTGTGTGTGTATGTGCAAGTACAAGCTGCAGTTCGAGTCACAGTGATGGGTGTCTCTGTGTGATGTTATAGGCTGTGCATTGAATCACAGCGAGCCGTATTAGTGTGTGTACGTGTATTTGTGTATGCGTGTGTGTGTGTGATGGTACAGGCTGAACATTGAGTCACTGAGGTGTGCATGTGTGTATGTGGTGTTACAGACTGTTCGTTAGGTCAAACTGAGCAATATGTGTGTGTAGGGGTGTGTGTGTACAGTTATTTGCTGTGCACTGAGTCACAGTGAACCATGTGTGTGTGGGGAGCTGGTATAGTCAGAGCACTGAGTCACAGTTGAATGTGTGGGAGTTGTTTGTGTATGTGTGTGTGTATTTGCTGGTGTAGACTGTGCATTGAGTCACAGTGAGTAGTGCGGTGTGTGTGTGCTGTGATGGTGTGGACTGTGGTTTTATCCACTTTGACCTGAATGGCTGTGTGTGTTTGTGTGTGTGTGTGTGCTGGCACTAGATGACAATTGAGACAGAGTGGGCTGTGTGTCTGTGTGTGTGCTGGTATAGACTCTGTATTGAGTCACTGTGAGCTGTGTGTGTATGTGTGTGCTCGTATAGGCTGTGCATTGAGTCACAGTGAGGTGTTTGTGTGTGTGTGTGCTGGTACAGAAAGCGTTTTGAGTCACAGTCTCATGTGTGTGTGTGTGCATGTGAGTTTGGTGCTGGTATGGGCTTTATTGTGCTGGTATGGGCTTTATTGACTCATGGGTGTGTGTGTGAGTGTGGGTGATACAGACTGCATTGAGTCACAGTGCGATGTGTGTGTGTGTGCTGGTATAGGTGATTTATTGAGTACCAGTGAGCCATGTGTGAGTGCGTGTTGGTGTGTGTGTGTGTGTACTGGTATAGGCTGTGCATTGAGTCACAGTGAGGCCTGCATCTGTGTATGTCTGTGTTTGTGTGTGTGTGTTTGCTGGTATAGGCTGAGCTTTGAATCACTCTGAGGTGTGTGTGCATGTGCTGGTAAAATTGTGCCTTGATTCACTGTGCCATGTGAGTGTGTATGCACGCTGGTATAGGTTGTGCATTGAGTCAGAGTGGGAGGTGTGTGTGTCTGTGTGTTCTGGTATAGGCTGACAATTGAGGCACACTGAGGTCTGTGTGCACATGTGTGTATATGTGTGCTGGTACAGCCTGCTCATTGAGTCATATTGAGTTTTTTGTGTGTGTGTGTGCAGGTAGAGGCAGCACATTGAGTCACAGTGAGGTGTATGTGTGTGATGTTATATGCTATGCACTGATTCATAGGGAGGTTTGTGTCTGTGTGTGTGCACTTTCTAGTTTAGGATTTGCATTGAATCACACTGAGCTGTGTTTTTGAGTGTCAGTATGTGTGCGTGTGTGGAGGTATGGGCTGTGGATTGACTCACATTTTGCCGTATGTGCTTCTCTGTGTGTGTATGTCTGCTAGCATATCCTGTGCACTGAGTCACAGAGAGCCGTGTGTGTGTGTGTGTGTGTGTGTCCTGGTACAGAGTGTGCATTGATTCACAGTCAGCCATGTGTGTGTGTGTGTGAGTGCACTGGTATAGGATGTGCAGTGAGTCAGAGTGATGTGTGTGTGTGTCTGCATGTTCTGATATAGGCTGACCATTGTGTAACATTGAGGGTGTGTGTGTGTGTGTGCTGGTATAGGCTGCATATTTTGTCACAGTGAGCTGTGTGTGTGTGTATGTGTAGGTACAGGCTGTGCATTGAGTCACAGTGTGGGGTGTGTGTGTGATGTTATATTCTGTGCACTAGGACAGAGTAAGCCGTGTGTGTGTGCTGGTATAATCTGAACATTGAGTCACAGTGTGGTGTGGTGTGTGTGCCTTTGCTGGTATGGACTGTGCATTGAATCCCAGCCCTGTGTTAGTGTTTGTGTATTTGGTGCTGTAGAGTCTGCATGAGTCACAGTAAGACGTGTGTGTGTGTACTGCTATAGGCTGTACACTGAGCCATATTAAGCTGTGTTTCTGTGTGTGTGTGTGCGGGTATAGGCTATGCATTGACTCACATTGAGCCATGTGTTTGTATGTGCTACTATACGCTATTCATTGAGTCTCAGTGAGCCATTGTTGTGTGTGTCTGTTTACTTGTATGGGCTTGGCATTGAGTCACAGAGAGGTGTTTGTGTGTGTTTGTGTGTCTGTGTGGTGGTATAAACTGCATTGAGTCACACGGCGGTGTGTGTGAGAGTGTGTGTGTGTGCAGGTACAGGCTGGTATTGAACCACAGTGAGCCGTGTGTGTGTGTGCTGGAATAGGCAGAGCATTGAGTCTCAGGTGTGTGTATGTGTGTGTGTATGCTGGTATGGTCTCTGCATTGATTCACTAAGGTGTGTTGTGTGTGTATGTACATGGAGCTGAAGACTGTACACTGATTCACAGTGAGCTGTGTGTGTATGTGTGTGTGTGTGTGATGGTATGGGCTTTGCATTGAGTCACTGAGGTGTGTGTCTGTGTGTGTATACCTGGAACTACAGACTGTGCACTGATTCACAATGAGCCATGTGTGAATGTGTGTATGTGATAGTATAGGGTGTTCATAGAGTCACAATGAGCCGTGCATAT
This sequence comes from Pseudorca crassidens, assembly GCF_039906515.1. Lineage (NCBI taxonomy): Eukaryota > Metazoa > Chordata > Mammalia > Artiodactyla > Delphinidae > Pseudorca > Pseudorca crassidens. The sequence continues at coordinate 13,807,263 of NC_090318.1, forward strand.
GTGTCTTTGCATGGGTGTTGTGGTATAGGCTGTGCATTGTGTCACAGTGACTGTGCGTGTGTGTGTGTGTGTGTTTGTGATGGTATAGTACATGCATTGTATCAGAGAGAGCCATGCATGCGTCTCTGTGTGTGTGTGCTGGCATAGGCATTACATTGTGTCACAGTGAGCCATGTGTTTGTATGCTGGTGGAGACTCTGCATTGAGTCACAGTAAGACTTGTGTGTGTGCCAGTACAGGCTGTGCAAGGAGTCAGTGAGTCATATATGTGTGTGTGTGTGTGTGTGCTGATATATGAAGTGCATTGAGTCCAAGTGAATCATGTATGTTTGTGTGTGTTTGTGGGTGCTGCTATAGGTGGTTCACTGAGTCACAGTCAGGTATGTGTGAGTGTTTGTGTGTTCTTGTATAGGCTGTGCATTGATTCACAGTGAGGCATGTGTGTAAGCTGGTACAGGAGGTGCATTGAGTCACAGTGATGGTTGTGTTTGTGTGTGTGTGTGTGCTGCAGTAGGCTGTGTATTGAGTCACAGAAAGTGGGTCTTTGTGTGTGTATGTGCATGTACAGGCTGCGGTTTGAGTCACAGTGATGGGTGTCTCTGTGTGGTGTTATAGGCTGTGCATTGAATCACAGCCCTGTGTTAGTGTTGTGTATTTGGTGCTGTAGAGTCTGCATGAGTCACAGTAAGGTGTGTGTGTGTGCTGCTATATGCTGAGAATTGAGTCACACCTAGGTGAGTGTATGTGTATGTGTATGCTGATATGGGATTTGCATTGAATCACTGAGCGGTGTGTGTTTGTGTGTGTGTGTACTGCTATAGTCTGTACACTGAGCCATGTTAAGGTGTGTTTCTGTGTGTGTGTGTGCGGGTATAGGCTATGCATTGACTCACATTGAGCCATGTGTTTGTATGTGCTAGTATACACTATTCATTGAGTCTCAGTGAGCCTTTGTTTTGTGTGTCTGTTTACTTGTATGGGCTTGGCATTGAGTCTCAGTCAGGTGTGTGTGTGTGTCTGTGTGGTGGTATCATCTGCATTGAGTCACATGGCGGTGTGTGTGAGAGTGTGTGTGTGTGCAGGTAGAGGCTGGTATTGAATGACAGTGAGCCGTGTGTGTGCCTGTGTGTGTGTGTGTGTGCTGGAATAGGCAGAGCATTGAGTCTCAGGTGTGTGTATGTGTGTGTGTATGCTGGTATGGTCTCTGCATTGATTCACTAAGGTGTGTTGTGTGTGTATGTACATGGAGCTGAAGACTGTACACTGATTCACAGTGAGCTGTGTGTGTATGTGTGTGTGTGTGTGATGGTATGGGCTTTGCATTGAGTCACTGAGGTGTGTGTCTGTGTGTGTATACCTGGAACTACAGACTGTGCACTGATTCACAATGAGCCATGTGTGAATGTGTGTATGTGATAGTATAGGGTGTGCATAGAGTCACAAAGAGCCGTGCATATGTGTCTTTGCATGGGTGTTGTGGTATAGGGTCTGCGTTGTGTCACAGTGACTGTGCGTGTGTGTGTGTTTGTGATGGTATAGTACATGCAATGTATCAGAGAGAGCCATGCATGCGTCTCTGTGTGTGTGTGCTGGCATAGGCATTACATTGTGTCACAGTGAGCCATGTGTTTGTATGCTGGTGTAGACTCTGCATTGAGTCACAGTAAGCCTTGTGTGTGTGCCAGTACAGGCTGTGCATTGAGTCAGTGAGTCATATGTGTGTGTGTGTTTGTGTGTGTGTGTGCTGGTTTAGGCAGTGCATTGAGTCCAATGAGCAGTGTATGTTTGTGTGTGTGTGTGTTTGCTGCTATAGGTGGTTCACTGAGTCACAGTCAGGTATGTGTGAGTGAGTGTTTGTGTGTTCTTCTATAGGCTGTGCATTGATTCACAGTGAGCTCTGTGTGTATGGTGGTATAGGCGGTGCATTGAATCACAGTGATGGTTGTTTTTCTGTGTGTATGCTGCAGTAGGCTGTGAATTGAGTCACAGAAGGTGGGTCTTTGTGTGTGTATGTGCAGGTACAAGCTGCAGTTCGAGTCACAGTGATGGGTGTCTCTGTGTGATGTTATAGGCTGTGCATTGAATCACAGCGAGCCGTATTAGTGTGTGTACGTGTATTTGTGTATGCGTGTGTGATGGTACAGGCTGAACATTGAGTCACTGAGGTATGCATGTGTGTATGTGGTGTTACAGACTGTTCGTTAGGTCAAACTGAGCAATATGTGTGTGTAGGGGTGTGTGTGTACAGTTATTTGCTGTGCACTGAGTCACAGTGAACCATGTGTGTGTGGGGAGCTGGTATAGTCAGAGCACTGAGTCACAGTTGAATGTTTGGGAGTTGTTTGTGTATGTGTGTGTGTATTTGCTGGTGTAGACTGTGCATTGAGTCACAGTGAGTAGTGCGGTGTGTGTGTGCTGTGATGGTGTGGACTGTGGTTTTATCCACTTTGACCTGAACGGCTGTGTGTGTTTGTGTGTTTGTGTGTGTGTGTGTGCTGGCACTAGATGACAGTTGAGACAGAGTGGGCTGTGTGTCTGTGTGTGCACTGGTATAGACTCTGTATTGAGTCACTGTGAGCTGTGTGTGTATGTGTGTGCTCGTATAGGCTGTGCATTGAGTCACAGTGAGGTGTTTGTGTGTGTGTGTGCTGGTACAGGAAGCGTTTTGAGTCACAGTCTCGTGTGTGTGTGTGTGCATGTGAGTTTGTGTGCTGGTATGGGCTTTATTGTGCTGGTATGGACTTTATTGACTCATGGGTGTGTGTGTGAGTGTGGGTGATACAGACTGCATTGAGTCACAGTGCGCTGTGTGTGTGTGTGCTGGTATAGGCGATTTATTGAGTACCAGTGAGCCATGTGTGAGTGCGTGTTGGTGTGTGTGTGTGTGTACTGGTATAGGCTGTGCATTGAGTCACAGTGAGGCCTGCATCTGTGCATGTCTGTGTTTGTGTGTGTGTGTTTGCTGGTATAGGCTGAGCTTTGAATCACTCTGAGGTGTGTGTGCATGTGCTGGTAAAATTGTGCCTTGATTCACTGTGCCATGTGAGTGTGTGTGCACGCTGGTATAGGTTGTGCATTGAGTCAGAGTGGGAGGTGTGTGTGTCTGTGTGTTCTGGTATAGGCTGACAATTGAGGCACACTGAGGTCTGTGTGCACATGTGTGTATATGTGTGCTGGTACAGCCTGCTCATTGAGTCATATTGAGTTTTTTTTTGTGTGTGTGTGCAGGTAGAGGCAGCACATTGAGTCACAGTGAGGTGTATGTGTGTGATGTTATATGCTATGCACTGATTCATAGGGAGGTTTGTGTCTGTGTGTGTGCACTTTCTAGTTTAGGATTTGCATTGAATCACACTGAGCTGTGTTTTTGAGTGTCAGTATGTGTGCGTGTGTGGAGGTATGGGCTGTGGATTGACTCACATTTTGCCGTATGTGCTTCTCTGTGTGTGTATGTCTGCTAGCATATCCTGTGCACTAAGTCACAGGGAGCCATGTGTGTGTGTGTGTGTGTGTCCTGGTACAGAGTGTGCATTGATTCACAGTCAGCCATGTGTGTGTGTGTGTGAGTGCACTGGTATAGGATGTGCAGTGAGTCAGAGTGATGTGTGTGTGTGTCTGCATGTTCTGATATAGGCTGACCATTGTGTAACATTGAGGGTGTGTGTGTGTGTGTGCTGGTATAGGCTGCATATTTTGTCACAGTGAGCTGTGTGTGTGTGTATGTGTAGGTACAGGCTGTGCATTGAGTCACAGTGTGGGGTGTGTGTGTGATGTTATATTCTGTGCACTAGGACAGAGTGAGCCGTGTGTGTGTGCTGGTATAATCTGAACATTGAGTCACAGTGTGGTGTGGTGTGTGTGCCTTTGCTGGTATGGACTGTGCATTGAATCCCAGCCCTGTGTTCGTGTTTGTGTATTTGGTGCTGTAGAGTCTGCATGAGTCACAGTAAGATGTGTGTGTGTGTACTGCTATAGGCTGTACACTGAGCCATATTAAGGTGTGTTTCTGTGTGTGTGTGTGCGGGTATAGGCTATGCATTGACTCACATTGAGCCATGTGTTTGTATGTGCTACTATACGCTATTCATTGAGTCTCAGTGAGCCATTGTTGTGTGTGTCTGTTTACTTGTATGGGCTTGGCATTGAGTCACAGAGAGGTGTTTGTGTGTGTTTGTGTGTCTGTGTGGTGGTATAAACTGCATTGAGTCACACGGCGGTGTGTGTGAGAGTGTGTGTGTGTGCAGGTACAGGCTGGTATTGAACCACAGTGAGCCGTGTGTGTGTGTGCTGGAATAGGCAGAGCATTGAGTCTCAGGTGTGTGTATGTGTGTGTGTATGCTGGTATGGTCTCTGCATTGATTCACTAAGGTGTGTTGTGTGTGTATGTACATGGAGCTGAAGACTGTACACTGATTCACAGTGAGCTGTGTGTGTATGTGTGTGTGTGTGTGATGGTATGGGTTTTGCATTGAGTCACTGAGGTGTGTGTCTGTGTGTGTATACCTGGAACTACAGACTGTGCACTGATTCACAATGAGCCATGTGTGAATGTGTGTATGTGATAGTATAGGGTGTTCATAGAGTCACAATGAGCCGTGCATATGTGTCTTTGCATGGGTGTTGTGGTATAGGCTGTGCATTGTGTCACAGTGACTGTGCGTGTGTGTGTGTGTGTTTGTGTTGGTATAGTACATGCATTGTATCAGAGAGAGCCATGCATGCGTCTCTGTGTGTGTGTGCTGGCATAGGCATTACATTGTGTCACAGTGAGCCATGTGTTTGTATGCTGGTGGAGACTCTGCATTGAGTCACAGTAAGACTTGTGTGTGTGCCAGTACAGGCTGTGCAAGGAGTCAGTGAGTCATATATGTGTGTGTGTGTGTGTGTGTGTGCTGATATATGAAGTGCATTGAGTCCAAGTGAATCATGTATGTTTGTGTGTGTTTGTGGGTGCTGCTATAGGTGGTTCACTGAGTCACAGTCAGGTATGTGTGAGTGTTTGTGTGTTCTTGTATAGGCTGTGCATTGATTCACAGTGAGGCATGTGTGTAAGCTGGTACAGGAGGTGCATTGAGTCACAGTGATGGTTGTGTTTGTGTGTGTGTGTGTGCTGCAGTAGGCTGTGTATTGAGTCACAGAAAGTGGGTCTTTGTGTGTGTATGTGCATGTACAGGCTGCGGTTTGAGTCACAGTGATGGGTGTCTCTGTGTGGTGTTATAGGCTGTGCATTGAATCACAGCCCTGTGTTAGTGTTGTGTATTTGGTGCTGTAGAGTCTGCATGAGTCACAGTAAGGTGTGTGTGTGTGCTGCTATATGCTGAGAATTGAGTCACACCTAGGTGAGTGTATGTGTATGTGTATGCTGATATGGGATTTGCATTGAATCACTGAGCGGTGTGTGTTTGTGTGTGTGTGTACTGCTATAGTCTGTACACTGAGCCATGTTAAGGTGTGTTTCTGTGTGTGTGTGTGCGGGTATAGGCTATGCATTGACTCACATTGAGCCATGTGTTTGTATGTGCTAGTATACACTGTTCATTGAGTCTCAGTGAGCCTTTGTTTTGTGTGTCTGTTTACTTGTATGGGCTTGGCATTGAGTCTCAGTCAGGTGTGTGTGTGTGTCTGTGTGGTGGTATCATCTGCATTGAGTCACACGGCGGTGTGTGTGAGAGTGTGTGTGTGTGCAGGTAGAGGCTGGTATTGAATGACAGTGAGCCGTGTGTGTGCCTGTGTGTGTGTGTGTGCTGGAATAGGCAGAGCATTGAGTCTCAGGTGTGTGTATGTGTGTGTGTATGCTGGTATGGTCTCTGCATTGATTCACTAAGGTGTGTTGTGTGTGTATGTACATGGAGCTGAAGACTGTACACTGATTCACAGTGAGCTGTGTGTGTATGTGTGTGTGTGTGTGATGGTATGGGCTTTGCATTGAGTCACTGAGGTGTGTGTCTGTGTGTGTATACCTGGAACTACAGACTGTGCACTGATTCACAATGAGCCATGTGTGAATGTGTGTATGTGATAGTATAGGGTGTGCATAGAGTCACAAAGAGCCGTGCATATGTGTCTTTGCATGGGTGTTGTGGTATAGGGTCTGCGTTGTGTCACAGTGACTGTGCGTGTGTGTGTGTTTGTGATGGTATAGTACGTGCATTGAATCAGAGAGAGCCATGCATGTGTCTCTGTGTGTGTGTGCTGGCATAGGCATTACATTGAGTCACAGTGAGCCATGTGTTTGTATGCTGGTGTAGACTCTGCATTGAGTCACAGTAAGCCTTGTGTGTGTGCCAGTACAGGCTGTGCATTGAGTCAGTGAGTCATATGTGTGTGTGTGTTTGTGTGTGTGTGTGCTGGTTTAGGCAGTGCATTGAGTCCAATGAGCAGTGTATGTTTGTGTGTGTGTGTGTGTGTGCTGCTATAGGTGGTTCACTGAGTCACAGTCAGGTATGTGTGAGTGAGTGTTTGTGTGTTCTTCTATAGGCTGTGCATTGATTCACAGTGAGCTCTGTGTGTATGGTGGTATAGGCAGTGCATTGAATCACAGTGATGGTTGTTTTTCTGTGTGTATGCTGCAGTAGGCTGTGAATTGAGTCACAGAAGGTGGGTCTTTGTGTGTGTATGTGCAAGTACAAGCTGCAGTTCGAGTCACAGTGATGGGTGTCTCTGTGTGATGTTATAGGCTGTGCATTGAATCACAGCGAGCCGTATTAGTGTGTGTACGTGTATTTGTGTATGCGTGTGTGTGTGTGATGGTACAGGCTGAACATTGAGTCACTGAGGTGTGCATGTGTGTATGTGGTGTTACAGACTGTTCGTTAGGTCAAACTGAGCAATATGTGTGTGTAGGGGTGTGTGTGTACAGTTATTTGCTGTGCACTGAGTCACAGTGAACCATGTGTGTGTGGGGAGCTGGTATAGTCAGAGCACTGAGTCACAGTTGAATGTGTGGGAGTTGTTTGTGTATGTGTGTGTGTATTTGCTGGTGTAGACTGTGCATTGAGTCACAGTGAGTAGTGCGGTGTGTGTGTGCTGTGATGGTGTGGACTGTGGTTTTATCCACTTTGACCTGAACGGCTGTGTGTGTTTGTGTGTTTGTGTGTGTGTGTGTGCTGGCACTAGATGACAATTGAGACAGAGTGGGCTGTGTGTCTGTGTGTGCGCTGGTATAGACTCTGTATTGAGTCACTGTGAGCTGTGTGTGTATGTGTGTGCTCGTATAGGCTGTGCATTGAGTCACAGTGAGGTGTTTGTGTGTGTGTGTGCTGGTACAGGAAGCGTTTTGAGTCACAGTCTCGTTTGTGTGTGTGTGCATGTGAGTTTGTGTGCTGGTATGGGCTTTATTGTGCTGGTATGGGCTTTATTGACTCATGGGTGTGTGTGTGAGTGTGGGTGATACAGACTGCATTGAGTCACAGTGCGCTGTGTGTGTGTGTGCTGGTATAGGCGATTTACTGAGTACCAGTGAGCCATGTGTGAGTGCGTGTTGGTGTGTGTGTGTGTGTACTGGTATAGGCTGTGCATTGAGTCACAGTGAGGCCTGCATCTGTGCATGTCTGTGTTTGTGTGTGTGTGTTTGCTGGTATAGGCTGAGCTTTGAATCACTCTGAGGTGTGTGTGCATGTGCTGGTAAAATTGTGCCTTGATTCACTGTGCCATGTGAGTGTGTGTGCACGCTGGTATAGGTTGTGCATTGAGTCAGAGTGGGAGGTGTGTGTGTCTGTGTGTTCTGGTATAGGCTGACAATTGAGGCACACTGAGGTCTGTGTGCACATGTGTGTATATGTGTGCTGGTACAGCCTGCTCATTGAGTCATATTGAGTTTTTTGTGTGTGTGTGTGCAGGTAGAGGCAGCACATTGAGTCACAGTGAGGTGTATGTGTGTGATGTTATATGCTATGCACTGATTCATAGGGAGGTTTGTGTCTGTGTGTGTGCACTTTCTAGTTTAGGATTTGCATTGAATCACACTGAGCTGTGTTTTTGAGTGTCAGTATGTGTGCGTGTGTGGAGGTATGGGCTGTGGATTGACTCACATTTTGCCGTATGTGCTTCTCTGTGTGTGTATGTCTGCTAGCATATCCTGTCCACTGAGTCACAGGGAGCCATGTGTGTGTGTGTGTGTGTCCTGGTACAGAGTGTGCATTGATTCACAGTCAGCCATGTGTGTGTGTGTGTGAGTGCACTGGTATAGGATGGGCAGTGAGTCAGAGTTCTGTGTGTGTGTGTCTGCATGTTCTGATATAGGCTGATCATTGTGTAACATTGAGGGTGTGTGTGTGTGTGTGCTGGTATAGGCTGCATATTTTGTCACAGTGAGCTGTGTGTATGTGTATGTGTAGGTACAGGCTGTGCATTGAGTCACAGTGTGGGGTGTGTGTGTGATGTTATATTCTGTGCACTAGGACAGAGTGAGCCGTGTGTGTGTGCTGGTATAATCTGAACATTGAGTCACAGTGTGGTGTGGTGTGTGTGCCTTTGCTGGTATGGACTGTGCATTGAATCCCAGCCCTGTGTTAGTGTTTGTGTATTTGGTGCTGTAGAGTCTGCATGAGTCACAGTAAGATGTGTGTGTGTGTACTGCTATAGGCTGTACACTGAGCCATATTAAGGTGTGTTTCTGTGTGTGTGTGTGCGGGTATAGGCTATGCATTGACTCACATTGAGCCATGTGTTTGTATGTGCTACTCTACGCTATTCATTGAGTCTCAGTGAGCCATTGTTGTGTGTGTCTGTTTACTTGTATGGGCTTGGCATTGAGTCACAGAGAGGTTTTTGTGTGTCTGTGTGGTGGTATAAACTGCATTGAGTCACACGGTGGTGTGTGTGAGAGTGTGTGTGTGTGCAGGTACAGGCTGGTATTGAACCACAGTGAGCCATGAGTGTGTGTGCTGGAATAGGCAGAGCATTGAGTCTCAGGTGTGTGTATGTGTGTGTGTATGCTGGTATGGTCTCTGCATTGATTCACTAAGGTGTGTTGTGTGTGTATGTACATGGAGCTGAAGACTGTACACTGATTCACAGTGAGCTGTGTGTGTATGTGTGTGTGTGTGTGATGGTATGGGCTTTGCATTGAGTCACTGAGGTGTGTGTCTGTGTGTGTATACCTGGAACTACAGACTGTGCACTGATTCACAATGAGCCATGTGTGAATGTGTGTATGTGATAGTATAGGGTGTTCATAGAGTCACAATGAGCCGTGCATATGTGTCTTTGCATGGCTGTTGTGGTATAGGGTCTGCATTGTGTCACAGTGACTGTGCGTGTGTGTGTGTGTGTTTGTGATGGTATAGTACATGCAATGTATCAGAGAGAGCCATGCATGCATCTCTGTGTGTGTGTGCTGGCATAGGCATTACATTGTGTCACAGTGAGCCATGTGTTTGTATGCTGGTGTAGACTCTGCATTGAGTCACAGTAAGACTTTTGTGTGTGCCAGTACAGGCTGTGCAAGGAGTCAGTGAGTCATATATGTGTGTGTGTGTGTGTGTGTGCTGATATATGAAGTGCATTGAGTCCAAGTGAATCATGTATGTTTGTGTGTGTTTGTGGGTGCTGCTATAGGTGGTTCACTGAGTCACAGTCAGGTATGTGTGAGTGTTTGTGTGTTCTTGTATAGGCTGTGCATTGATTCACAGTGAGGCATGTGTGTAAGCTGGTACAGGAGGTGCATTGAGTCACAGTGATGGTTGTGTTTGTGTGTGTGTGTGTGCTGCAGTAGGCTGTGTATTGAGTCACAGAAAGTGGGTCTTTGTGTGTGTATGTGCATGTACAGGCTACGGTTTGAGTCACAGTGATGGGTGTCTCTGTGTGGTGTTATAGGCTGTGCATTGAATCACAGCCCTGTGTTAGTGTTGTGTATTTGGTGCTGTAGAGTCTGCATGAGTCACAGTAAGGTGTGTGTGTGTGCTGCTATATGCTGAGAATTGAGTCACACCTAGGTGAGTGTATGTGTATGTGTATGCTGATATGGGATTTGCATTGAATCACTGAGCGGTGTGTGTTTGTGTGTGTGTGTACTGCTATAGTCTGTACACTGAGCCATGTTAAGGTGTGTTTCTGTGTGTGTGTGTGCGGGTATAGGCTATGCATTGACTCACATTGAGCCATGTGTTTGTATGTGCTAGTATACACTGTTCATTGAGTCTCAGTGAGCCTTTGTTTTGTGTGTCTGTTTACTTGTATGGGCTTGGCATTGAGTCTCAGACAGGTGTGTGTGTGTGTCTGTGTGTCTGTGTGGTGGTATCATCTACATTGAGTCACACGGCGGTGTGTGTGAGAGTGTGTGTGTGTGCAGGTACAGGCTGGTATTGAATGACAGTGAGCCGTGTGTGTGCCTGTGTGTGTGTGTGTGCTGGAATAGGCAGAGCATTGAGTCTCAGGTGTGTGTATGTGTGTGTGTATGCTGGTATGGTCTCTGCATTGATTCACTAAGGTGTGTTGTGTGTGTATGTACATGGAGCTGAAGACTGTACACTGATTCACAGTGAGCTGTGTGTGTATGTGTGTGTGTGTGTGATGGTATGGGCTTTGCATTGAGTCACTGAGGTGTGTGTCTGTGTGTGTATACCTGGAACTACAGACTGTGCACTGATTCACAATGAGCCATGTGTGAATGTGTGTATGTGATAGTATAGAGTGTGCATAGAGTCACAAAGAGCCGTGCATATGTGTCTTTGAATGGGTGTTGTGGTATAGGGTCTGCGTTGTGTCACAGTGACTGTGCGTGTGTGTGTGTTTGTGATGGTATAGTACGTGCATTGAATCAGAGAGAGCCATGCATGTGTCTCTGTGTGTGTGTGCTGGCATAGGCATTACATTGAGTCACAGTGAGCCATGTGTTTGTATGCTGGTGTAGACTCTGCATTGAGTCACAGTAAGCCTTGTGTGTGTGCCAGTACAGGCTGTGCATTGAGTCAGTGAGTCATATGTGTGTGTGTGTTTGTGTGTGTGTGTGCTGGTTTAGGCAGTGCATTGAGTCCAATGAGCAGTGTATGTTTGTGTGTGTGTGTGTGTGCTGCTATAGGTGGTTCACTGAGTCACAGTCAGGTATGTGTGAGTGAGTGTTTGTGTGTTCTTCTATAGGCTGTGCATTGATTCACAGTGAGCTCTGTGTGTATGGTGGTATAGGCGGTGCATTGAATCACAGTGATGGTTGTTTTTCTGTGTGTATGCTGCAGTAGGCTGTGAATTGAGTCACAGAAGGTGGGACTTTGTGTGCGTATGTGCAGGTACAAGCTGCAGTTCGAGTCACAGTGATGGGTGTCTCTGTGTGATGTTATAGGCTGTGCATTGAATCACAGCGAGCCGTATTAGTGTGTGTACGTGTATTTGTGTATGCGTGTGTGTGTGTGATGGTACAGGCTGAACATTGAGTCACTGAGGTGTGCATGTGTGTATGTGGTGTTACAGACTGTTCGTTAGGTCAAACTGAGCAATATGTGTGTGTAGGGGTGTGTGTGTACAGTTATTTGCTGTGCACTGAGTCACAGTGAACCATGTGTGTGTGGGGAGCTGGTATAGTCAGAGCACTGAGTCACAGTTGAATGTGTGGGAGTTGTTTGTGTATGTGTGTGTGTATTTGCTGGTGTAGACTGTGCATTGAGTCACAGTGAGTAGTGCGGTGTGTGTGTGCTGTGATGGTGTGGACTGTGGTTTTATCCACTTTGACCTGAACGGCTGTGTGTGTTTGTGTGTTTGTGTGTGTGTGTGTGCTGGCACTAGATGACAGTTGAGACAGAGTGGGCTGTGTGTCTGTGTGTGCGCTGGTATAGACTCTGTATTGAGTCACTGTGAGCTGTGTGTGTATGTGTGTGCTCGTATAGGCTGTGCATTGAGTCACAGTGAGGTGTTTGTGTGTGTGTGTGCTGGTACAGGAAGCGTTTTGAGTCACAGTCTCGTGTGTGTGTGTGTGCATGTGAGTTTGTGTGCTGGTATGGGCTTTATTGTGCTGGTATGGGCTTTATTGACTCATGGGTGTGTGTGTGAGTGTGGGTGATACAGACTGCATTGAGTCACAGTGCGCTGTGTGTGTGTGTGCTGGTATAGGCGATTTATTGAGTACCAGTGAGCCATGTGTGAGTGCGTGTTGGTGTGTGTGTGTGTGTACTGGTATAGGCTGTGCATTGAGTCACAGTGAGGCCTGCATCTGTGCATGTCTGTGTTTGTGTGTGTGTGTTTGCTGGTATAGGCTGAGCTTTGAATCACTCTGAGGTGTGTGTGCATGTGCTGGTAAAATTGTGCCTTGATTCACTGTGCCATGTGAGTGTGTGTGCACGCTGGTATAGGTTGTGCATTGAGTCAGAGTGGGAGGTGTGTGTGTCTGTGTGTTCTGGTATAGGCTGACAATTGAGGCACACTGAGGTCTGTGTGCACATGTGTGTATATGTGTGCTGGTACAGCCTGCTCATTGAGTCATATTGAGTTTTTTTTGTGTGTGTGTGCAGGTAGAGGCAGCACATTGAGTCACAGTGAGGTGTATGTGTGTGATGTTATATGCTATGCACTGATTCATAGGGAGGTTTGTGTCTGTGTGTGTGCACTTTCTAGTTTAGGATTTGCATTGAATCACACTGAGCTGTGTTTTTGAGTGTCAGTATGTGTGCGTGTGTGGAGGTATGGGCTGTGGATTGACTCACATTTTGCCGTATGTGCTTCTCTGTGTGTGTATGTCTGCTAGCATATCCTGTCCACTGAGTCACAGGGAGCCATGTGTGTGTGTGTGTGTGTCCTGGTACAGAGTGTGCATTGATTCACAGTCAGCCATGTGTGTGTGTGTGTGAGTGCACTGGTATAGGATGTGCAGTGAGTCAGAGTGCTGTGTGTGTGTGTCTGCATGTTCTGATATAGGCTGACCATTGTGTAACATTGAGGGTGTGTGTGTGTGTGTGCTGGTATAGGCTGCATATTTTGTCACAGTGAGCTGTGTGTATGTGTATGTGTAGGTACAGGCTGTGCATTGAGTCACAGTGTGGGGTGTGTGTGTGATGTTATATTCTGTGCACTAGGACAGAGTGAGCCGTGTGTGTGTGCTGGTATAATCTGAACATTGAGTCACAGTGTGGTGTGGTGTGTGTGCCTTTGCTGGTATGGACTGTGCATTGAATCCCAGCCCTGTGTTAGTGTTTGTGTATTTGGTGCTGTAGAGTCTGCATGAGTCACAGTAAGATGTGTGTGTGTGTACTGCTATAGGCTGTACACTGAGCCATATTAAGGTGTGTTTCTGTGTGTGTGTGTGCGGGTATAGGCTATGCATTGACTCACATTGAGCCATGTGTTTGTATGTGCTACTCTACGCTATTCATTGAGTCTCAGTGAGCCATTGTTGTGTGTGTCTGTTTACTTGTATGGGCTTGGCATTGAGTCACAGAGAGGTTTTTGTGTGTCTGTGTGGTGGTATAAACTGCATTGAGTCACACGGCGGTGTGTGTGAGAGTGTGTGTGTGTGCAGGTACAGGCTGGTATTGAACCACAGTGAGCCGTGTGTGTGTGTGCTGGAATAGGCAGAGCATTGAGTCTCAGGTGTGTGTATGTGTGTGTGTATGCTGGTATGGTCTCTGCATTGATTCACTAAGGTGTGTTGTGTGTGTATGTACATGGAGCTGAAGACTGTACACTGATTCACAGTGAGCTGTGTGTGTATGTGTGTGTGTGTGTGATGGTATGGGCTTTGCATTGAGTCACTGAGGTGTGTGTCTGTGTGTGTATACCTGGAACTACAGACTGTGCACTGATTCACAATGAGCCATGTGTGAATGTGTGTATGTGATAGTATAGGGTGTTCATAGAGTCACAATGAGCCGTGCATATGTGTCTTTGCATGGGTGTTGTGGTATAGGGTCTGCATTGTGTCACAGTGACTGTGCGTGTGTGTGTGTGTGTTTGTGATGGTATAGTACATGCAATGTATCAGAGAGAGCCATGCATGCATCTCTGTGTGTGTGTGCTGGCATAGGCATTACATTGTGTCACAGTGAGCCATGTGTTTGTATGCTGGTGTAGACTCTGCATTGAGTCACAGTAAGACTTGTGTGTGTGCCAGTACAGGCTGTGCAAGGAGTCAGTGAGTCATATATGTGTGTGTGTGTGTGTGTGTGTGCTGATATATGAAGTGCATTGAGTCCAAGTGAATCATGTATGTTTGTGTGTGTTTGTGGGTGCTGCTATATGTGGTTCACTGAGTCACAGTCAGGTATGTGTGAGTGTTTGTGTGTTCTTGTATAGGCTGTGCATTGATTCACAGTGAGGCATGTGTGTAAGCTGGTACAGGAGGTGCATTGAGTCACAGTGATGGTTGTGTTTGTGTGTGTGTGTGTGCTGCAGTAGGCTGTGTATTGAGTCACAGAATGTGGGTCTTTGTGTGTGTATGTGCATGTACAGGCTACGGTTTGAGTCACAGTGATGGGTGTCTCTGTGTGGTGTTATAGGCTGTGCATTGAATCACAGCCCTGTGTTAGTGTTGTGTATTTGGTGCTGTAGAGTCTGCATGAGTCACAGTAAGGTGTGTGTGTGTGCTGCTATATGCTGAGAATTGAGTCACACCTAGGTGAGTGTATGTGTATGTGTATGCTGATATGGGATTTGCATTGAATCACTGAGCGGTGTGTGTTTGTGTGTGTGTGTACTGCTATAGTCTGTACACTGAGCGATGTTAAGGTGTGTTTCTGTGTGTGTGTGTGCGGGTATAGGCTATGCATTGACTCACATTGAGCCATGTGTTTTATGTGCTAGTATACACTGTTCATTGAGTCTCAGTGAGCCTTTGTTTTGTGTGTCTGTTTACTTGTATGGGCTTGGCATTGAGTCTCAGACAGGTGTGTGTGTGTGTCTGTGTGGTGGTATCATCTGCATTGAGTCACACGGCGGTGTGTGTGAGAGTGTGTGTGTGTGCAGGTACAGGCTGGTATTGAATGACAGTGAGCCGTGTGTGTGCCTGTGTGTGTGTGTGTGCTGGAATAGGCAGAGCATTGAGTCTCAGGTGTGTGTATGTGTGTGTGTATGCTGGTATGGTCTCTGCATTGATTCACTAAGGTGTGTTGTGTGTGTATGTACATGGAGCTGAAGACTGTACACTGATTCACAGTGAGCTGTGTGTGTATGTGTGTGTGTGTGTGATGGTATGGGCCTTGCATTGAGTCACTGAGGTGTGTGTCTGTGTGTGTATACCTGGAACTACAGACTGTGCACTGATTCACAATGAGCCATGTGTGAATGTGTGTATGTGATAGTATAGGGTGTTCATAGAGTCACAAAGAGCCGTGCATATGTGTCTTTGCATGGGTGTTGTGGTATAGGGTCTGCGTTGTGTCACAGTGACTGTGCGTGTGTGTGTGTTTGTGATGGTATAGTACGTGCATTGAATCAGAGAGAGCCATGCATGTGTCTCTGTGTGTGTGTGCTGACATAGGCATTACATTGAGTCACAGTGAGCCATGTGTTTGTATGCTGGTGTAGACTCTGCATTGAGTCACAGTAAGCCTTGTGTGTGTGCCAGTACAGGCTGTGCATTGAGTCAGTGAGTCATATGTGTGTGTGTGTTTGTGTGTGTGTGTGCTGGTTTAGGCAGTGCATTGAGTCCAATGAGCAGTGTATGTTTGTGTGTGTGTGTGTGTGCTGCTATAGGTGGTTCACTGAGTCACAGTCAGGTATGTGTGAGTGAGTGTTTGTGTGTTCTTCTATAGGCTGTGCATTGATTCACAGTGAGCTCTGTGTGTATGGTGGTATAGGCGGTGCATTGAATCACAGTGATGGTTGTTTTTCTGTGTGTATGCTGCAGTAGGCTGTGAATTGAGTCACAGAAGGTGGGTCTTTGTGTGTGTATGTGCAGGTACAAGCTGCAGTTCGAGTCACAGTGATGGGTGTCTCTGTGTGATGTTATAGGCTGTGCATTGAATCACAGCGAGCCGTATTAGTGTGTGTACGTGTATTTGTGTATGCGTGTGTGTGTTTGATGGTACAGGCTGAACATTGAGTCACTGAGGTGTGCATGTGTGTATGTGGTGTTACAGACTGTTCGTTAGGTCAAACTGAGCAATATGTGTGTGTAGGGGTGTGTGTGTACAGTTATTTGCTGTGCACTGAGTCCCAGTGAACCATGTGTGTGTGGGGAGCTGGTATAGTCAGAGCACTGAGTCACAGTTGAATGTGTGGGAGTTGTTTGTGTATGTGTGTGTGTATTTGCTGGTGTAGACTGTGCATTGAGTCACAGTGAGTAGTGCGCTGTGTGTGTGCTGTGATGGTGTGGACTGTGGTTTTATCCACTTTGACCTGAACGGCTGTGTGTGTTTGTGTGTTTGTGTGTGTGTGTGTGCTGGCACTAGATGACAATTGAGACAGAGTGGGCTGTGTGTCTGTGTGTGCGCTGGTATAGACTCTGTATTGAGTCACTGTGAGCTGTGTGTGTATGTGTGTGCTCGTATAGGCTGTGCATTGAGTCACAGTGAGGTGTTTGTGTGTGTGTGTGCTGGTACAGGAAGCGTTTTGAGTCACAGTCTCGTGTGTGTGTGTGTGCATGTGAGTTTGTGTGCTGGTATGGGCTTTATTGTGCTGGTATGGGCTTTATTGACTCATGGGTGTGTGTGTGAGTGTGGGTGATACAGACTGCATTGAGTCACAGTGCGCTGTGTGTGTGTGCTGGTATAGGCGATTTATTGAGTACCAGTGAGCCATGTGTGAGTGCGTGTTGGTGTGTGTGTGTGTGTACTGGTATAGGCTGTGCATTGAGTCACAGTGAGGCCTGCATCTGTGCATGTCTGTGTTTGTGTGTGTGTGTTTGCTGGTATAGGCTGAGCTTTGAATCACTCTGAGGTGTGTGTGCATGTGCTGGTAAAATTGTGCCTTGATTCACTGTGCCATGTGAGTGTGTGTGCACGCTGGTATAGGTTGTGCATTGAGTCAGAGTGGGAGGTGTGTGTGTCTGTGTGTTCTGGTATAGGCTGACAATTGAGGCACACTGAGGTCTGTGTGCACATGTGTGTATATGTGTGCTGGTACAGCCTGCTCATTGAGTCATATTGAGTTTTTTTTGTGTGTGTGTGCAGGTAGAGGCAGCACATTGAGTCACAGTGAGGTGTATGTGTGTGATGTTATATGCTATGCACTGATTCATAGGGAGGTTTGTGTCTGTGTGTGTGCACTTTCTAGTTTAGGATTTGCATTGAATCACACTGAGCTGTGTTTTTGAGTGTCAGTATGTGTGCGTGTGTGGAGGTATGGGCTGTGGATTGACTCACATTTTGCCGTATGTGCTTCTCTGTGTGTGTATGTCTGCTAGCATATCCTGTGCACTGAGTCACAGGGAGCCGTGTGTGTGTGTGTGTGTGTGTCCTGGTACAGAGTGTGCATTGATTCACAGTCAGCCATGTGTGTGTGTGTGTGAGTGCACTGGTATAGGATGTGCAGTGAGTCAGAGTGATGTGTGTGTGTGTCTGCATGTTCTGATATAGGCTGACCATTGTGTAACATTGAGGGTGTGTGTGTGTGTGTGCTGGTATAGGCTGCATATTTTGTCACAGTGAGCTGTGTGTGTGTGTATGTGTAGGTACAGGCTGTGCATTGAGTCACAGTGTGGGGTGTGTGTGTGATGTTATATTCTGTGCACTAGGACAGAGTGAGCCGTGTGTGTGTGCTGGTATAATCTGAACATTGAGTCACAGTGTGGTGTGGTGTGTGTGCCTTTGCTGGTATGGACTGTGCATTGAATCCCAGCCCTGTGTTAGTGTTTGTGTATTTGGTGCTGTAGAGTCTGCATGAGTCACAGTAAGATATGTGTGTGTGTACTGCTATAGGCTGTACACTGAGCCATATTAAGGTGTGTTTCTGTGTGTGTGTGTGCGGGTATAGGCTATGCATTGACTCACATTGAGCCATGTGTTTGTATGTGCTACTATACGCTATTCATTGAGTCTCAGTGAGCCATTGTTGTGTGTGTCTGTTTACTTGTATGGGCTTGGCATTGAGTCACAGAGAGGTGTTTGTGTGTGTTTGTGTGTCTGTGTGGTGGTATAAACTGCATTGAGTCACACGGCGGTGTGTGTGAGAGTGTGTGTGTGTGCAGGTACAGGCTGGTATTGAACCACAGTGAGCCGTGTGTGTGTGTGCTGGAATAGGCAGAGCATTGAGTCTCCGGTGTGTGTATGTGTGTGTGTATGCTGGTATGGTCTCTGCATTGATTCACTAAGGTGTGTTGTGTGTGTATGTACATGGAGCTGAAGACTGTACACTGATTCACAGTGAGCTGTGTGTGTATGTGTGTGTGTGTGTGATGGTATGGGCTTTGCATTGAGTCACTGAGGTGTGTGTCTGTGTGTGTATACCTGGAACTACAGACTGTGCACTGATTCACAATGAGCCATGTGTGAATGTGTGTATGTGATAGTATAGGGTGTTCATAGAGTCACAATGAGCCGTGCATATGTGTCTTTGCATGGGTGTTGTGGTATAGGCTGTGCATTGTGTCACAGTGACTGTGCGTGTGTGTGTGTGTGTTTGTGATGGTATAGTACATGCATTGTATCAGAGAGAGCCATGCATGCGTCTCTGTGTGTGTGTGCTGGCATAGGCATTACATTGTGTCACAGTGAGCCATGTGTTTGTATGCTGGTGTAGACTCTGCATTGAGTCACAGTAAGACTTGTGTGTGTGCCAGTACAGGCTGTGCAAGGAGTCAGTGAGTCATATGTGTGTGTGTGTGTTTGTGTGTGCTGATATATGAAGTGCATTGAGTCCAAGTGAATCATGTATGTTTGTGTGTGTTTGTGGGTGCTGCTATAGGTGGTTCACTGAGTCACAGTCAGGTATGTGTGAGTGTTTGTGTGTTCTTGTATAGGCTGTGCATTGATTCACAGTGAGGCATGTGTGTAAGCTGGTACAGGAGGTGCATTGAGTCACAGTGATGGTTGTGTTTGTGTGTGTGTGTGTGCTGCAGTAGGCTGTGTATTGAGTCACAGAAAGTGGGTCTTTGTGTGTGTATGTGCATGTACAGGCTGCGGTTTGAGTCACAGTGATGGGTGTCTCTGTGTGGTGTTATAGGCTGTGCATTGAATCACAGCCCTGTGTTAGTGTTGTGTATTTGGTGCTGTAGAGTCTGCATGAGTCACAGTAAGGTGTGTGTGTGTGCTGCTATATGCTGAGAATTGAGTCACACCTAGGTGAGTGTATGTGTATGTGTATGCTGATATGGGATTTGCATTGAATCACTGAGCGGTGTGTGTTTGTGTGTGTGTGTACTGCTATAGTCTGTACACTGAGCCATGTTAAGGTGTGTTTCTGTGTGTGTGTGTGCGGGTATAGGCTATGCATTGACTCACATTGAGCCATGTGTTTGTATGTGCTAGTATACACTGTTCATTGAGTCTCAGTGAGCCTTTGTTTTGTGTGTCTGTTTACTTGTATGGGCTTGGCATTGAGTCTCAGACAGGTGTGTGTGTGTCTGTGTGTCTGTGTGGTGGTATCATCTGCATTGAGTCACACGGCGGTGTGTGTGAGAGTGTGTGTGTGTGCAGGTACAGGCTGGTATTGAATGACAGTGAGCCGTGTGTGTGCCTGTGTGTGTGTGTGTGCTGGAATAGGCAGAGCATTGAGTCTCAGGTGTGTGTATGTGTGTGTGTATGCTGGTATGGTCTCTGCATTGATTCACTAAGGTGTGTTGTGTGTGTATGTACATGGAGCTGAAGACTGTACACTGATTCACAGTGAGCTGTGTGTGTATGTGTGTGTGTGTGTGATGGTATGGGCTTTGCATTGAGTCACTGAGGTGTGTGTCTGTGTGTGTATACGTGGAACTACAGACTGTGCACTGATTCACAATGAGCCATGTGTGAATGTGTGTATGTGATAGTATAGGGTGTGCATAGAGTCACAAAGAGCCGTGCATATGTGTCTTTGCATGGGTGTTGTGGTATAGGGTCTGCGTTGTGTCACAGTGACTGTGCGTGTGTGTGTGTTTGTGATGGTATAGTACGTGCATTGAATCAGAGAGAGCCATGCATGTGTCTCTCTGTGTGTGTGCTGTCATAGGCATTACATTGAGTCACAGTGAGCCATGTGTTTGTATGCTGGTGTAGACTCTGCATTGAGTCACAGTAAGCCTTGTGTGTGTGCCAGTACAGGCTGTGCATTGAGTCAGTGAGTCATATGTGTGTGTGTGTTTGTGTGTGTGTGTGCTGGTTTAAGCAGTGCATTGAGTCCAATGAGCAGTGTATGTTTGTGTGTGTGTGTGTGTGCTGCTATAGGTGGTTCACTGAGTCACAGTCAGGTATGTGTGAGTGAGTGTTTGTGTGTTCTTCTATAGGCTGTGCATTGATTCACAGTGAGCTCTGTGTGTATGGTGGTATAGGCGGTGCATTGAATCACAGTGATGGTTGTTTTTCTGTGTGTATGCTGCAGTAGGCTGTGAATTGAGTCACAGAAGGTGGGTCTTTGTGTGTATATGTGCAAGTACAAGCTGCAGTTCGAGTCACAGTGATGGGTGTCTCTGTGTGATGTTATAGGCTGTGCATTGAATCACAGCGAGCCGTATTAGTGTGTGTACGTGTATTTGTGTATGCGTGTGTGTGTGTGATGGTACAGGCTGAACATTGAGTCACTGAGGTGTGCATGTGTGTATGTGGTGTTACAGACTGTTCGTTAGGTCAAACTGAGCAATATGTGTGTGTAGGGGTGTGTGTGTACAGTTATTTGCTGTGCACTGAGTCACAGTGAACCATGTGTGTGTGGGGAGCTGGTATAGTCAGAGCACTGAGTCACAGTTGAATGTGTGGGAGTTGTTTGTGTATGTGTGTGTGTATTTGCTGGTGTAGACTGTGCATTGAGTCACAGTGAGTAGTGCGGTGTGTGTGTGCTGTGATGGTGTGGACTGTGGTTTTATCCACTTTGACCTGAACGGCTGTGTGTGTTTGTGTGTTTGTGTGTGTGTGTGTGCTGGCACTAGATGACAATTGAGACAGAGTGGGCTGTGTGTCTGTGTGTGCGCTGGTATAGACTCTGTATTGAGTCACTGTGAGCTGTGTGTGTATGTGTGTGCTCGTATAGGCTGTGCATTGAGTCACAGTGAGGTGTTTGTGTGTGTGTGTGCTGGTACAGGAAGCGTTTTGAGTCACAGTCTCGTGTGTGTGTGTGTGCATGTGAGTTTGTGTGCTGGTATGGGCTTTATTGTGCTGGTATGGGCTTTATTGACTCATGGGTGTGTGTGTGAGTGTGGGTGATACAGACTGCATTGAGTCACAGTGCGCTGTGTGTGTGTGTGCTGGTATAGGCGATTTATTGAGTACCAGTGAGCCATGTGTGAGTGCGTGTTGGTGTGTGTGTGTGTGTACTGGTATAGGCTGTGCATTGAGTCACAGTGAGGCCTGCATCTGTGCATGTCTGTGTTTGTGTGTGTGTGTTTGCTGGTATAGGCTGAGCTTTGAATCACTCTGAGGTGTGTGTGCATGTGCTGGTAAAATTGTGCCTTGATTCACTGTGCCATGTGAGTGTGTGTGCACGCTGGTATAGGTTGTGCATTGAGTCAGAGTGGGAGGTGTGTGTGTCTGTGTGTTCTGGTATAGGCTGACAATTGAGGCACACTGAGGTCTGTGTGCACATGTGTGTATATGTGTGCTGGTACAGCCTGCTCATTGAGTCATATTGAGTTTTTTTTGTGTGTGTGTGCAGGTAGAGGCAGCACATTGAGTCACAGTGAGGTGTATGTGTGTGATGTTATATGCTATGCACTGATTCATAGGGAGGTTTGTGTCTGTGTGTGTGCACTTTCTAGTTTAGGATTTGCATTGAATCACACTGAGCTGTGTTTTTGAGTGTCAGTATGTGTGCGTGTGTGGAGGTATGGGCTGTGGATTGACTCACATTTTGCCGTATGTGCTTCTCTGTGTGTGTATGTCTGCTAGCATATCCTGTGCACTGAGTCACAGAGAGCCGTGTGTGTGTGTGTGTGTGTGTGTCCTGGTACAGAGTGTGCATTGATTCACAGTCAGCCATGTGTGTGTGTGTGTGAGTGCACTGGTATAGGATGTGCAGTGAGTCAGAGTGATGTGTGTGTGTGTCTGCATGTTCTGATATAGGCTGACCATTGTGTAACATTGAGGGTGTGTGTGTGTGTGTGCTGGTATAGGCTGCATATTTTGTCACAGTGAGCTGTGTGTGTGTGTATGTGTAGGTACAGGCTGTGCATTGAGTCACAGTGTGGGGTGTGTGTGTGATGTTATATTCTGTGCACTAGGACAGAGTGAGCCGTGTGTGTGTGCTGGTATAATCTGAACATTGAGTCACAGTGTGGTGTGGTGTGTGTGCCTTTGCTGGTATGGACTGTGCATTGAATCCCAGCCCTGTGTTAGTGTTTGTGTATTTGGTGCTGTAGAGTCTGCATGAGTCACAGTAAGACGTGTGTGTGTGTACTGCTATAGGCTGTACACTGAGCCATATTAAGCTGTGTTTCTGTGTGTGTGTGTGCGGGTATAGGCTATGCATTGACTCACATTGAGCCATGTGTTTGTATGTGCTACTATACGCTATTCATTGAGTCTCAGTGAGCCATTGTTGTGTGTGTCTGTTTACTTGTATGGGCTTGGCATTGAGTCACAGAGAGGTGTTTGTGTGTGTTTGTGTGTCTGTGTGGTGGTATAAACTGCATTGAGTCACACGGCGGTGTGTGTGAGAGTGTGTGTGTGTGCAGGTACAGGCTGGTATTGAACCACAGTGAGCCATGTGTGTGTGTGCTGGAATAGGCAGAGCATTGAGTCTCAGGTGTGTGTATGTGTGTGTGTATGCTGGTATGGTCTCTGCATTGATTCACTAAGGTGTGTTGTGTGTGTATGTACATGGAGCTGAAGACTGTACACTGATTCACAGTGAGCTGTGTGTGTATGTGTGTGTGTGTGTGATGGTATGGGCTTTGCATTGAGTCACTGAGGTGTGTGTCTGTGTGTGTATACCTGGAACTACAGACTGTGCACTGATTCACAATGAGCCATGTGTGAATGTGTGTATGTGATAGTATAGGGTGTTCATAGAGTCACAATGAGCCGTGCATATGTGTCTTTGCATGGGTGTTGTGGTATAGGCTGTGCATTGTGTCACAGTGACTGTGCGTGTGTGTGTGTGTGTGTTTGTGATGGTATAGTACATGCATTGTATCAGAGAGAGCCATGCATGCGTCTCTGTGTGTGTGTGCTGGCATAGGCATTACATTGTGTCACAGTGAGCCATGTGTTTGTATGCTGGTGGAGACTCTGCATTGAGTCACAGTAAGACTTGTGTGTGTGCCAGTACAGGCTGTGCAAGGAGTCAGTGAGTCATATATGTGTGTGTGTGTGTGTGTGCTGATATATGAAGTGCATTGAGTCCAAGTGAATCATGTATGTTTGTGTGTGTTTGTGGGTGCTGCTATAGGTGGTTCACTGAGTCACAGTCAGGTATGTGTGAGTGTTTGTGTGTTCTTGTATAGGCTGTGCATTGATTCACAGTGAGGCATGTGTGTAAGCTGGTACAGGAGGTGCATTGAGTCACAGTGATGGTTGTGTTTGTGTGTGTGTGTGTGTGCTGCAGTAGGCTGTGTATTGAGTCACAGAAAGTGGGTCTTTGTGTGTGTATGTGCATGTACAGGCTGCGGTTTGAGTCACAGTGATGGGTGTCTCTGTGTGGTGTTATAGGCTGTGCATTGAATCACAGCCCTGTGTTAGTGTTGTGTATTTGGTGCTGTAGAGTCTGCATGAGTCACAGTAAGGTGTGTGTGTGTGCTGCTATATGCTGAGAATTGAGTCACACC